>NC_062546.1:203079646-203392113 GCF_016906955.1 Phacochoerus africanus
CTAGCCTGGGAACCTCCATATGCTGCAGGTGCGGCCCTAAAAAGACAAAAATAAAATAAATAAATATTTTCTAATCATTCATAAATTTTTATCTAAACAGACTATTTCTATATAATGTCCTTCTACTACTCATGCAATCGTGCCACTAATTCTTCCATTTTGTGACCAAAGATGGACGCTTTTCTGTGCCAGGAGGTGCCCACCTGCTCCTTCTGAGAGCAGCTGTTCAGTCTTGTGCCCTGACGCCCTGATTTCCGCAAGGACCTGTGGGTGGAGATGCAGGTGGCCTTCGGGCTGATGTTGCTGGAAACAGTACAGCACCGCTATGGGGACCCCATCACTATGGGCTGACAGTCACCTTTTTTCCCCACGTGGCATCCCCCACGGCCTCCGAACAGGCTCAGGCCCCACTCACCCCTGCCACCTGGTTCTCGGGGGGTCCCTCCCGAGATTCGGGCTTTCCTGGGCAGACGCTGTCTTTGACATCTTCCCTAATCCGGATGCGTACATTCTGAGAGACAGAGTTGGTCACTTTCTTTTTTTTTTTTTTTTTGTCTTTTTGCCTTTTCTAGGGCTGATCGCACGGCATGTGGGGGTTCCCAGGCCAGGGGTCGAATCGGAGCAGCAGCCGCTGGCCTACGCCAGAGCCACAGCAACGCAGGATCCGGGCCATGTCTGTGACCTACACCACAGCTCACGGCAACGCTGGATCCTTAACCCACTGAGCAAGGCCAGGGATCGAACCCACAACCTCATGGTTCCTCGTCGGATTCGTTTCCACTTCGCCACGATGGGAACTCCCGAGTTGGTCATTTTCTTTACCCAGGTCGTGCCTCTGTCAGTAAGTTTATTTAAATATTTTACTTACCGTTCTTCCTCTGCTTTATGAAAAGGGTTTCTTGATCAATTCTAATCAGCAGGTATTGGTACCTAAAATATGCCTGTTGGGGGTTTTGATGTTTGAGTCACTTTGTTCAGTCTTAGTTTTTTACAGTTTTCACTTGCTTCTTGGAGGTTCTAGGGAGCTGATCCCATTGTCTCATCAAGTCACGGTTATGTCGCCGGGTCCTTCCTAACAACGGTCTTCCCAGGTTCTGATGCATAAGCCTTATTAGTTAGCCAGACCTTCCAGAACAGTCTTAGCTAAGAAAGATGGTGAGGTGGATATCTGAGTCTTTCTTCATTCTCCTGCCTGTGGCCTCCACCCTCTCTCTCCATTGTCACCTGCCCCGATGCTCCCTGCATCTTTCTCCCAGCCTCTCAGATGGAGGTAGCGAGTGATTTTCCCTGCAGCACGTTTTTGGGGACTGTCACGAGGCAAACTGTAGTTTCCTGCAGAAAATGTCGGTTCAGAATTTCATCGGACTTGAAGGCACTGCACGTGGAGAGGCTCTTGTATTGCCACGTGGATTTGACCTGAAACCGATATCTCCAATAGTCACCATTTATTTCAAAACCATTGCATCTATCTTCTTGAAATTGAGAAAGGCTTTGGAAGCATGATTTGGATTGCCTGGTTTTGTTTCGTTCTGTTTTTTTTTTTTTTTTTTTTTTTTTGTCTTTTGTTGTTGTTGTTGTTGTTGCTATTTCTTGGGCCGCTCCCGCGGCATGTGGAGGTTCCCAGGCTAGGGGTCGAATTGGAGCTGTAGCCACCGGCCTACGCCAGAGCCACAGCAACGCGGGATGCGAGCCGCGTCTGCAACCCTACACCACAGCTCACGGCAATGCCGGATTGTTAACCCACTGAGCAAGGGCAGGGACCGAACCCGCAACCTCATGGTTCCTAGTCGGATTCGTTAACCACTGCGCCACGACGGGAACTCCTCTGTTTTGGTTTTATTTTATGGCCAAACCTGCTGCATATGGAAGTTACCAAACCAGGGATTGAATCCAAGCTGCAGCTGTGACAACACCGGATCTTTAACCCACTGCACCAGCCGAGTATTGAACCCGAACCTCCGCAGAAACTTGAGCTGCTGCAGTCTGATTCTTAATCCACTGTGCATGATGGGAACTCCTGGATTGCCTGTTTTTTAAGCAGTGTGTTTAAGGAAGCCTTATGCTTTTCCATATTTATTTCTTTAGCGAGAAGCACCACTAAAATCACTTATTTGAGGAGTTCCCTGGTGTCTCAGCAGGTTAAAGGATCTGGCATTGTCACTGCTGTGGCTGAGGTGGCCGCTGTGCACAAGTTCAATCCCGGGCTCAGGAACTTCTGAATGCCACATGTGCGGCCAAAAAAAAAAAAAGAGAGAGACAGAGAGACCTTTGTTATAAAGACAAAATAAAACAAATAAAATTCTGAAGAAAAAATGAGGACAATTCATTCAAAATCCTGACACACAAAAATATTATGTTCATTTTTTCGTTCATCTACTAGTGGTCTCTGCGCATATATTTGGTTTTCAGAATTACAGTCATTGAATTTATACACTCTGAATGGTGACTGTTTCATTAATTTAAGAAGTATGTTCTTGGTCCTGCATAATCTGCATGACAATCAAGCTTAACCACGGCATGATATTCTTGGAAGTCAATGGATGGTAATTAAGTGAACCTTTACCTAATAAATACTGAGCTCTCGAAGATGCTTTCAAGTTGTCTCACAAAGGATACTTTTGTGCCGGGCTTTTTCTGCTTTGGGAGTCCCTCCCTCAGGCCCGTCCCTAGAGTGGAATTCCTGGGTCAAAAGACTTGAAGGCTTTTAGGATTTTTCTTGCCCTCCTAAAGGGTTGTGCTGGGTCACCTGTGGCCAGCGGAGCAGGCGGTAACTCAGGTCAGTGTGAATGGCGCTTCCTCGTCTTTACAAATCGGAGCCCCAGCATGGCCATCGGCGGAGTTCTGGGGCCAGAATCAGTCATGAGGGTTTGGAAGGGGATGATTGGGACATTGGTTCTTCACCTCAGTCTCCAGTGAGATGGAGCTGTGGCTGCAGGGGCTGGAGGGCCGGGGGCTGCTCTTTCTGGAGGCGGGACTGCCTTGGTGTGCCCGGTGACTGCCTTGGGTGACCCTAGTGTGGTCCCAGGAACTGCAGCCCAAGCCGCAGACCAGTGCACATCGTCTTGGATTGTTGCAAATAAATGGTCAGAACACAGGATGGTTGGGGAGTTCCCGTCGTGGCGCAGTGGTTAACGAATCCGACTAGGAACCATGAGGTTGCGGGTTCGATCCCTGGCCTTGCTCGGTGGGTTGGGGATCTGGCGTTGCCGTGAGCTGTGGTGTAGGTTGCAGACGCAGCTCGGATCCTGCGTTGCTGTGGCTGTGGTGTAGGCCGGTGGCTACAGCTCCAATTCGACCCCTAGCCTGGGAACCTCCAGATGCCGGGGGTGCGGCCCTAGAAAAGGCAAAAAGACAAAACAAAACAAAACAAAAAAACAGCACAGGATGGTTGCTCCTGATTATGTTCCTGCCTGGTTTCCCCAGCGTTTTCGTCAACTCTAATGGATGTCCATTTTCAATCATGGGTGTTTTAAAGAGAGAACAGTCTTTTGTGGCATTTTCCCCATAGCACTCTCTGAAGAGGACAATGTCAGATACTTAGAGCCACAAAAACTCTAGAAATTATACAACATGTAAAACACAGGCTACAGTACCTCACTGCAACAGTGGTTTGAGCATCCTGAATCCCTGTGAATGTGTCATGATGAGCCCCGGGCTGATGGCACCTGCCCAGTCCTCCAGGGGGGCTTCCTGAATGCCTAGATCCCAGGCTGCCCTTGAAGCCACCAGCAGCCACTCCCAGCCCTGTTCCTGGTGATGTGGTGCATTGGCTTCCTATGGGTGCCATGACCAACAGTGGCTCAAAACATGTATGTATTCTCTTGTGGTTCTGAAGGTCAGAAATCCAAAATCAAGGGGTCAGCAGGGCCCTGCTCCTTCCAGAGGATTCAGGGGAGATGTGTTCTTGCTTGTTTTCAGCTAGAGGCCCCTGGGGCTCCTTCGCTCGGTCCCCTTGCTCCAGTCATCCCACCCTCTGCTTCCCTGGTCACATCCCTGCTACTGACTCGGAGGTCCCGGCTCTCATGAGGACGTTGTGGCTCTGATGGCCCCCCTGGATAATCCAGGACAGTCTCCCCATCCTAGTCCACGTGGGCTGCTTTATCAAAATACCACAGTCCAGAGGTTTATAAACAACAGAAATGTATTTCTCACCGCTCTGAAGGCTGCAAGTCCAAGGTCAAGGTGTCTGCAGATTTGGTATCCATTGAGGTTCATTTTCTGATTCGTAGATGGCCACTTTCTCTCTGTGTCCTCCCATGGCAGAAGGGCCGAGGGGCTGAGGCTTGTGCAAGGGCCCTCAGCACTCGGGCCAGCATCCTGCACTTTCTCATCCTGAGTCTCATCAGGGCGGCCGTAATGTGATGACTTGATGGCTGCAAGCTCCTTTGTTTCCTGCTGTGGCAGCGGCATTTTTCACTGATAGTTTTCAGCCTCCCCATTGGCCTCGAAGCCACCCTCCCTCTCTCCCTGCTTCAAGTCTCTAAACTCAGGTGGCACGATGGAGACTGAGCTCCCCTGTGCAGTGCAAGCCTCGGGGGTCACACTTGTATCCCCCCATTCCATGGGGCTTTACCTAGTACCAGTTCTCCAAAGAGCTCATGCTCTCGGAGGGCAGGGTCTGTGCCTGGTACATTCTGTCCCCTTCGAGTTCACCATACGGTTCCTGACTTAACTGAAACCAATTTCAGAAGACCCTGGAGGGGCGCGGGCCTGTGTGTGTCCAGGCCCACTCTTCAGTGCCCTGGGCCTTGCTCCCCAGGAGAGCAGCCCTGGGTTGGAGGTAGGATGCGTGCCCCGGGATAACCTGGAGTAACACCCGAACAGGTGGAGCCGGTGCCAGCTGAGGGCCGAGTTGGCCCCTTCCCCCATGTCTCCTCTACACCTAGTGTTGCCAGGCTGCTTCCCACCCAGGCAGGGGGCTGCAACTGGAGCATCGCTAAGGTCTTGCCCTGGTGGAGGCTTGGAGTCCCCAGGACAGGGTGGGGCAGCAGAAGGGACACGAGCCCTGGACCAGGGGGGCTTGGCTCTGCTGCCAGGGTTAATCTCTCAGGGCAATCCTCCACCGAAGCATGGTGCCAGGAATGTCTACACTGACGGGGGGGCTACTGATGTGGGGGAGCTCTGCCCCATCCCGCATGAGCAAGAGGGAAGAGTGAGTGGATGGCTAACGAAGGCGTCCCCCAGGGCTTCCCTGAGGCCCTGCCCTGACCTCACAGACACCCAGGCAATGTTAAGCAGCTGGCAGGCCGCAGGGTGCCCTGTCACCTGGTGAGGGAGGCCCAGAACAGGCCTGGACAGCTCCTGGGACAGCTCGTGCAGTGGTGTCCAGAGGCAGGAATGCCTGAAAAGATAGGGGCATCTCCCCTTCCACGCTCCCGCCGGAGGCCCTGGGTCGAGCTTCTCAGGGGAGGCGTGAAGGCCCACCGTGTCCCCCTGGGCTCCCACGGGCACCAGTACCCCCCTTGGAGGCTCGTTACTGAGTCCAAGCTCGTGCTGCTTGCTGCACAGCAGGCTAATAAATCGAGACTGGAGTTGCTGGGGCAAAGGAGAGCAGCATGATTCAGAAGGGCAGCGGACCGAGACGACGGTGGACAAGCGTCGCAAGAACCACCTTCCCGGAGTTAGAATTCAGGCTTCTTTTATACTAAAAGGGGAGGGGTTCTCTCATAGTAGAAGGTCCTGGTTCTGTCAGACTCTGGAGGGGTCTCTCAATTTCTTCCTGCCTGCAGCCACTCACAGGTGGGCCTGGTCAGAGGTTTCCTCGGAAGGAAACAAAGGCATTTGAGTGCGATGCTCATTGCTGGGAGGCGGGGTCCCCAGAGATGGGCCATTGTGTATAATTTAAGCTTCTAGGCACCATGCCTTTACTGATTAACTTGTAACAGAATACAAAGGTTCTTCCCTATCATAGGCCCACAATTGGTCCTCTTCCCCCTCCTCCTGTATGTATGGGCTTACACACACACACACACACACACACACACACACACACACACACACGGTGAACACATGATCTGAGCCCAGCCATTCTCTCCCAGAGAATGTGAAGCTGGAAGGGAAGAGACGGCCCCTCTATGGCCTGGTTTATAAAGGTGTGTTTGAAGCCAGACCCCAGTTCTGGAGGCATCTGGGAGGAAAAGGCCAGCCCCGCCACTGCCCCTGTCCCAGGCCAAGACCCAGATGGAGGCACTGAGAGCTGGAGGCCAGGCTCCCCGTTCTCTCCTTAGAGTCTATGAGCATGTCTAGTCTTCTGAATCTTTTGTGCTTAAGCCAGTGAAAGTTCTGTTTCTGAAAGAGCCCTGGTTGAAAACAAATTGCTTCTCCAGGAAGCAGGACGCCAACTCTACCGCAGTCCTGGCTGATGGCCGCACCTACTGCCCAAGGGACGTGGTGCACTGGTTGAGGGCAAATCCCAGCTCTGCCATGTCGGGCAGACACCTAACTTCTGAGCTTCCTCATCTGTAAGGTGGAGATAATAAAATACCCGTTTCATGAGGTTGCTGTGAGGATTACAGGACTTCCGAGCCTAGTAAACCCTAAATAAGGCTCAGGTGAAGGCACGAGGCAGCCTCATGAAATGGAGCTAGAAGCGGCTTCATTTGCCCACAGCAGTGAGAGGTGGGCCACTGTGGGCTCAGGACGGTGTGTAGACAATGCTCCTTAGTAAGAGAAGCGCTCAAGCCAACCCACGTGACCCTTCACTCGCTGCCCTGCTTCCAGGTCTTATCTTCTCTCGCCAGGACTCAGGCTACAAACACGCAGCCCTTATCCAGCAATGTGTTTTGACCCGGTTATATACCAGGTTTGGGGAGGAGGTTAGAAGGGTGGGAAACACAGATGAGGAGGCCTGAGGAGCTGAGCATAGGGAAACCGGCATCAGCAGTCTTGAGCACCAGGAAGAGGAGAGCACGGAGGTCCAGCAAAGTCACAGAGGGGCACCTGCACCTTACCACTCGGAGCAGGTGGATCCAAGCATGGGAAAATTTAGGAGGTAGCCCAGTGAAGATGGACGAAGCTGTTCCCAGACAGAAGGAATCCCATGAATTTTGTTCTTAACTGGTCTTCCCGACTCTTGTCTGGCTCCCCTCCCACCAGCTCCCTCAGAGCCAGAAGGCTCTTTTGGAAAAGAAACTTGAAATTGTCACTCCACTGTTTAAAACCTCTCAGTGGGACTTCTGGAAATAAAATTCTAACTCCTTGGCTCTTTCTTCCCCGTCCACGAGGTGAACCTCTTCTCTCAGATGGCTCACTCCTCCGGGAGGCTGGCGACCCCCGCCAGAGCACCTATTAACCAAACACACCGGAACTTGAGAATAATTTGTACTCAGCAAACCAGAAATTAGAACAACTTGAAATGGATTTTTTTAAAGTAAGTACGTCACGGAAGTGTAAGAGATAATAGAAGGAATAAACCCTAAGACAACAGGAAAGAGCCCACCCACTCCACTGCAGGCTCCCCAGGCTTCCCGGGGTTGGGGGTTGGTGACTGCAGGTCTAATCGCCCCGCCCCCCTCAACTCCTGACCCCGCGGACTGTGGGGCGGCCTGGTCCTCTGCACCCTGAGCCCTGGGATGGGCACACAGCGGGCACCCCATCCACCGGGGCAGTCAGTTCGGACCTGGCAGCCCCTGCAGGCCACGCTGCGCGGGGAACCTCTGAGACGCAGGCCCAGGCCTACCAAACGACCAAATGAATGAAAGCAAGAACGCAGCGCAAAGGAACCGGAGCTGCGGCGGAAAGGACTTGGAGATCCCGCCCCCGGACGCCATTGGCCAATCATCGGAGGCCTTCAGGCTCGTGCTCGCCCCCCAGCCGCGCTCCTTGCCAATGAGAGAGGCCGGATCTGCCGGCTGCCTACCCCGGCCCCGGCCCGCTGGCTCTGCTGTTCGCGTGTCAGTCTCTAAATAAAGTTCTTCGCGGCTTTGAATTTTTTTTTTAAAGCGCCAGCTGCTGTTGCGGCCGCCGCGGGCGAGAGCGGCAGAGTCCCCGCCCCGCTACTTCCGGTCCCGCCGCCCGGAGCCGGTGCTGCTGTGAGGGGCTGCGCTTCGCCGCCGCCGGCCGGCCGGGCATGGTGTTGGGCGCCGGTCCCGCCTCGCCTGTCTCCGGGTGCCCAGGTGAGGAGCGCGCGGCCCTGCGGCGAGCGAGGGGCGGCCGCCGGCCAGAGGGCGGCTCGGTTCCCGCGGCGCCGGTGCACCCGGCGGGCGGGCGGGCGGCGCCGGGGCCGCCTCAGGCCGCGCCGCTCCTCAAGACCGGGCGCCGGGGCCCGAGGGCCGGTGGGCGGGCGCTGCGGGGCGCGGGCCGGGGTGCGGGCCGCGGCGGGGCTGGAGGGACGGCCCTCCCGGAGCCCCGACCTGTGCCGGGCACACACGGCCTCGCTCGTGGCCGCCGTCGCGGGGGAGCTGCGGCCGCACTGTCGGGGAGGAAGCGCAGCGCCCAGCGGGCCCAAGGTCACCGGCCCGACGTGGCCGGAGGCAGCGGGAGTCGGACGCGGGCGGGCGGCCTCCCGGCCTCCCGGGGAATCGGGCTAGGCCAGGGGGCGGCGCGGGTGCGGAGGAGCCGGGCTCCCGCCCCGCCAACTTGCGGGCGGCCTCCGGACAGCCCGGAGCAGCCGCGGCTGGGGTGGAGGATCTTGCCGGGGCCCAGAATGGGGGAGGACATCCTGGACCAATCCCTACGGCCAAGTCCCGGATTCTAGACCTGGTTCCGCTGGTGTGTAATCTTGGGTGTGGCCCTCGGCTCCCTGGGTCGCGGTTGCCTCTTCTGTCCCCGGAGCGGATCGGGCCCGCCCCTCTCTGCCTCCGTCCAGCGCCGGAGTGGGGTCGGCAGGGACTGGAGTGGCCAGAGAAGGCTTCGTGGAGGAGGTGGAGGAGTCTGTTATCCTAAAGAAGCAGCATTAGGGGTGGCGAAGGGAGGGCGGGCCTTCCAGACCTGGATATCAGATTGAGCAGAAGCTTCCAGAAATGAGCCGGGGGTTGGTGAGGAACACGGAGGAGGCCCACCTCCCTCGTGCAGAGGCCCCTGGCTGGGCAAGGGGGTGAAGGCAGGGGACCGGAGCGGTGGGAGCCGTGTTGAGAGAGAGATCACGGCCACCTAGGTGGTCTGGACTTGAGGACCTCCACCCCCGACGTAGCTGCCACTCAGGAGGCGGCAGGTTTACCGCTAAAATTAAAGGGCTGGGCTCCAAAGGTCACTGGGCAGCCAGCCACCTTGCCCTGGCGTTTTAAAGAGGGAGGGTGGGGTGTGGACTTCTGTGTGTCCCGATCTGGGCCGCTTTGGCTGGAGATGTGGGTTGTCCCCTAGTGACCTGCAGTTCCATCTTTTAAGCTTAGGTTGGGACTTTTCCAGGGCAGGAAGAATTGTAAATGAGGAGTTCCCCACCCACTGAGCGGATGGTCACCGGGACCTGATTTGGCCACAACAGGCAGGAGCACTGAGTAAACACTTGAGGATGAGACTAGGAAATAGCACACCAGAATCTTTGAACAGTCTGGGAGCACGTCCCGCCCAGAGGAAGAACTTAAATGGCCCGATTTCAACTAGTGGAGTTTAGAGACTGCGGGTGCTCGTCTGTGTAGTTGATCTGTTGTTACTGAAAATGCTGCCCTCGTCAAAGTGTCATTTGCAGTGAAGGGGAAGTTTAGTTTTGAACCAGTCCTGCAAGGCGGGAAGCATAGTTAAGGAGAGACTTCTGAAGCAAACTGCAGGTGTTCCGTTAATCTGACAGCTTGAATAATTATTTTTGTTCAGATCTCTTTGTATAGACTTGACTTAACAGCTGAAGTAGTCCTAGATTAGACCATTGGTTTGTCCCGAAGTGGCGTGTGGGAGAGGGACAGGCGACGTAGGGTAGATGGTCCCCGTGTGTAGATGGCTTAGAATGTTAGGAAAATAAGTCTTGTCTTCCTGAGGAAAACAAAGCACTAGTGTTATTTTCTTCTGTCTTGCACAGCCAGTGCCCAGTGTATTTTATTAAGGGCCGTAAACTTGTTGAGGGTTGCAAACCAGCAGTCTGACTCAAAATGGGATTGAGTATGGGGCACACTCTGCCTGCAGAGAAGAATTCAGGGTGGGGTAGTAAGGAGACGCGACTTAAGCAGAGACCTCCAACTGCAGCGACACGGAAGAGTGTCCGGGGTGAGCCTTTGTGTGTGTGTGTGCGTGTGTGTGAGAGAGAGAGTCTTGCCGGGACCCTCTGGGCATCTCCTCCTGTGCAGGTGCTCAGGGAGCTGAGCGTGGACCGGTCACGTGCCCTGGGACTCGCTTTTCCGCTGGGCCCTGGGACTCGCTTTTCCGCTGGGCCCTGTATGAGGACTTTCCCGGGCTGCCGCCTGCCCAGCGCTCTTTGCCGGTGCTGGGCTTTGTTGTTGGCCGTGTGTGTAGTGCCAGGGTCCGCTGGAGGATGAAGACCAAGTGGACCTTGTGACAGCTGCATTTCTCGGCCTCTCATCAGGCGACGCATCCATGTGCTCAGGCGTGGGTGCCAGGCAGCGGGCCGGCGGGGGGGGGCACACTGCTTGGGATCCAGACCTGCGTGCGGGGTCGCGGACCGGATGGTGCGGGTGGAGGCCGACCAGGAGCGCCCGCTCCAGACGGTGCTGCGGCCTCTGGTGGCTTGTGGGCTGGAGCCCCCACAGGCGTTCCTGGCTCCCCAGCGCCCTCCCTGGTGAGCTTCCTTTGTGAGCCCAACCCCTGGTTCCTGCCGCAGGTGAAGCTGAGCTGAGCGTTGGTGGTTTGGTCCTCCGTGTAGGTCCAGCTGAGGAGAGAGCGTGGCAGAGTGGGAGTGAAGAAACTGTCACGTCTTGTCACCTTTATTGAGGGCCAGCTGAAGCACGCTGACCTGTACATATTTAAATATGCAGTTTGATCGGACTTTGGTGTGTGTATAGCCTGAAATCACCCCCTTGTTCGGGGTGGAAACATCCCCGTCATCCTCAGAGGGAAACGAGTGGGTCTGCGGTGACCTCTTGTAGCAGCTGAGTGGCCTCCGACAGCCCAGTTCCTGGGCCCCAGGTGTCCCAGGGTCCACACCCATGACAAAGAGTGGGATCTGGGGGAGAAGTCCTCCCCAGATTGGAAATTCTAGGAGCTTGTGAGCGCTCGTGTCGGGTGGAACTGTCTTTTGAAGCACTTAGACCAGGGGTGCGTGAGGGGATCAGGCGTGTGTGTGTCTGTGCGTGGGTCCTGTGCAGTTCAAAAGGCCGTATTTAATATGTTGTTTTCATGGTACACATAATAGAAAGTGAAGTCCGACCGTCTTTATGGGCTGGAGGGATACACAGAAGATGGTGTAAAAAGCTCTGGGAGGACCTGGGTGAAAGTGGTTAAAAATACCAGTGGGAGTAGGGTTATTCTTACGGTTTGCCTTTAAACATCTTGAACTCAAACCAAGCGTTGTGTGCTTACGTCCATTTTTCATCTGGAAGTTTTAGATCATTTTCTTTTGAAAATGATCCAAATGGTATCAAAAGGAAATTCTGTTAAAACCACAAAGGAAAGTATGGGACTATTGAGCTGGTGACCAATTTTCATCCTCAGTCAAAAGAAGTTCCAGAATTTCTCTCCAGCTGGTACAACAAGCAAGAAGGGTTAGGAGGCCTGCCAGGTGAGGGGTGCTTTACGTGGAGAAGGCAGATTCGGCAGGATGCTCCGTCTGTAGACGCTGCGGGCCTCTTCGGTCCTTCCTCGCAAGTGGCCAGGTGCATCCCCTGTGTTTGGTCTTTACGGTCCTTCCCAGTGAGCTTTCAGAGAGGGCACCTGAAACTCGGTGGGTGGGAAGCCGCCAGTGAAGAGAATCCAGTGTGGGCACTAATTATAACTGAATTATGCCGAGATTGCCTAACACTGTAAATACAGCACAACATGAGTGAATGTGAAGGTGCTAATTAAGGGTCCAGCCACACCTTTATTAAAGGAAGGAGGAGAGAAAGCGAGGCTCCCTCCTCACCAGAGCCCGTTCCCCTCCGTCTGCGATGGGCCAGGCACTGGGGCCACACCGGGGGTGCCTGGTCCCCACGGCAGGAAGGGCCGCGCTGGGCCCCCGTGGAACCATCAGCAGAGGCTCTCCTAGACCATGAGATCGGGGAGCATGGTCACTGCTACATGCCAGGGCCTGGTGCCCACCGAGTGCTATGTGCTTGGCTCTTCAAGCCAAACTTTCATTCATACCTTAGAAAATCATATTTAGAGAGGCATAGAGAACCCCCAGATTCATTATGAAGGACTCTGGTCTTCTTTATGTACCTTACATGCTAAATTTTTCTATAGCTAAATTATGGGGAAACAATTAAAACCCCCCTGACATCACTGTCTTCGCTGTCCAGCCACGGTCCGGAGATGCGTCCTCACCCTGTGTTTGGTCTTTCAGGGTAAAGGCAGCAGGAATGCTGACGCTGGCGAGCAAACTGAAGCGGGACGACGGTCTCAAGGGGTCCCGGGCGTCCCCCGCAGCCTCCGACTCCACTCGGCGGGTTTCTGTGAGAGACAGGCTGCTTGTTAAAGGTAATGGCCGTCCCTGCGGGCAGCTTCATACCCCAAACAGAAGGAGGCCTGGCCGGGGGCGCTCTGGGGAAACGGAGCAGCCTGTTGCTGAATAGATACACCTGTTTGAAAATATTTCAAAATATTAATTGCTTATCGTTTACGACAGAGGAGTTCGTACTGCACACACACCACGAGAGTGCTCATGGCGAGAAAGTGGTATTAAAACCATGGTGTGTCTTCTGCACGTGGACCGTTCTCTGCAGGAGCTGCCAGGATGCCAGTGGAAGGAATAAGGTGCCAGGAACCAGCGGGCTCACATCTCTGGTCTCGGCGCTGTCATTCCCTGGCTGGTGCGTGGCGGGGGGGCTTTCTTCTCTCTTCCGGACGCCTCGCTCCAGAGTGTCTGACCTGTAAAGGGAGGAGTGGAACGTGGCCATCTCCGAAGACCCTCCTCTCTTTTTATTCAAGCCCCAGCCTGAGGGGAGGCTTGTGCAAAATCCGTTCTCTTCTCAGAAGTGATAACACAGCGTCCTAGGGCCGGAGGCTTTGGGGAAGGGTTTATACCATGTGTGTGTGTCAATATGCGAGCCTTTGTCTGGAACTTTTGCGTTTATTCATTGACCAGACTTAGAGCCACTGAGTGCAGTTTCCTGGGGACTTGAGGGCTACGGACGATGAAGAAACAGTTTCTGCCTTTAAGGCACTGAGAGTTTACAGCACTTCTTACTTTGTGGCTTTTTTTAGTATAAGGAGCCAGGAGGCACAGAGGGTTAAGGAGTTGGTTAGAACTGCCTGTTTTCCGGTTGAGTGAGGTGGATGCCATGGCGTTTGCAGGTCTAGGAACAGGGCTAATGGGAGGACCGGGTGAGTGTGCGGGCGCTGTGTTGGACCTTCTCAGAAACAGCTCTGCCAAGGTTGTGAAGGGGGAGGCTGGAAACAGGTGGCCTCGGGTTCCGGGAGACTCCAGTGGAATAAGGGACACTCTTCTGTGCTCTCCCGCTGCCCCTGAATCTTGACTTAGCTCTGGCTTTCCCATCTGGTGGCAGATGAGTTAAAGATGGAGTGATTCTTCAGTCGCCTTTGACATCTTGGCAACGCCTTCCAAGTCTGGGAGAGCGTCAGATTGTGCTCAGTTTGTGACCTCTCCGGCAGGGTTACCCTCTGGGGTCAGAGGTGGGGCCTGGGCTGCAGCACCTCACCAGGGAGCCCTGGGAGGACTTGAGCCTCCTAGATGCTGGCTCCAGGCTCCCATCTGCAGAGGACCCGGGAAGGGAAGCAGGCCAGGGAAGGGGGTTGATGCCTGGGGCTGTAGTCCTTCCAGGGAGGGTGTTCTGATGCCCAGGAAGTTGCAGTGAGGAAGGAGGAACGGGTGGGAAGCTGGCCAGTAGACAGCGCCGTCTCTGTACCATCTCCGTGCCCTGGTCGACGGCAGCTGTGGTCCGCTGAGCACATGGGGCCAGGCCCTCCGTCGGGTACTTGATAGGGCCGTTCTTGTTTGACTTTGGCTAAGCCTTGCCAGGAGGGTAGTTCATTTTATAGCTGAAGAACTGAGACTCAGAGAGGTTTAAAAATGTGCCCAGGTTGCAGTTTTGTTGCAGGAAGACAACCAGACCCCCATGTTGAGGCAGGGCAGGAACTTGCAAAACAGACCCAGCAAGCAGACACCGAAGGAGCAGAACAGAAGTGCAAGTCCACGGAAAAGAGAATTTAGGGAGGCACAGGGGCTCCAGCACCCCTCCGGCCCTGCTCGGGGATGCACCTGGGAGCTCTCGGAAGTCTCCAGGGCCCGACGCAGCCCAGGGGAGCCCATTGAGGCCAGGAAAGCTAGACTCTGCCCAGCTCCTAGGACAGGCGATATCTTGGCTGGGCTTACCGGGCCCCGCTAAGGTCCTCTGATCTTTTGCGACTCTTCAAGGGAAGGTGCAGGACCTCCTCGCAGGGCCACCTGTTTCCATTCTCCCGGGAGCGCTGGGGGTTATGGGCTTTCTGGGCCCCAAAGCCCTTGCAGATGACAGGTGGTCGTGCAGCAGGGCTCATGCTCCCAGGCCCCTCACGTGACCTGCTCTCTCCGTCTGCCTCGGGGGAGCCGGGCTGCCTGGGGGGCGAGCCTGACCGGAGAGGACGCCTGGGCAGGAGGCACCTGTGGGGAGTGCTCCGGCTGCCAGGTGGCTGCGGGACGCCAGAGCGCTCCTCTGCGCGGCTGGACGTGGCATCCGCCTGCGTCCTGGGGGCGACTGGCGGTCCATGTGGAGTCTGGTGGGCACAGAGGGGCGCTGGGCGGGGGTGACGGTGCGAGTCCCTCCAGGCGGAACTCCCCTCTCGGGGTCTGAGGGGAGTAAGCTGTCCACGTTCGTCCTGGGCCTGGCTCGGGCTCCGGCTCCGGCTCCGTGAGAATGCTGCTGCTCCTGGGGCTCAAGACGTTGCACAACGTGCCTTCGTGTCTCCGGGACCCGGCGCCACGGCTGGTTCTGGGGAGCAGGGCAGATACTAAAGAGTGCCCCCGGGAGCGGGCAGGGCCCGCTCGCTCTGAGGAAGGCCCCATGCAGCCTTGTTCCGAGCAGGCGTGGCCCTTGACAGCTGTCCCTTCAGATGAGACGGTCTGGCCTGAGAGGGCCGGGGCTGGGGGGCTCTGTGCCGCCCACCCAGGCCCCAGGAGGACTGAGAGCTGAAGGCCCTCGGCCGATGGCCTGCCCCGAGAGGCCCCCCCGGCCACGTGTCCCATGCCCAGAGGCTTCCAGGCCACTGTACTTTTGTACCGTTGCCCTGCCTGGCTGACCTGACGTGGGGGGTCAGCTCGGTGCAGACCGCTGTGGGGCGAAAGTGGGAGGGTGCAGGTTGACAGGGCAGCTGTGCCTGGTGGTGAGGGCCGGTGGTGGCTGCACGACTGCAGCTCTTGTTCTTGGGCTCGGGATATCGGGCCCAGTTCTGAAGGTGATAGGTGGAGGCAGCTGTTCCTGGAAGGACCAAGGCTGCCTTGGAGCGGCCGGCAGTGCGAGGCCCCTGCCAGACTGGCACCCCCAGGTCATTCTTGGGGACATCCTCCAGGTGGAGGCGCAGAGCTGCTTACAGCAGTCCCTGGAGGGACAGAAGAGGGAGGTCTGGCCGGGCTTGGACTGGGGGCTGCTGTCTGCCCCGAATCCGGGAGTCGGGGACCCTGCGGGGAGCCAGGTCAGGCCTGGGCGTTTCCTTTTGGCCCTGCCTCTGGCCTGGGCCCGTGCGGGAGCCCGCTCCAGTGCTTCACCCACAGGGCGACGGCGCTGCCTTCCCGGCGGCCTTTGTGGTGCGGAGTCCGTCAGGCTCTGGGTCTGGTGATGCCCCCACCTCCGGGCAGAAGGACCTACTTTCGTGTCTGTCAGAAGCGTGGCGTTTTCATATCACGGGCACATGGCCATGTGTCTCCTTGCCTTTGACGTGGTCCCTTGACAAACATCTTAGAGCCTGCTGTGTATCCGCCTCCTGTTAGTGACCCCTGAAGACCTCGGGGGCTCTGAGCAGGCCGGCAGGGAGCCTTTTCCTAAAGTAGTCTCTGTTCAATGTGGAGACCTGGAACTGAGTTGGCCGAGTTCAGACCCAGGGCTGGAGTCAGGAACAGAGGGAACAGATCCGTGTAAATGGGTCCCGGGCTCCACGCGCTTCCTGGTGTGCTCTTGTTGCAGCGGCTCTCCGTGCCCCGAGCCTGCTCTGCAGAGCGGAGAGGCCTGGCTGCCTACCCGCGTGGGCTTCCCAGCGTCCGGGTGCAGGCGTCTCCATGAGGAGCCACTTGGGGCCTCCCTTGGGTGAGTGCTTCTGTGTCCCCATGAGGAGTGGTCACGTGCTGGGTGGTATAGGAAGGGCCTGGTCCTGTGCAGTTCCTGGAAGAGTGGGAGGAAGAGAACCATGCATTGTTCTCCAGAGCTGCTCTCCATGCCAGGCCCTGCCCAGGACTCGGGAGGTAGGCTCAGCGTTGGCTTTCCTTGTTGGCAGGGGATTCAGAGCATTTAGCAGTGGGTGAAGCTGCTACCATACAATACATATTTTTAAAAGTAGGGCAGTAGGACAAGCATTGTGGAAAACGGTATGGAGGTACCTCAGAAAACTAAATCTAGAACCACCATATGACTCAGCAGCCCTACTCTTGGGCATATCTCCAGACAGAACTTTAGTGAACACGCCTGCATTCATTGCAGCACTATTCACAGTAGCCAAGACATGGAAACCACCTAAATGTCCACTGACAGATGACTGGATTAGGAAGATGTGGTATAAATACACAATGGAATACTACTCAGCCATAAAAAAGAACAAACTAATGTCATTGGCAGCAACATGGATGGAACTTCATACTAAGTGAAGTAAGTCAGAAAGAGAAAGACAAATACCATATGATGTCACTTATTTCTGGAATCTAATATATGGCACAAATGAACCTTTCCACAGAAAAGAAACTCATGGACTTGGAGAACAGACTTGTGGTTGCCAAGGGGGAGAGGGGGGGAGTGGGATGGACTGGGAGTTCGGGGTTATAATAGATGCAGATTATTGCCTTTGGAATGGATGAGCAATGAGATCCTGCTGTAGAGCACAGGGAACTGAATCTAGTCACTTGTGATGGAACGCGATGGAGAATAATGTGAGAAAAACGCTATGTCTGTGTATGTATGTATACATACACATATGTTTGAGTGACTGGGTTGCTTTGTCCAATAGAAATTGGCCGAACACTATAAATCAACTATAATGGAAAAAAAAATCATAAAAAAAATAAAACAAAAATCAAAGTAGGGCAGTGGCCCAGAGGAGGAGTCCTGCTAACGTGGAGTGGGGTGGCCGGCCCCAGGCTAACCTTGAAGGGCTTCTTTGCAGGGTTCGATAGAGTGAAGGGGCCCAGGGAATCTGGCAGCCCCTCGGGTGGGCAGGGAGGGTCTGTGGAGGACGGACAGCAGCTCAAGTCTGCCTTGTCTGCTCCTGTTGAAAGCGGGGGCTATGAGGCCTTGGGGCTCCATTCCCCTTGATGCCAGCCTCTGCTACCAGGGCTGTGCTGGTTTTCAGGGTCCCCACCTTGCTTGCTCTGCAGTGCGCTTCCAAAAGGCTGAGTGGAAAGGCTGATGTGGGGCACGGTGGGACCTCCGGCCTCAACTGTAGCAGTGCCACCTCTGGCCATGGGCTGATGCCCTCCCAGCACCTGTCTCCCTGTAAGGGCATCGTGTAGATCCTAGCAGTGCTGAAGAGGGGCTCTGCGGGTAAAGTCAGGCAGGAAGCCAAGAGGTGAAGTTCTAGTCCGGGAAATCGAAGAGCTAGTGGTTCCGGTAGGAGGAGGTAGTCAAGCCTCCTGGGAAGTAGCTGCAGGCTCTGCCTGGATCAGAGGGTACAGCTGCCCTGCCTGTACTGCCTAATGGGGCTCGGGGCTGGCTCTTGCTGGGTACCATCTGCATAATGACCTAGTCTTAGGCAGCTCAGGCTGCCCTCCTAAAATACCGGAGCCTGGGAGGCTTGTCAGCCACATTTATTCCTCGAGGTTCTGGAGGCTGGGAGTCCAGGATCGGGCGTCAGCAGATTCTATTCCTGGTGAGGGTCCTCTTCCTGCCTTGTAAGCAGCTGGTGCCTCTTCTCATAAGGGCGCCAATCTCATCCTGAGGGCCCCACCCTCGTGACCTCATCTGACCCCAATTACTGCCCCCTCACAATACCATCCCATGGAGGTGGGGGTTTAAGACTTCTCCCTGGGGACCTGGAGGGGGTAGGGTGGAGAAACCCATGGTTCAGTCCACAGCACTTTGGGCATGTCTCTGTCCCCAACGAGGAAGGGCTCCTCATGTCTCAGGGTATTCACCCTGCAAGTACTGCCACCCTGCTAGCAAGTGTGCTTGTTGGTCACGCATTTCCTGAGCACCCCAGCGTGCCAAGCTCAGGCCCAGGTACTAGGTCCCAGGGCTGGGTCAGCATGTACAGCCCCCGCCCTGGAGTACCCGTGGGTTGAGTGGCAGGCAGGGCAGAAACAACTAGAGCAGTGTGTAAGCAGCCCACAGCAGAAGGTGTGAGGACGTGCTGGGGGGACATTGTGCTAATGAGGTGGCGTTTGTAATCTGATATTTCAGTGCAGTCATGCTTCAAGTGGGCTCTGTGGTTTGGTCTTTAGTTAGAAAGGAGAAGGGTCTAATTTCTCAGAAGGAAGTTGTGCAGCCACTTCATTGTGCCGGGTGCTGGCTGCCTCCCCAGAGCCTGGGAGGGGCTGGCATCTTTGGAACAGGCGAGGCTTTATCACTTTAAAAATATCTGGGTTTCCTGTTACCTTCCAGGTGGGGTAGAGTCCTTCAGGTGGCGAGGTTATTGCAAGGAAGGACTGCTGCTTTGCCAAGAGGCCTTTTGAGCCCAGAAAGCAAATGGCTTGTTTCTTGGGTCATAGTCTTCTTGTAGATGGATTCTGAAGTTACGACTCTTGAGGCCAAGTGTAATTATTTGGCATCTTGTGACGTGTACAGAAACCAGTCTTTTGGACAGCTCCCTGAGAGGAGCACTGCCCTGTAGTTTGTTTGTCTTCTGTACCGGCTGGACTGAAATACCAAGCATCTTTATTGAAATCCTTGTGTCTCCGGGATTGTGTTCCTTGCCTGCACTGGTTCTTGGACCAGAAGCCTGCAGAGGCCCTGACTGGTGAGGGGGTCATCACTGGACGGGGTCTGGGCTCTCCAACCCTTGCCCACCTTCCTGAGCGAGTTGCACTGAACATGGCAGTGCAAGCAGAACGCCCATCTTTGGAGTTTACTTCTTGACTGCAGTGTCAAGTTACTAACTCCATCTGTGTACATAGTTCTGTGTAAATATTTTAGCTTGGGAACATAGCCTACAGCCATTTCCTGTACCTGGAGAGAATTAAAATTCAGAGGCCGAGGCCCCACCTGAGACTTCTGGTGTAATTGGTCTGGAGGGGGCAGGGTGGCAGAATTTGCTCAGCAGGTACTAATTATGGTGATGGATGCCCAACTTCATATTTTACTAAAAATCCTTGAATTGTACACTTAATTTGTTTTAGGGAGTTCCCTGTGGCCTAGCAGTTAAGGGCTCAGCATTGTCGCTGCTATGGCTTGGGTCACTGCTGTGGCTGGGATTGGATCCCTGGCCCAGGAACTTCCACATGCCATGCGCACAGCATCCTCCCTCCAAAAAAAAGTTGGTCTGTTTTATACTATGTAAATCATACCTCACCAGAGCTGTTTAAAAATAAATAAATAAATAAAAGGTGAAAGAACCCCTCCCCAGGTGCGGGGCAGGCGGCCAGGGTGGAGTGTCCCAGTCCTCCAGGGGGGTGTCCTCTGGCCCAGAGCTCCTCATCCCCACGCTGGCTTGTAGCACGGGGTCTGGGTCTGCTGCTCTGCCGCTGAGATGCCCTGGTCACTGCCTCCCTGCCCGCCTGGGTCCAGACCTCGCCTCTGCCCTGTTCCTGTGGCTCCCTTTAAAATCCTCTGGGCACGTGTTCTATTTCTCCGGGGTTTTGTAAACCTGGACAGTCGGAGTTCTCACGATGGCGATCAGATAGGCCCAACCAAGAAAGCCATGTTCCGGCCGCCTGCTTCAGTCTCTCAAGAGAGGGCCCTCCAGAAGAGTTGCTTATAAAATCTTATCAACAAAAAGTTAAATAATGGTATAGTAAATACGCAAATAGTATTTGCCTTAAAACCATATAGGTTTAGGAGTTCCCTGGCAGCCTAGTGTTTAAGGATTTGGTGTTGTCGCTGCTGTGGCACATGGTCGAACTCTGGCCCAGGAGCTTTGGTATGCTGCGGGCACAGCTAAAAAAATATATGTGTGTGTGTGTGTGTATTTAAGTATATATATGTATATGTATTAAGTTCTATGGGTAACATTTATTTAAAAGTGCTTAATATGCATGATTCATTTGATATAATATGTCCTTTTTTGATCAAATGAATGCCCTGGGCATGCTGTTGGTGCAGAGCTGGCCCTTGACCCCTCCTGGTCAGAGGGCCTGGTGTGGCTGGCCTCGGCGTGACTTTACTCAGGCCCCTGCCTCGGGAGGGGCTGGAGCGGGCCCAGCAGAGACAAAACTAAAGGTCACCATGCTCGTCGTAAGTGCAGCAGTCTTCATAGGGTCGGGGACATTTTAGGTGTGTCGACCCTGGCGTACGGAGCACCCGACTGCCGCGAGCATAGACTCCCAGGCTCACATTTCATCCCAAAACTTGTCCCTTTTCCATTCCTTTCCTCCTCCCTCTGCCTGCCCCCCCCCCAATCACTTTTCTGGATGCCCATTGCAAATGCCTGGGTCCCAGAGCTAAGATAGTAGGTCACCTGTTTCTGCCCAGGTTCTCAGCTGGCTGCTGCCAAAACCTAACCCCCTAGCTTCAGGATAGCCCTGGGCCAGCCTTCCCACCTGTGCCTTCAGCACCCAGCTTTGCAAACACTGTGCCCCCCCGCCCCCCCTTGAAGGAACGCTTTGCTTCTTAGTGCTTTATGGTCTGGTTTCCATCTTTCCCCTTCCCTCCCTGCTGTTTTGAAGGCCCTCTGCAGGGTCAGAGTCCCATCCCATGGCCTTGCCTCAGGCCTCGTCCCTCCCCCCTGCCCCAAGCTGCCCCTTACCCCCCCAGCCGCCTGCCCGCTCTCCTGACTCACTCCTACTTCTCCGCCTGTTCCTCGGGGTGGGGGGAGCCCCCTGCTCCTGTCCTCTGCTCTCTGCCCATGTTCTTTCTTCTCACCGGTCTCTCCCTTTTGCGGTCTCGTGACGTGAGTGGCGTCACGCTGCAGGGGTGCCCCAGCCCTGGTCACGCACCCAGACCTCACCCCCCCAATCCCGGTCCCGACTTCCCCCGCAGGTCAGCTCTGAGTGCCATCTCTGACCCTCCCCTCCCCCGTTGGCAGGTCCTTTCATCAGCTTGGCTGTCAGGCACCCTGACTCCCTGCCTTTGCTGAGTCCTTGCTGCCTGTCAGGGCGCCTACCTCAAGGGTCCCCTCCCTGGCCTCCACTTTTCCCTTTCAAAAGTTGTCCTGCTGAGGCAAAGCTGAGGAACTTCTGTTCAGAAACCTCCTTTGGCTCCTTTATGCTGCCGAATAAAGTTGAGAATTCGCAGCTGTGAACTCAGGGCCCACCACCACCCAGGCCCTGCCTTTCAGCCTTCTTTCCCGTTGCTCGGGCTGCCTCTGTGCCTGCTGGTTCCTGTGCTTGCCTGTGCTCTCTGCTTTTGCGCACTGCTGACTGACTTGCTTGAAGTGCCCTTTTGCCTCCCCCTGCAAAACTGAGTTCTCCCTCTTCTTTAAAGCCCGGCTCCAAAACCTCCTTCTTGCTTCAGTCTCCGTAGCTGGAGGGAATCTCCGTGCTCCGAGGACCCAGAGCATGTGCTCTTCGGTCCCAGTTATGTCCGGGTGCCCCTCCAGACCTCAGCTCTTTAGTAGCAGGGTCGGTGGGTGCTCGGCAGCTTTGTCCTGGCAGAGGGGCTGGGAAGAGGCCCCAGAGGAGGACACTAGGCCCAGGGGTGAAGCTCCAACGAGGAGGCTCCCTTGGCCTTCGCTTTACCCTGGATGCCAAGGTGCGGGGGGCCCAGTGGGAGGGAGAGTTCCCCTCACTGTCGAAGAGGGCTTATGGGGAGACAAATCTGGAAAAACTGGAAGAGGCGGTGTGAATATAAATCAGGTTTTGTGGGCGGTTGTTCCCCTGCTTGGGGAGACAAGTTTTCAAGAATGCTTTAGTGATTGTTTACCTTTGGGTAATTTCTGTGTTAATTTTGAATTCTTTTCCCTAGCACTGAAGAGAAATGGCAAGGGCCTCTGGCTGGCATCCTGCAAGTCGCTCTGTGTATTTGAAAGCAATTTCATTTCATGGCGTAAAATCTGTACTTTAGACCAAGTGTAGACTTCAGTTAGTTCCGGTTTCTTGTTTGTTTGTTTTGCCAGCATTTTGGAGGGATTGCCAGTTTAGCGCTGGTGACTTATGGGCAGTAACTGACCAACATTAACCATCATCTCTTTGTTCCCACAGAGGTTGCAGAGCTTGAAGCTAATTTGCCTTGTAAGTATAGCGTCCCTGGTCAGACACCAAACGCCGTAAAATAATTGCATGAAGAACCTGGTTTATGTTTTAACAACCTTGCGTAGCGAAAAGCCTGTTTTATGGGTACATTAGGGATAAACACGTGATGTGTGTAAGCAGGTAGCGGCTTTTTCCGGGGCTCTGATAGCAGGGGAAGGTTCACGTCTTTCTGAGCGTAGCACAGCCCTGCTCCCTCTCCTGACTGTCGCCCAGGAACGTCTAGTTAGCATTCTGACCCGTGTCCTCTTGGAGTGAAAAGGCAGATTAATTTGTGATGGACAGTCCTATTTTTTTTTCCATTTTATGGCTGCACCCGTGGCATATGGAAGTTCCTGGGCCAGGACTTGAATCCAAGCCACAGCTGCGACCTCCACCGCAGCTGAGGCAATGCTGGATCTTTAACCCACTGTGCCGCGTCTGGGCATGAACCTGTGCCTCGGCAGCAACCCGGGCCACGGCCGTTGGCGTCTTAACCCACTGCGCCACGGTGGGGACTCCTGACCGCCCTGTTTTTCTTAGTGACAGTCCCACCTTTTTGGTCCAGAAAGTGCTTACCTGTCATTTGTCTCTGTGCTCCATTTGTCTCCGGGTCTCCTCGCTTCGCCTGCTCCTTCCCGCTCCGACACTCGGGGACGGACGGCCAGCCTCACTCTTGAGCTCACTCACTTAGCAGGCAGCGAGCTCGTGTGCTGAGTGTCAGCGTCCCTTTCCTCCCTGTCCTCGGTGCCTCCCTCCACCTTCATGTTTTATAAGACTGTCAAAGTCTGAAAGCTTCAACCGTTTCAATATTTTTTTGTAGGACTTTTTATCATTATGTTCAGTTAAAAGTTGTTCTGAGGCTGAGGATGTTTATCGAATGTGAGTGAGATATTTGATACGTGGGTCTCCTAGTCTGGGCAGGTGCTCCACAGAGTTTGGTATGACACGGGGTAAGAAAGCACCCACCCCAACCTCCACCCAAAGTTGGAAAGACAACAGGGGGGTGCAGCCCTTACGGGTTGTGGAATCAGCATGTAAGACGAAGTAGGTCTCGTTCCTTGAAAAACAACTTTGAACGTAGACTGTTGATGTCTGAGTGTGTGAGTGTAAAATGCTTCTTAGTGTGGGTCACAGTCCAAATGTCTTACAAGTCACTGGGTTGTTTGACTTGTTTCTTCTAGTCAGAACTACAAGGAAATATCTTGGGATTCCACCGACTGAAGTATTTACAAATGATTTGCTTTAAAATGTTCTGAGTTCCCTGGTGGCTAAGTGGGGAATGGACTTGGCAGTGTCACTGCTATGGCTCGGGTTCGATCTCTGGCCTGGGAACTTCTGCATGCTGCAGGTGTGGCCAAAAAACAAAACAAAGTTCTAGGGAAACAAACAAAAAACAATGTGTGTGTGTTTGTGTGTGTGTGTCTAGGACAGACTTCAAAGTACTGAAGCTGCGCGATGGATTCATTATACTCTTTCTCTGTTCCTTTCATATTATGTAATAGTCTAATGAAATCCAATTTTAAAAAGTAAAATGAAATAGTCCTTCTATTTTCCATTCCCATCATATCTTCCCACTGGCCCCCCAGCTTGAACATACATCCACGTGCATTTAATCAAAGGCCATAGAAAACTTAAAACTTAAGTCATATACACAGTTCATTTTGTCCATGTATAAGAATCTTAGATTGTTAGTTTGTAACCCATAGAGTATAGTTTAGCGTTACCTAAAAATTTGGTTGAAAAACAATAATTGGCTTTCAAACCAAAATTTATCTTAGGTTTGAAAAAGGCACAGTCCAGCTTCCTAGCCCTCATATATAGCTAAGGTGTCAGATTTTAAAAAAACATAGTACATTCTTCTTTTCTCTTCTTCTCCCTATCTCCTCTCTCCGTCAAATATAAATCAGTTTATACACGTTCGCCAGGCTTTCCAGAAGTATGCAACTCATTATTTTAAAGAGGAAACACAGAACCACCAAAGAGTAGATCTTTGCTATCTGATTAATAATCTTTCTGAAGTATTTATGAAGGCAAACAATAACTTGTCATATAGCAGTGTTGCTTAGTAATTATTCAGAACTAGTTTGGAGCTCTGTATGTGCAAGTTTATAGAGGTTTCTCCATTTGCAAAAAATAAGAAAACATCTCTTTCAGATAGGCAGACATAGGGGGAGAGTCTTCTTAGCCTCCGCCTGCAGGTCGAGGAAAGCTTGGTTCTGGAGTTGTAATAAAGCCCCTGCATTGAACTAAAACCTGACTTTTAACTCGTTGTTGTCATTGTTAGAACTTCTTTTTAACTTTAAAATGTTTGTTTTTCGTGGATCCCCCGTGGCTCAGTGGGTGAAGGACCCAGCTTTGTCATCGCTGTGACTTTGGTTACAGCCGTGGTGTGGGTTCACTCCCTGGCCTGGGAAGAAAACTTCCATGTGTCATGGGCATGGCCGGAAAAAAAAAAAAGTCCGGTTCTTTTTAGGAGTTTCACTGTTTTTTTTAAGTCTGCCTGGACAATTTCTTTATTCTTGGTGGTCCAGTCTGTGTTACAAGGATTGATTTCTACATCTGTACCTTTATTTCAAAAGCAAGAATACTAGGTGTAAAAGCAAATGAGTGGTGCCACTTTTAATCAATGAAAACATTTCCCAAGCTCTCGTCATATGTTTTTGTTAAACTTTCTTTTCTTTTTTCTTTCCTTTTTTTCTTCTTTTGTCTTTTTAGGGCCGCAGCCACCGCATATGGAGGTTCCCAGGCTAGGGGTTGAATCGGAGCTGCAGCTGCCGGCCTCCACCACAGCCACAGCAACACCAGATCCCAGTCGTATCTGCGGCCTACACCACAGCTCACGGCAACACCAGATCCTTAACCCCCAGAGTGAGGCCAGGGATCAAACCTGCATCCTCCTGATACTAGTCAGATTCGTTTCCACGGAGCCAGGACAGGAACTTCTTTGTTAAACTTTCTGTGCATCTCGAGGTTAGCCTCAACGTAAGGACTGGTGCTAACTCTCAGACCTTCCTGACTGCTGTTTCTTTCGTAGGTACGTGTAAAGTGCATTTTCCTGATCCAAACAAGCTTCATTGCTTTCAGCTGACTGTAACCCCAGGTAATACTCTCCTATGTGTAAGTACTGAAGTGACTTCCAAAGAGCGCATTCTAAAGGCTTGATCTGTCCTCCAGCCTTTGCCAGTAGCAGCCATTCCGGAGGAAGACAGGCTCGTGCTTTGTAGTCTAATGAAGCGTAGCGCAGTGATCCGAGGCATTTGGCACATGCTCCAGGAATCAGACGCAGGCTTCACAGCCCAGGCGAATGAGGAAGGAGGCTGCTGACATGTGGTGAAGAGCAGGAGCTCTGGGTTGGAACTGGAACTGGAACTGGGTTCAGATCCCGTCCTGCCGTTGAGCAGCAGCGTGACCGTGTTACGTTGCTCAGTCGCCTCTCTCAGCTCTGGCCCACCCAACCGCAGCGTGGGGATCCAAGAGACCCTATCTCGCGGGCCACTTGCGAGGATTAAACAGATAAGGTGTGGGAAGCCCTCCAGCCCGGCTCTGGCACAGGGACGCTAGCAGATTACCAGCTGTCCTCGTGAGCGCCGCTCGGTGGCTAAGCTCCAGGGCTCCAGCCGGGCCAGCGCTTCTCCTTGTGCTGCGGTGCCGCGCAAGGGCCGGCTCGTGTTTCCCCAGCGCCGCAGCCATGGCGTTGATGATGAGCCCTGGGTGCCAGGGCCAGCAGCGCTGCTGGGGGCCGGCTGGGGAGGCAGAAAGCAGCACAGGGACTTAACCAGAGGGGAGGGAGTCGTGTGGAGGAAGGGGAGGGTGTTCTTCTGTTTGGGGGACGGAACGGGAGCGAGAAATAGTAATGAGTCACTCGCTAACTAAACAGTGAGCGAGAACGCGGAATGTCGGGAAGTGGTGATGAACCCACAGAGAAGCCCCGTGTTGTATAATAACAGGAGAAATCTCATTTTCAAAATGTGCTTGAAAATGTTACGCGACAGCTCAGGGACACGGACGTCAATTCAGTCCGGTACCATTTCCGGGTCTGAGATGAGTGACCTCGAGGGAGAGACACCAACCCCAGGGCAGTGTGGTCACAAAGGGCCGTCCGCACCCTGACACCCAGAGACCCCAGCGCGCGGCTTCTGGCTGTGAGCCAGTGAGGGTTCTGACCACCCTCCGGCCGCTGTCATAAACACGTCGCACGTGCTGCTGTTTCTCGAGAGGGGTCTGAGCACACTTCGATGCTTCCTGGTGACTGCCGGCCGGTCGGTCGCCGTCATGGGGCTGTTTACTGTTACTGGTAAGCTCTGCAGGGTATTTTCAGCAATTACCATGGTGATGAAGACGGGTTCTCTGGGTGTTGCCGCTGTGGCGCAGTGGGATCGGCAGTGTCTGCAGCCTGAGGCACAGGGTCCATCCCCGGCCCGGCACAGTGGGTCAAGAATCCAGCATTGCCCCAGCTGCAGCCTGGCTCGCCACTGCAGCTCAGATCCGATCCCTGGCCCAGGAACTCCGTATGCCACAGGGTGGCCCAAAAAGGGGGAAAAGGATTTGTTTTCTATTTCCTGAGTAGTCTCACACTTCGTGTTTGTAGTAAGAATGTTTTCTTCCCTCTGCCTTTTTAGGGCATTTTCAGTGGCTCTCAGAAAATCAGTCAGTGCTCTGCCCCGGCCCACGCTTGCGCCTTGTGGTTCTCAGCCATTCTCTGGTTTTGCCAGGCCTCTGTTGCTATCTTCTGGATAAGTGGCTTTTTTTTTTTTTTTGCTTTGACTGCACCCACAGCGTATGGAAGTTCCCTGGTCAAGGACTGAATCTGCTCCGGAGCTGCAGCCTGTGCCACAGCTGCAGCAACACGGCATCCCTAGCCCTCAGCCCCGGGCACGGGATGGAACCAGCACCTCCATAGAGACAAACCAGGTCCTTAGCCCACTGCACAACAGCAGGACCTCCCTCTTTGCTTCTTCTTCTTCTTCTTTAACTGAGGGGGTTTTGTCTTTTTGCCTTTGCTAGGGCCTTACCCGCGGCATATGGAGGTTCCCAGGCTAGGGGTCCAGTTGGAGCTGTAGCCGCCAGCCTACCCCAGAGCCACAGCAATGCAGGATCCGAGCCGCGTCTGCAACCTACACCACAGCTCACGGCAACGCCGGATCATTAACCCACTGAGCAAGGGCAGGGACCGAACCCGCAACCTCATGGTTCCTAGTCGGATTCGTTAACCACTGCGCCACGACGGGAACTCCCCAGACTTGGTAACATTTTTATGGTTTTGTTTGGGGAATGTCCCTCATGCTTGGGAATAAATGTACTCTTCAGAGAAAAGATGGAAACGTAAGTTGGTTGTAGAGGAAAAGAAAATGACTGAATTTGGGGAGGGGGGGGGAAGTCTCCACATCAGCTCACAAAACAATACTAGTAAGCGAAATGAAACAAAGCCAAAGCCTGGCTGAGATACCCCCGGGCCTTCTGTGAAGTTAGAGAGATGGTTCGAAGAGCTGGGCCAGGCCATAGTGGCCCAGCTGCCCTGTGGGGGTTCCCTCAGCCTGTCCCCACTGTGACGTGGTGGCTCGTAGACAGAGGGGACGTGGACGACTTTTTTAAAATTTTAGTTGTCACTTTTTAAATAAGCGTTACTGAGGTGGAGAACTACAAATAATACGATGTACTAATTTGAACTGCAGAGCTGAGCTTACTGAGTTTTGCAAAATGGGTACACATCCCTGTGCAGCCGCAGCCGCAGCCCCAGGAAAGATAGGCCAGCATTCCCGCCCTTCCTTCTCCTCTTCGCAGTCGGTTCCTCGCCCTCTGCTCCCTGCCCGGAATGGCTTTCTGACTTCTCTTACCATAAACTATTTTTGTCAGTTCCTGACTTTCGTATAATTGGAATCATATTCTGTACCCTTAGTCTCTGGCTTCTTGCACGTAACGTTTTTGAGTTGGTGTGTGTCGTTCCGTGTAGCAGTATTTGTTGTCTGCCTATGACGTGATTATTTATTTTCCTGTTGATAGCACTTGAATTCTTTCCATTTGGCTCTGATGAGGAGGTCTTCTCTTGACAGTCTCATGTCATCCTTTTTTACTCACGTTTTCAGTTTCTCTTCAGCTCCACTTAAGAGTGAAGTTCTGAGTTATGGGAAAGAGGTCATTTTAACTTTCTGAGAAACTTTCTAGAATGGCTTATTATACGCAGGCCAGCAGTGTGTAAGTTCCTGTTGTTCTACATACTTCCCAGTGCGGGGGCGTGAGGTGGTAGCTCATTGTGGTTTGATTAGCATTTCCCCGGTGCCGGGGTCTTGATGGAGACGGCGTTGAGGCTGTGGATCCGTTCGGGACGAAGTGGTGTCTTAACAACATCGAGACTTCCAGTCCACCAGCAGAGTAAAGGTCTCCATTTATTTAGATCTTCTTGAGTTTCTCTCAGAAAGTTTTGTAGTTTTTAGTGTATAGGTCTTACAAATATTCTGTTAAATATATCACTAAGTATTTCATGTGTTTCAAAACTGTTGTGAATGGTATTTTTAAAATTTCATTTTACTTGTTACTAGTGTATAAAAATACCATTGACAGAGTTCCCATCGTGGCTTAGCGGTATTGAATTGGAGTAGTATCCGTGAGGATTTGGGTTCGATCCCTGGCCTCGCTCAGTGGGTTAAGGATCCAGTGTTGCTGTGAGCTGTGGTGTAGGTCACAGACGTGGCTTGGATCCCCCGTTGCTGCTGTGGCTGTGGCGTAGGCCAGTGGCTACAGCTCTGATTCGACTCCTAGCCTGGGAACTTACATATTCTGCTGCTGCAGCCCTAAAAAGCCAAAAAAAAAAAAAGTATATGTATATATATATATATATATATACACACACACACACACGTGACTTTTTAATATATTGATCATATGTCCTGTGACCTTGCTAAATTCCATTATTAAATTCTGGTGGCTTTTTCATATATCTTTTGGATCTCTACGTCCATGACCATCGAATATGTAGTTAAAGACATTTTTATTTTTAACTTCTCTCTCACCGGTACGTATGCCTTTAATTTCTTTTTCTTATTGCACTCGCTATGCCCTCCAGTACAGTGTCAAATGGAAGTAGGGAGAGCATGTGTCTTTGCCTTGGCCCTGATCTTTAGGGGAAGTGTTCATCACTCACTGAATATGATGCTAGCTGTAGGGTTTTGTGTTTGTTTGTTTTTGTCTTTTTTAGGGCCGTACCCGAGGCATATGGAGGTTCCCAGGCTAGGAGTCGTATCAGAGCTACAGCTGCTGGCCTACACCACAGCTCACGGCAATGCCGGATCCTTAACCCACTGAGCGAGGCCAGGGATGGAAGGAACTCTCAACCTCATGCTTCCCAGTCGGATTCATTTCCACTGCACCATGACGGAAGTTCCTGGGTTTTTGTTTGTTTGTTTGTTTGTTTTTTATTAACATGTCCTTTGCTGAAGGGTTTTTTTGAAAGTAAATATTGTTGCTTTTTGAATGTTAAACCAGCTTTGTATTCCTGCAATAAATTCCACTTGGTCATGATGTAAATACTTGTTTATATTCCTGTATGCAGTTTACTACTGCTTTGTTAGAGAATTTTGTGTCAGTATTCGTGTTTTTCTTTTCTTACGATTTCTTTGTCTGGCTCTGACATAAAGGCAATGCTAATGTAATAGAATAAATGCAGAAATATTTTTTCCTGTTTTTGTTGTTGTTGTTGTTTTAAGGCCGCACCTGCGGCATTTGGAGGTTCCCAGTGTAGGAGTCAAATCGGAGCTGTAGCTGTTGGCCTACGCCACAGCCACAGATCCAAGCCATGCCTGCGGCCTACACTACAGCTCACGGCAACGCTGGATCCTTAACCCACTGAGTGAGGCCAGGGATTGAACTTGCATCCTCATGGATGCTAGTCAGATTTGTTTCCACTGAGCCTTGACGGGAACTCCTGTATCCTGTTTTTTAAAAGAGTTTATGTAAATTCTTCCTTAAATTTCTTCCTTAAATATTTGATGGAATTCCCCAGTTAAACAGCCTGGCCCTGGAGTTTTATTTATGAATTCATTTATTTAATAGATACAGGATTATTCATCGTTTATGTTTTCTACATCGGCTGTTGTAATTTCATTTTTTTGAAGGAATTTGTCCATCTTACATGTTGTAGAATGTGTTGATACAAAATCTCTTTCATTCACAGTGTTTCCTGCTAGTCTGTTGCTGTCTGTGGGACCTGCACTGATACCCCCTTCATTCCCGATAGTGGTTGTTTGGATCTTGCCTTTTTCTTGATCATGTTAGTTTGAGGTTTATTCTTGGCAAAGAGTAAGCTTTTGCTTTTCTCAGTTTATCCATTTCATTGATTTCTGTTCTTTCCTTATTTTCTCCTGCCTTATACTTTGGGTTGAACTTGCTTTTCTTTTTCTGACTTTAAGGTGGAAATTTAGATTGATTTTTTTCTTCCCCTCATCTAAAGCGATGCTGACTGAGGTGTGTTAGGTTATTTCTCTCGGCATAATGCTTTCGAGTTTCATGTGTGCTCTCTTTTGTGCCTCTTCACTGGTGAGTGGTGCTTTGTGGTATGGGTGTAACTGGTGCATTCATACCCGGTTATCAGTGATCCTTTATGTCGTTTCCACTTGGCGGCCATTGGGCACAAAGCTGCTGTAAACCTCTGCAGGCAGGTCTCCATTTGCCAGTGTGTTTTTATTTCCCCTGGCCGTGGAATTACTAGGTCATGGTACCAGAGTAAGTTTAACTTTATAAAACACTGCCACGCTGTTTTCCAAGGGGAAAGTGCTCTTCTGCATCCTGCTAGCAGTGCGTGAGAATCCCGGTTACCCCCCTTCTTGCCGACAGCTGGTGTTACCCGCCTTCTCAGTTCAGCCGTTCTCATAGGTGTGTATCTCATTGTGACTTTAATGTGCACTTCCCCCTAATGCCTAAAGATGCCGAGCGTCTTTTCCTGAGCTCACTTGCTGTCTGTATATCTCCTTTGTTCAAGCATCCAAATATTTTACCCACTTAAAAATTGGATTGCTTGGCTTCTTCTTAATGAGGTGTAAGTCTCTGTACCTGGGTATAAGTTCTTAATTAGATATGTGGGGTGTTTTCGAAATTATCTTTATTAGGTATGTGTTATCTTTATCTGATATCATATCTATTATATTATCTTTATTAGATATGTGGGGTGTTTTCTGAAGCATAGAGAAGTTCTGGGGCCAGGGATCAAACCTGTCCCACAGCAGTGACCTGGGCCAGTGCAGCGAAAAGCGCCAGATCCTTAATGCACTGCACTACGAGGGACTCCTGTTCATGTTCTCTTAATTTGCATATTTTATTGATGAAAACTCCCTGACTGATGAGTGTGGTAATAAAAGTGCAGCTTATACTGAGTCGTGACATTTAAGTTGTTTTCCCTGTCATCCCCCTCGTGTTTGGCCCTTCGTTATTCTCAGCGTTCTTTCAAAGCTTTAGAGTTAGTGCAGAGGGAAAGCGTCTAAACGTGAGGTCAGGAAGGCCTCCGTCTCTGGGCAGAGGGGTGGGGCTGGCAAGCCTGAACCTTTCGGAACAACGTGTGCATAATCATGAAGGCGGTGAAAAGCTCTGGAGGTGGTCAGAGCGCTGCCAGGCCTTCGGCTGGACCGCCGCCCCGTCTCGTGGGAGCTGATGTGTGGTTTGCTGTTACTCTGTCGAGGCCGCAGACGCAGAACGTGTTCGCCCATCCCTGGCTCTTTCGAGGTCGACGTTAAACATGGGGACATGACCATCTCGAGGCGGCAGATTCCAAGAAGAGTGTTTTCCCTCCAATAACCCTGGAACTAGAGGGGGCAATTCTCCTTTTATATGTAATGAAAATGTGACGTCAGCTCTTCAGGCAGTCAGTTATCTGCCTTCGCATTGAGTTTTGTGGGGAAAACGCCACTGCTCTTCTGCTTGCTCCTTCTCAGAACTCTGTCGATGCGATGTCTTCACGTACCATCTCACGGAGTCGGGACATGTTGTCTGGTACACCGTCCTTACACCCAGTTGTGTCCTCTGCCTCACGCATAAACGGAGGCAGACGCTGTCTTGGGATGCTCAGGCTTCTAGGAAGGGGCATGAAGTTAAATGTCTGATGCATGGTTTTTAGATCTGGTTTTTTTTGTTTGTTTGCTTTTTAGGGCCGCAGTGGAGGTTCCCGGGCTAGGGGTCGAATCAGAACTGCAGCTGCTAGCCTACGCCGCAGCAACAGTGGATCCAAGACGTGTCTGCAGCCTGCACCACAGCTCATGGCAATGCTGGATCCTTAACCCACTGAGCGAGGCCAGGGGTCGAACCTGGGTTCTCATGGATACTGTTGGGTTCGTTAACTGCTGAGCCATCCCACGCTGTGTAATTGTTACGCTTTTTGACAATGTAAAGTTCGCTGGCACGTTTTCATTTTCCCGTGCCACCTGACAGTACACTTCATGTAGCAGGCTTTGTTTTTATCTTCTTCAGAAATCATGTTTAGGGAGGTACAATTTGCAGACAGTAAACTCACCATTCTTGGGGTTACCATTCTCTGTGTTTTGGCAAACATACAGCTGTGTAACCACCAGCACAATCCAGATGCTTAGAATGTGTCCATCGGCTCCAAAGTTGGTCCCTCTGGCGGTCCCAGCCCCTGGTGTCATTAATCTGATTTCTGCCGTCATTTTGCCTTTTTCAGATTGTTATACAAACAGTCCCAACCTATATGTAGCATACTGTGTGTATTCTTTCACTTAGCACAGTGCTTCTGAGTTTATCCGTGTCATTGCATTTATTACTTCTGTTGGCCATGACTGACTTTGAGGACGGAGAAAGGGGCCATGAACCAAGGAGTATGAGTGGCCTCTTGAAGCTGGAAAATGAAGGAAATGGATTTTTCCTAGAGCCACGGAAAGAAAGGCAGCCCTGCCAACTCTCATTTTAGCCAAGATTCATTTTGGACTTCTGGTCTATAAGAGATTATGCATGTGTGCTGTTCCAGCTGCTTTGTGGTGGTTTATTACAGCAGCAATACAAAACTAATGCAGATAGCTGCGTTTATGTCGTAAGAAATCTTTGCCTTTCTTAGACAAAGATTTTGTTTTTTATTTTCTTATTTTTTTTGTCTCTTGGCTATTTCTTTTGGCCACTCCCACGACATATGGAGGTTCCCAGGCTAGGGGTCGAATCGGAGCTGTAGCCACCAGCCTACGCCAGAGCCACAGCAACGCGGGATCCGAGCCGCGTCTGCAACCTACACCACAGCTCACGGCAACACCCCATCATCAACCCACTGAGCAAGGGCAGGGACCGAACCCACAACCTCATGGTTCCTAGTCGGATTCGTCAACCACTGCGCCACGACGGGAACTCCAGGATTTTGTTTTTTAAAGTCATTTTATTGCTTTAGGTTTTTGTGGCTTTTGGGTTTTTTTGTTTGTTTGTTTGTTTTTGTTTTTTTTTTGTTTTGTCTTTTTGCCTTTTCTAGGGCCACACCTGCAGTATATGGAGATTCCCAGGCTAGGGGTCAAATTGGAGCTGTAGCCGCCAGCCTACCCCGAGCCACAGCAACGCGGGATCCAAGCTGCATCTGGACCTACACCACAGCTCACGGCAATGCCGGATCCTTAACCCACTGAGCAAGGCCAGGTATTGAACCTGAAACCTCATGGTTCCTAGTTGGATTCTTTAACCACTGAGCCACGACGGGAACTCCTGCTTTAGATTTTAAACTGAGGCCTGTGACCAGTTTGAGTTAGTTTTTGCATATGGTGCAAGATAAGGTTCTAGCTTCTTCCCCTCCCCCCCAACTCTTCCCAGAATGAATGGGGAAGTGTTCCCTTCTGTTTCCTGGAAGAGTTTATAGAATTACTGTTAATTCTTTATTAAATGGTAGAATTCCCCAGTAAAACCACCAAGGTCTAGCATTCAGTCATCTTGTTTTTGTGGTAAGAGTTTGAGTATGATTTCTTTAATAGCTATGGGCTGCCTTTCTTATTTTTGAATGTGCTTTGGTGATCTCTTATCCTTCAAAGAATTTGTTCATATTAACTACATTTTCAAATTTATTAGTGTAAGGCTGCTCTTAATATTCTCTCACCCTTTTACATTCTGCGGAGTCTCTGGTGCTATCCCCTCTTTCCTTCCTGCCATTGAAAATGTCTCTCTTGTTTCTTGATCACGTTACAGCTAGAGGTCAGTCTTACTGATCTCTGCAAGGAACCAGCTTTCGGTTTCATTGATTTTCCTCTGAGATGTTTTGGGTTTTGCTCACATTTTCTCATTTTCAGTTTAATTGCTCTTCTTGGTCTCATTCTCAAGGTGAAGCTTAGACAGGTAGTGGTGTATTTCCATTTCGCGTCCGGACCTTTATTCTGTAGTCTCGTGTACTTCACATCTCTGATACCCACAATACACTGCGACCTTTGTTTTAGATGATTACATTTTCTTTTTATATTTATCAACATATTTACCATGTACAACCTCATTTCTTTTTGCAGCTCTGAGTTCCCATCTGTTATTTTCCTTCTGCCTGAAGAACATCCTTGGATTTTTTTGTAGTGCAGATTTGCGGACGGTGAATTCTGCCAGCTTTGCTGAATATTGAATTCTTAAGTTGACAATTTCACATTTTAAGGCTGTCATTCTCCTGCCTTCTGACTTGTTTTGGGGTGTTGTTTTCTCTCATAAGAAGTTGGTGGTAATTCTTTGTTGCATGTTATGCGATGCGCATTTTCTTCTCTGGCTGCTTTTAAAGATTGTCTCTGTTACAGTTTTAAGAGTTGGGTTGCGATGGGCTTTGATGTGGTTTTCTTTCTGTTTATTTCACTCGGAGTGTATTGATCTTTCTGGAGTTACAGTTTTCATCCAGGTGAGGTATACACGACCACATTTCTTTAAATGTTCCCTCTGTGACCCTTGTCTGGAACTCCGCTTGTATGTGTGAGTGTTAGTACTTTACACTCCTCTGCGTGTGACGTGGCCTCCATCGCGGCACTGGGTTTGCTTCACGCTTCTCCGTGCTTCGCTGCAAAGCGTTTGTTTCTGCCATGTTTGCTTGACAGTGAGGTGCATCCAGTGGGTGTTTCAGATACTGTGTCTTTTTGCTATGGGTGTTCTGTTTGCTCTCCTTTCTCCAGCTTTTCCGTTCCTTTCCTTGTGGTCCTGGTTTCCTCAGTAGCACTCTCACAGCTGGCTCAGTGTCTGCCCGAAGCTCCGGTGGGCACATCCACCCCCTTCCATCCTGCCTCCGATGCTCCCAGCTGCCTTCGTCGGTACACCCCGCTCCTTGCTCTTCCTCCCCTGCCCTGCCCTGCTTGTCCCCAGATCCCAGTGAGACAGCCTCTCATGGGCCAACCAGAGGGCCGCAGCGGGTACGCAGCCTACAAGCCTCAGTGGCTCTGTACAGCAGCGGCGTCACAGGTCACAGCCTCCCACGGCCGTGGGGGGGGCCTCAGGGACCACACGTGGTCTATGCCCCACTCGTCCCCGTGCTTGTGACTGTGGAGGAGGTGCTGCTGGCCTCCAGGTCTTACTGAACGCACCCCCACCGCAGCCCAGCCCTCCCTGCGTGACTGAGCCCACACAGCTTTCTCTCCGCAGGGACGCTGCCGAGGACGTGCCCTGGTCCGCAGCCCAGCGCCACCGCTTTGTTTTCCTGTATTTTCTAATGAAAAAGCTAGACCTGTGAGCCGAAGCCCCACCCTCGCCAACCCCGGGCCAGTTTTCACGCAGCTCTTGGGGATGGTTTTCACAAAGTTAAAGGCATATGCATAGTATGTGACAAGGTAGTACACGTAGGAGCCCTGAGCCCGAAGCAGGTACGGCCTGGCCCTTTCCAGAGAGAGTCTACCACCTGCTGGTCTGCAAGCTTGGCAGGGGTTGTGTTTTTCCTACCTTTAAGTTTAAAATTTGCATAGAGTGTAATGTCCAGTATGCTGTAAATATTGACATTTAAAGAAAGCATTATATATACTACTCTTTAAATATTGCCGGTAGACTTTAAATACTGTGGATATACCCACCATCATATATTAAAAAAAAGAAGAAACAAGTTTAATGGTTGGAAAATGGTCATTGCTGCTTTTTGCTCCTTGAACTCACGTTTTTTATTGCACTTCTCTCAGAGTTTTGTCCTAATCTGCTTATAAGAATGTTTTCACCTTATCATACTCTTCGGTAACTCTCCCTCTCTCTCTCTCTCTCTCTCTCTCTCTCTCTCTCTCTATATATATATATATATATATATATATATATATATATTTTTTTTTTTTTTTGGTCTTTTGAGGGCCACAACTGCAGCATATGGAGGTTTCCAGGCTAGGGGTCGAATTGGAGCTACAGCCTCTGGCCTACACCACAGCCATAGCAATGTGGCCAGATCCCAGCTGCATCTTTGAGCAGAGGTCACCACAGCTCACAGCAACGCTGGATCCTTAACCCACTGGGCAAGGCCAGGGATTGAACCTGCGTCCTCATGGGTGCTAGTCAGGTTCGTTAACTGCTGAGCCACGACGGGAACTCCTCTCTCTATTCGGTTGTTCAAGAAGTTCCATTGGGCGTTGAGCATTTCCTTCTGAATTTTTGTTACAGGCACTGCTTGTACCAGCTCCTGACTCCTGGTTTTCCCTCTGTTGCCTCCACTGACCCATTTCCTGACCACTCTAAGTTGGGGGTACCTCAGGGCTTTGTCCTGTCCTTGGACCTCTGTAGTCAGGTCCCTGGAGGCCACGCCAGCCTCTGAAATCCGGGTAGGCCACTACACAGCTCCCAAACCACTTTGATGCAGCCCCGATCTCTCCCCTCCACTCCGGAAAGATCTTTTGGCCGCCAAACAGTGTCTCCTTGGGTGTTGAAATGTCAAATTAATCTCACATCTGAGGTTGCCCTTTGGCCAGCTGGGCCCTCTGCAGTCTTTTCTCTTGGAGGTGGCAGTTCCTCCCTTCCCTTGCAGGGCCAGAGATCCAGCACCTCTCTGGCTCCTTCCTTGGCCACCCCACCCCTAATCCGCTTGCACGTCCTGCTCTTGCCCCCTCACAGGAGCTGCACCTCAGCAGCATCCACCCTGGTCCTGGCAGCATAATCTCTCACCTGGACTGTGCATCAGATGCCTGGGGGGGGCTCCAGCCCTGTGACTCATTTCTGTGGCCCCGTCCCCCCCTGCCAGGCCCCTCTGGTGGCTCCCTGTCTCACTCTGAATGAAAGCCAGTGCGCTCCCAGTGGCCTGGGGGGCCAGCCCGCTAGTCTCCAGCCAGCTCTTCCTTCCCCTGCGTCGCCTTCTGGCCTCCGCGTTGCCAACGGCCTCAGGCCTTTGTGCAGATCCCACCCCCCTTCCCGGTCTGTGTTCCTTTTCCAGCCTTCACTCTCAGACTGCTGTTTAAGATTGCCGCTCCCCCAGCTCCGACTCTGGCTCTTTTTCACTTTCTCTGACGTGATTTACTTATCTTGTCTCCCTTCCACAAGAATGTAAGCTTCCAAAGGGCAGGGAGGTCTCTTGCTGGTGTGTCACCTCTGCCTAGAACAGTTCCTGACACATCGTGGGGGCTCATCAAATGTTTGTTGAATAAATAATGACTTTAAATGACAGGGAGTTCCCGTTGTGGCTCAGTGGTAACAAACCCGACCAATATCCATGAGGACAAAGGGTCGATCCTTGGCCTTGCTCAGTGGGTTGGGGAGCCGGCGTTGCTGTGAGCTGTGGTGTAGGTCACGGATGTGGCTCGGATGTGGTATTGCTGTGGCTGTGGTATAGGCCGGTGGCTACAGCTCCGATTCGACCCCTAGCCTGGGAACTTCCGTATGCAGCAGGTGCAGCCCTAAAATGACGATAAATAAGTAAATAAATTAACAAACAAACAATATGTTGCAAGCTTTGGTGGTTATTAAACAAAATAGCATATCTTCTGAAATGTACCTGAGAGTGATAAGGTTACTTTTAGCATTTTTCTCTCATTTAAGTGATGTATTTGAATGCTGGAAAGAAGGGTTCGGTATCAGTTTTCTCCTTCCTTTGTCTTTGCAGATGTAGACGCTGAGAACGGCTTTCCGTGTAAGGCAGGAGGCAGGCGTGGAAGGCGTTCCGTTATCTCTGTGTCATTGCTTCCCTCGACTTCAAAGTTAGAGGCCAAGGCCGTGTAGGATGTTTTCGTGATCGTATAGCTGACTGCTGGATGAGCTTCCTTCTTGCATTTCCTTGGAAGCAGAGAGCTGGAAACTCCCTGGTGGAAATGGTTTTGGGCACGCCGTCACGGGCGTCCCTTTGTGTCACATTTTCCCAGAGGTGCACCGAACCGCTTTCCCCCGCCTGCGGCTGCCCACTAACCACACCTGTCTTCTCGACCAGACAGCATCTCACTTGCCCTGAGTTCGCAGAAAGGGCTGTGCAGACGGGGATGCACCTATCGTCCCACGCTCACCCGTGTAACAGTGCACACGTAGGCCTTGCGGAAGCGTGTGGCTGCAGAGTTCGCTCCTCTGGCCCATCAGGGAAATCCTCAGCGCGCCAGCAGGCAGAGCCAGCTCTGGCAGACCTCTCTCCTGCAGTCTTAACTTTTAAAAAGGTTTGAAGATGTGTCTGCAATAGCCGTCTCACTCCCAAGTTTAATTCCTAGTGCCCAGGCGCGGTGCGGAGCTGGTTGCCTGCGTGGAGGAGGCGAGCGCCGCTGCTTCTTGGTGACGTCTTTGCTTGCTTCTCCCCAGGGCTCGTTTTTCTTACGGTAGCCTCGGGATTGAAGTTATAGTGAAACGCGAATCATCCCAGATGCCACAGTACGTCTGAATTCCAGACGTTCCAACATGAACTGTGTCTTGCTTTTAATGCCACGCTTTGCCTTTCGCTGCACTGGGCGTGAGATGGGGGAAAGCACCAGGCTGCATAACGCCGCAGCCCCCGGGCCTTTCCTGGGGGCTGTGCAGCCCACGCCGCGGCAGGGCCTCCCAGCAAGAGGAGAGGAGGCGCTGGGCGCCGGGGGTTGAGGAGAGGGCAGCTGACGGGACTGGGGTCTCCATCAGGAAAATCACAGCACTGCCGACAGGTGTGTATAACACTAGAGCACTCTGGACACCACCGTCTAGAAATGGATCCTCTTAAAGCTCTCCGTGCCCACACACTCCTTGGACAGTCTCTGCTCCCAGGGGTACCCATGCCCTGGCTGGACGACACTGGCATGTGGTCCCTCGGAGGCAGGGGGCACAAGAGGAGAGCAGGGCGACTCCTCTCGTTGTAACCCTGGGGGTGGGAGCAGGTGGCTGACTGAGAGCTGGGTGCCAGGAGCTTCCGTTACTGTGTTTCATTGTTGTACTCGAGCGCCACCCCCTTCCCTACGAAGCAGCATCTTTCCAGCCACAGTAGCCATGGGTAGTGCCATGGTTGCCTTGTCCCAGACTCAGACGTGGTGTGCCCTGGGTTACAGACACTCTGAGCCAGCCCTCTGCCCCTGGCTCCAGAGCTCGGCGGGCCTTTCTCCTCTTTCCACCCTGCACAGTGCAGAGCTGAGAGCCAGACCCAGGAGGTGAATCAGCTGGGGTCTCCATCAGGAAAATCACAGTAAATGAGAGATTCTTGGGTGCATCTCAGTCCAGTCTGCTCTGCTGCTTTAAATTAGACTGTGGAGGAGTTCCCGTCGTGGCGCAGTGGTTGACGAATCCGACTAGGAACCATGAGGTTGTGGGTTCGGTCCCTGCCCTTGCTCAGTGGGTTAACGATCCGGCGTTGCCGTGAGCTGTGGTGTAGGTTGCAGATGCGGCTCGGATCCCGAGTTGCTGTGGCTCTGGCCTAGGCCGGTGGCTACAGCTCCGATTCGACCCCTGGCCTGGGAACCTCCATATGCCGCGGGAGCAGCCCAAGAAAAGGCAAAAAGACAAAAAAGTAAAAATAAATAAATAAATAAATAAATTAGACTGTGGAGTTTCTGGGCAAGTCCAGTAATAAAAAGCAGACTAGATCAGGTCCAAAAGCTGTGTGGCTAGAAGAGGGACAAAGAAGCAGATCATTTTCCAGAAGGGGGTTTATTCTATGAGCTAGAAAAAAGAATTAGAACAATCTGCTTCTCTTTTCTGTGAGTTTAGAGACGATATAAGCCTAATAATTATTAAATGACCACTTGACTCCGACAAGAATCTGGTAAAGTCAAGGCCATATTTAGACCAAGTAAGAATTTCTTTGAAACTGGCAGGCAGTAGAGTTTAAACTCTGTAATGAGGGAGGTGGAAGGCCAAGAGAGAAGAGCTGACGGCAGTGCGATGAGCTGTGGCTGAGGGCGGGGACTGAGCAGATCCAGGCGGTCGCCCAGCAGCCGTGATGTCCACGCACGGGGCGCCCACCGTGAGGGTCAGGGAGCCGGACCTTCCATTGCCGTCATCAGTGTCAGGATGGGAGGGGCTCGTGTCCACAGAGCCCCTGGTTGACAAGGGAGCACCCCGAGTATTTTGTACCTAAGATGTCACTTAGGTGAAGAGTTCTTATATCTGGAGGGGGAAAACTTCCCCCTCGGGAGTTCCTGTTGTGGTTCGACGGAAGCAAATCTGATTCGGATCCATGAGGACGCAGGTTATCTCTGGCCTCGCTCAGTGGGTTAAGGATCTGGCGCTGCCCTGAGCTGCGGTGTAGGCTGCAGACTCAACTCGGATCCTGCATCGCTGTGGCTGTGGTGTAGGGCAAGTGGCTACAGCTCCGATTCCATCCCTAGCTTGGGAACCTCCATATGCCGTGGGTGCGGCCCTAAAAAGACAAAAGAAGGAAATTTTCCACCCCAAGTGATCTTTTCCAAAGACTTAATACTAAGTCAGTCACTAATCCAAGTGTATTTATAAACACTAGAAAACAGACATTATCAAGTAGGTGAGAGAAGGGTGGATGATTAGGCAAGCATTTAGAAAAAATATACCACCTTATTTGCAATTAACTGTAGGTGTGGAGTTCCCATTGTGGCTCAGTAGGGTAAGAACCTGATTAGTATCCATGAAGGTGTAGCCATCCCTGGCCTTGCTCAGTGGGCTGAGGTTTCCATGAGCTGCAGTGTGGGTTGCAGCTCCAGCACAGGTCTGGTGTTGATGTTGCTGTGCTGTGGCCGTGGCTGTGGCTGGCAGCTGGAGCTCCAACTGGGATTTGACCTCTAGCCTGGGAACTTCCACATGCCTCAGGTGCAGCTGTAGCAGAGAGAAGAAAAAAGAAACTCAGTCATGTGAACTGATGAAATATATGAAACCATAAGGTTAATAGGAGGAAATGTAAAAATGAAATATTTCTATAATCTTGGTAGGGAAAGACTTTTTTATTTTTTAATTTTTTTTCTTTTTAGGGCCACAGCCACAGCATATGGAGGTTGCCAGGCTAGGGATCGAATTGAAGCTAGTGCTGCCGGCCTACACCACAGCTCACCGCGACGCTGGATCCTTAACCCACTGAGCGAGGCCAGGGATCGAACCCACAACCTCATGGTTCCTAGTCGGATTCGTTTCCACTGTGCCACGATGGGAACTCTGGGACAGACCTTTTTAAATATAATATCGCAGAAAGACTGGCGTCTTAAAAATGAAAGCTAATTGAACAACATCAAAGGGCAAACAGCAGACTAAGAAGCACTGTAACAAATGTAAAAAGCAGGGGTTAATCTAGAAGGTTTTTCTATTGATAAGTCAAAGATAAACACCTCAGGAATAAAAGAACTCAAGAACCTTAATCCTTCAGTTCTTGTAAGAAAAAAATACAAATGGCCAGTAATATGAAATAAACTTCAGCCTCACTTGGATTCACATCAGAGGAATGGAAAATAAAGCCAAGTAGTAGTAGTTTGCTGCTTTCACGCTGGCCAAGAATAAAACCGTTAGGGCCCAGGTAATGCCTGTTTCAACTGCTGGGCAAACATAAGCGCCGACGTTGTTTCAAAAACTCTTAAGAAAAAAATTTTTTTAGTGATGGTTTGTTTGAGACTGTTTCCTATTAAATGTACATTCTGTATAAAAAACTGAGGGAAGTGAAAAAATGTAGTATTGCTGATTTGTTTACGATGATAAATATTTTAGAGGAAGTTGAACCTTCATTTTAAAGATGGTGTTAATTTTGTCAAATTGTGAAATTTAGAGTATTTTAACTCGTGGGGGGCATTTCCAGGCCCCCTAGTGCTGGCATGCCCTCAGTTGGCAGTGGCCCCCAGCCGCTCCTATAGCTCAGAGCCAAGCTCCCCCGCAGGCCGAGTCTAGGAGGGCAGAGGGTGGGTGGCACAGTCAGGGGAGGCGAGACGGAGCTGTGGGGCCTGGCGGTGCTGCTCCGACCTGGACCTTTCACTCCCCAGGCAGCCCCTTTCTGCTCTGAAGGCTGTTCCAGGCCCTCAGCCAGCCCGCCTGCGGCTGTTGACCGGGCCCAGCCGCTGAGACAGGGATTTTGTCTGTCTGTTGTGCTGCCATGTTGCCAGGATCTGGAACAGTGCCTGGCAGAGGGTCCATGCTCAGTCAGTGTTGGTTGAATGACTAGAAGCCATGTGCCAGGCGCTGGGAAAAAATCACTGAACACAAGCCTGCGTGCCCCTTGGAACTGAGGGTCTCATGGCAAGACCAGCAGCAGACAGGGGACCAAGCGCGCAAGCCCCGCATGAGATGTGCTGGCTTGCTGCTGTGGGGGGTAGGGTGGGGCTGGGGTGAGAGCTGGGCTGCTCTGGAGATGAGGAGGAGAGGGAACCCTCCAGAAGGTGCCTCCCCCTCCCAAGGGCGCAGGGCCAGGGAGGAAGAGCAGGCAGGCCAGCCTGGGGCTGATTGGAATCATCAAGGAAGGAATGCTGCAGCCCTCTTTTTAAATTCTCGGTCCTGTTTGCCACATCCTAACATAGTGTTTGCCTTTTGTTTCCTTTTTTTTTTTTTTAATTTAAAGGATTGTTTTGTTTTGTGTTTTTTGATAGATGAGGGTTACTACCAGGGTGGAAAGTTTCAGTTTGAAACTGAAGTTCCCGATGCGTACAACATGGTGGTGAGTAGCCTGCGTTTGAGCTGTTGCTTCCCCTTCGCGTGGCGGGGGGCAGGGGGTGGGGCGGCCGTCTCAGGGCCCAGCAGTACCCCCCACACCCCACGTGTGTCCACATGCTGCCCACCCAGACCTGGGGCTGAGCTCGCCGTGGCTGGTGTTTCTGTGGTTGCTGTCCCTCATCAGCAGGATGCAGAGCTTTAGCAGAGAGAGTCATTTTCCCAGCAAACATTTGCGAGTGCTGTGTGCCAGCCAGTCTGTGCCCGGGTCCCACTCTGCCCAGGTCACAATTACGGTCCCAAGCTGGCCCCTTTCCGGGGGGCTGCCTGTGTATTTCAGCTGTATTTTTGTTTATGGTATCAGGCTAAAATTCCAGAGGTGTATAAAACGTGTATTTTAGAATTTTGGAAAAGAATAATGGCCTGTCGTTTTAATGTATGAATAATTTACATCCCTGGCCCCAGGGTGATTCCTCAGGGACCCTCCCGGTAATAACTGGACCAAGTCCTCTTCTGTCTTTGCTTTTAAGGAAGGTAACTGACCCGTTAGGAAGGTGAGAGAAGGTAGAGAGCGGTGTCATAAAATGCTAAGAGTGGCGAGTAGCAGACAGGGATATCCATCAGTGACAGGAAACCGCTTGAGAGGAAGTCAGAGGAGGAGGAGGGGGGCACCTTTGGAAAATGGTTGGGGCCAGTTCAGCTTTTAGGGAGAGCTGGAATCAGAGCTGCCCTGATCAGGGTTGGCTCACCCACGTCCGGGGGAGGTGTTGTAGGTGACAAGGGCATCTCTGGAACTGTGTTAACAGGTGCGGGAATGAGAACTGGCAACCTGTGTTCAGTAGATGCCCAGGTCGGCCTGAGCAAAGACTCAGGGTCAGAGAAGAGTGGAGGAACGAGGAGACGCAGCTTTGGGGGCTTGGGGGGGTGAGAAACCACTGAAGGTTCCGAATAACACGCAGCCCTGAGTGGGGGCGCTGGAAGGGCTGGTGCTCCCCTGAAGCCGGTGGGCCCTCAGTCCCTGAGCTGCCAGGGCTGGCACCTGGCCAGCCCTACAGATTTTATGTACATGTCTTTCCGTCTATTTTCTTACCCTTCTCTAGGCCTGTCAAATAGGAAAGAAGACTCTAATGGTACAATTCTCTCTCTCTTTTTTTTTTTTTTTTTGCTTTTTTAGGGCCGAACCCGAGGCATATGGAGGTTCCCAGGCTACGGGTCAAATCAGAGCTATAGCCGCTGGCCTACACCACAGCCACAGCAATGCCAGATCTGAGCCACATCTTCCACCTACACCATAGATCATGGCAACGCCAGATCCCCAACCCACTGAGTGAGGCCAGGGATCGAACCCGAATCCTCATGGTTCCTAGTCGGATTCGTTTCCGCTGAACCACGATGGGAACGCCTACAATTCTCTTCTTACTCTGAGGCTGTGGGAGTTGGGCCCAGCCTGTGCCCCATCGCTTTCCCCATAGTAACTGCTCCCTCCTGACAAATGCAATTATCCGCCTCACACGGGTATAGTTCAGTGGCTGTAACAATTTTTTGTTTAAAGCCAAATTTTTATCTATGGAAATTGTTCTTTACTGGGCTATAACTTTAACGGAAGTTCTTTTGGAAATGTAATTTATGAGGGTGGGGAAGAAACTTAATTTTTAAGCAGAGACAGGGACCTGTGCATTTCGGGTCTTTGTTGACCTGTTTCCACCCAGCTGCCCATTGAGCCTTCCACTTTGTCCCTGATCACAGACCAGGGAACCAGTGACAGGGCACTGCACTCCCGCAGGTGGGAGCAGTTTGTGACCTTGGTTTAGGGGCTTAGACTTGGAATTGGGGGCTACTTTGATGGTTTCTGGAAACAGCCAGCCGTGTGGTTCTTAAAACTCCAGACTGACTTTCTGGACCGAGGCCGTGCGTGTGCATTGATTCCCTCGCCTAAAGAATGTTCCATCAAAGGGCGGTGCGCTTGGGAAAAGCCGCGGAGCTTTGAGGAGGAGGGTGGCTTAGTGTAAGCGGGCGGCCCTTCCGAACAAGCCTGGCGGAATCAGACCCGTGGTCCAGGCGCCCCGGGCGTCATCTGGTGGCAGAGTGTCTTCTGCATGAGGCGGAAACGAGCCGCCGAGACAAGGGAGGAGCGGGCTCTGCTCGGGCTTCTGCACGTCGGGCGCGTCTGCCCTCCCGAGCTCTGCGGGTGCCCTTTGCGCCCATCCCTCTGCCCAGGGAAGCTGGGGCTCAGGAGAGTCAGGAACGGACCTGGTCAGCCTGCCCAGTCCCGGTGGCTCAGTTGCCAGAGCTGATGCTCATGCAGAGCCGCCCAGCTTCCCGATGCAAGCCTTTCCCACCACAGCACCTGGTGGCCCCTTTCTAGGGAGGACAGTTGGCCATCCTGTCACGTCCCTGGGCAGTGAAGGGCCCAGAGGCTAGAACAGCGCTGAGCTTCAAAGACGCCTTTCCCGAGTTCGTTGGTGGCTTATAATGATCTTACGTTTTCATGTTCTCTTCTGTCTCCTTTGGAAGATTTCTTTTTATGTTATTTTTTTTAATTTGTTTGTCTTTTGTCTTTTGGGGCCCCACTCGCGGCCTGTGGAGGTTCCCAGGCTAGGGGTCGAATCGGAGCTGCAGCCTCCGGCCTCCTTCATGCTCCTCACTCAACCTTGTGCCCCTGAAGGAAGAGCCTGGAGCGTCTTAATCTCACGGTGCTCGGTGCTGGGCGGGGCTGCCCTGCCAGCCCTGCTGAGCACACGTGTCCGGGGTTGGCAGGCCTTCTGCCCCTGGCGGGGCTTGTGCTGAAAGGGAAACCAGCACAGGAGAATGCCAGGCGACAGGCGTTGGGGGTAGAGACCCTGAGCAGACCGGAAGGAGCTCCGTGCTCCACTTGGATGAGAAAACACAGTCGGCTTCCAGCAAGGCAGCCTGGAAGGGCTTTGTGGAACCTTCTCAGAATTCACGTGCTTTGATGCATAATTTACCTGATTTCCGTACTTCACAAGGACTTTTTAACCCCTAACACTTATACTTCCCACAGTTAAGGTCTATTAAGACCTTATTAAGATTGTGAATGAAAGATTTTTAATCAGTCAGAGCATTATTTTAGAATAAACCTTTTTTTTTTTTTTTTTGTCTTTTGTCTTTTGTCCTTTTTAGGGCCGCACCCGCGGCATATGGAGCTTCCCAGGCTAGGGGTCGAATCGGAGCTGTCGCCGCCAGCTGACGCCACAGCAACGCCAGATCCAAGCCGCGTCTGTGACCTACACCACAGTGCGTGGTAACACCGGATCCTCAACCCACTGAGCGAGGCCAGGAATCAAACCTGCATCCTCATGGTTCCTAGTCAGATTTGTTTCCTCTGCGCCACGCTGGGAACTCCCAGAATAAACTTTTTAGAAAAGAAAGAAAACACCTCCTCGATTTCCCCCTCACCCCCCACGCCTCAGCAGCTAAGTGCAGGGGTTGCGTTTTATCCTTTGTCCTTCTGCTCCGGAACCTTCTCTCACAGTCTCGAGCTGCCTCGTGACCGCTCCCAGTCTTAGAAATTGGCCGAAACGATTGAGTGACGTTAATAAGCTCCTGCAGTTGCTGGGGTCTCTGTCAGACCCCACAGGCTGGAGGTGAGCGGTCGGGCGGCCTCTGAAGCAGCTCAGGCCCTGGGCACAGACAGAGACGGTGGTGACCGAGGGGTGGCTCCGTGGTGGTGCTCCCCCCGGGGGGACGGGGCGCCTGGAGGAGGCGGAGGCCCATGCAGATGGCAGCTCGGCTGTGGTGTCGCACGGCCCCGGGCCTCACGCTGCTCCCACCGTGGGTCTCGTGAGTGGCTGCAGGAGGCCGCCGCGTTTTGCTCCTCCTGGGAGAGAGGGGTCAGGGAGGGCCATCCTGCCGCACTTCCACGAGAACCGCAAGCAACGCCTGCACGCCCGCTGGCCCCTCTTCTCTTTTGTAATTTACGGTACTTTGTGGAAAATGGAGACCATTCCGCTACGTAAAAACGGAGTATTAATAACCTGTCATCTCTGCACCCGGAGATCAGCAGTCGCTTTCTGATACACGTTGTGCACAGGGTATAGTCATGCGAACAAGTGAGCTCACACGCGGAGCAGGGTAACCTGGGCTTTGACATTATGGTAGGTACGGTGTGTATGTATTTACCCCATGAGAACGTGTGTTTTCATCATTCGAGCGCGGATTGTAGGACGCATGACTTTAAACCACAATACATTATGCGCTGGGTGACCAAATTTTTTTATAATATGAACCAGACTTCCTTTAAAGAGCCAAATAATAAATATTTTAGGGCTTGTAGGCCATAAATGGTTGCTGGCGTATATTCTTTTCAGTTTTTTGTTTTTTTTTTTAATTTTATAACCACACCTGCAGCATATGGAAGTTCCCAGGCTAGGGGTCAAATTGGAGCTACTGCTGCTGGCCTACACCACAGCCACTGAATCCGAGCCACATCTGCAACCTACAGCACAGCTCACGGCAACACTGGATCCTTAACCCACTGAGTGAGGCCGGGGAGCGAACCCGCATCCTCATACTGGTCAGGTTTGTTACTGCTGAGCCGCGGGGGAACTCCTATATTCTTTTTCTTTAAACAACCTTTTAAAAATGTAAAAGCCATACTATGTCAGAGGCCATGCAAAACAGGCCCAGCCTTACTTGGTCCCCGGGCTGTGGTCTGCTGACCCGAGCCCTGGAATAGACAGTGCTGTGGCGCACGTCCTGGGCAGCAGCATGTCCTGGGTACTTCTCAGAAGTAGACAGTCGATGCCGACTTGGAGGCTCTTTCTCACTACTCTTCAGTCACCCTCCAGAGAGAGGTCGTGCCACTCCGCACCCCTACCATCCGTGTTTGAAAATGCCCCTCTTCCTAAACCTTTGCCAACATGGGGTATTTTCGTTGCTTTTTTCTTTTTCTGTTTTGGGAGGAAATAAATGGTATCTAAGTGTCATTTGAATTTTCATAAGTAAGTAGGATGCTAAATTATTTTTCCTACTTACTGGCTCTTAATGTCTTTTATGAGCTCTTATTATGTGCTTAGCCGTTTTTTCTGTTAAAGTATTTGTTTTTCTTATTATAGAAGTTCTTATATAGAAATTATGTGAAACGTTTTTCTGAGTTTTCTTAGCTGTGCTATAAACATTTTCTTGTTTTTCTTTTTCTTTCTTTTTTTTTTGCTGTTGTTCTATAAAGGTTTGCTTGTTTTTTGTTTTTTGTGGGGGTTGGTTTGTTTGCTGCACCCCTGTAGTCAAGTCTGCTTTTCCTTCTTGAGTTTTTCATGTTGTAAAACGCTTGAAACAGGCTTTTAGGCCCAGGAGACCTCCTCTCTGTTTCCTTCCAGCCCCCAGAGTTCTGCGTCCTTGGTGGTTAGAGCTCTCCGTGGGGTGGGACTGTGGTTCCAAATGGTTAGCCAGTTGTCCACTGAAGAATCTCTTCTTGCCCAGTGATTTGCAGTACAGCCCTTGCCATATATCAAACCCTTAGTCATGAAATGGGGTGGCTAGAAATGCCAGCCACTAAGGTAGGAGGCGGAGCTGGGCATTTCCTGTTTGTCTTGCTTTGGGGGTGGGGTTAGGTCTCCAAAAGTGGTTCAGTTTGGAAAGTGTGTCAGAATCCAGGGCCACAGTTGTGGTGCCGAGGTTTGCTCTCTGTTTTGGGGACCACAGTGGAGAGGGCCATTGACAAGGGAGGTGTCTGTGTCAGCCTCTGACTGGGGAAGGGGTGAAGGGAGAGCACAGTGAACACGGGGTGACTGTGGGTTAGGGCCTCGTAGCAGGGAGGGGAGCAAGCCTCAGTGGCTTGGACGCTGGTGGGTGAGCCAGTCTACCCGGTATGTACACTGCGGTCAGTTACCTAGAGAGGTGTGCACGCACCTCCCCCCCTCAGCTCCAAGGCCTTCCGAGAGATGCAGGCTGGAGTAGCTTCCTTTCCGTCAAGTGCATTCCGATTTACTTGCAGAAAAGCGAATTAGAGCACATTCATTTGGTTTAAACTCACTCTGAACCTAAATTCTGTAGTCCTCAGACCCCTCCATCTGCAAGGTTGGGTTAATCATTTAGGAAATCGCTTGACGTGGTGTTTTGAAGTCAGGAAGGAAGGTCAGAGGGTCCTGAAATGGATGCTTGTTTTGTACACGGACAAAGATGCATTGATGGCAGGACTAGAGAAAGTGCAGGAGAAGATGCGGCGGTGCAGTGTTTTCTAGGTTAGCATCTAGGGGAAGATGTGATTTCAGAGATTTTGTACCGTGAGCTGACCTGTCCGGTGATACTCTGTGCGAGGACTGTCATGCTGCACAAACCACAGTGACCTCAGAGCGGGACTGGCCCTGCGAAAGGGGCCACCCTGCTGCAGGTGGGGGACTCTCGGCCTTTCTGGAGGGAGGGCATTGGTGCTGCGTTGGCAGCCAGCGCTCTGGCCTTCATCTCGGGGAAGTGTCTCACGCGGCTGTGAACAAGGACAGCGTTGATGTAGCAGGTTTGCAGCAGAAGTGCGACGTGACCTAAATGTCCACTGATAGAGACTCCTTGTTAAATGCTAGTGTTTGTACCATGCGGTGCACAAAAGCCCAGAGTCATCTGCAACCATGACAGAAATACACGTGTGAAGATAGATGGCACATTTCTCTTCTCTTTTTTTTTTTTAAGCCCGCACCTGCAGCATATGGAGGTTCCCAGGCTAGGGGTCAAATCGGAGCTGCAGCTGCCGGCCTACACCACAGCCACAGCAACGCAGGATCTGAGCCTCATCTGAGACCCACACCGCAGCTCACAGCAACTCCAGATCCTTAACCCACTGAGCGAGGCCAAGGATCAAACCTGCGTCTTCATGGATACTAGTCATTCCTTTCCACTGAGCTATGATGGGAGCTCCGAAGAGTGCTCTTGAAAGAGCAGCTTTGTCCAGACGTGCCACGTCCTAAGTGACGCTGATAGGCCTCAGGCCCATGTCCCCGTTTTCATTCGCTCTCCAAGTACAGAGTGGACTAGAGCTTGCATCTAGAAAAGTGTCGATGACAATAGCGTCTTCAGAAACACGCACAGAGGGAGCCAGCACTGCTGTGGGGAGCAGCACCTCCCCTGCAGCTCAGCAACATGGCACGGAGGAATCTGTGGGCTCCTGATGGAGTTGGGACCTGGGGGGGGGGTGCAAGACTCCCCACCCCCACCACCTCGTGGAGTGCACTGCGGCTCCTCCACAGCCCCGGCCCAGGGAGGATCAGAGCCCACAGAAGCCCAGCCACCAGTGCTGTCTGCCGTCAGCCCCAGGCCCGTAGGGGCCCGTCCTGCTAGGGTGTGGGCAGGCTCTGCCAGTGAGACCAGCACTGTGCATGCAGTGGAGACGCTGCTGCCAGGTGACGCCAGCCAGTGTCTGGGGGCTGCTTGCCGCCTGATGAGCAAGTGGCGAGGCGCCAGGGGGCTGCGTGGAAGACTTTGGACCAAGGACGTGCTCGGCAGAGCCTGTGACCTCTTCCTTCTGTGTTGCAGCCCCCCAAAGTGAAATGCCTGACCAGGATCTGGCACCCCAACATCACAGAGACAGGTGAAATATGTCTCAGGTGAGTTTCTCTCCCTGTCCACCCTGTGCCTGAGCCATGGGCTTTCCACATGTTTTCTCCACTGGGAGGAGATTTCGAGGCAGAGCTGTCCCCTGGCTTCCCCATCCCAGCCTGGCCTCTGCAGTCCACCCAGAATGCCCTCTCAGAGGCCCCTTCTCCCCTCCTGTTTTATTTTATTTTTCTAATTAACTTATTTTCTGGCCACACCTGCAGAAGTACCCAGGCCAGGGATTGAACCCGAGCCACAGCAGTGACAGTGCCAAATCTTTAACCCTTTGAGCCACCACGGAACTCTTCTCCCCCTGTTTTAATTCCTCCACGTGGTGAATTGGGCTGAGAGGGGAAATATGGTTAATGGAATTTGGGGGGGATGTGGGTGGCAGGCTTCAGCGGACCGGGCCCTCGTATTTAGAGGTCCCACCTTTACCAAAACGGCCTCGATGTGCGTAGGGGCACGTTGAGAGCAGGATGAGGTCCCCTAGCGCTCCGTGTGACCTGTGCCCATAGGTCCCGCCCTTCCTGTGGCAGGGGGTCAGGGACCAGCGATTGCCTGCTTCTTGGGGTCACCGGTCACGGACGTAGAGAAGCAGAGAGGTTGCACGGGGTGGTGATGGTGGTTTTTAAGTAAATTAGCTTGTGGGCTTTGTCTTTCTGCGTCCTGTGCTTTCTCTGGAAGGAGTGATGTTTAACTGGCGGGGCTCTGGTGCCGTGGCCCCCGCTCTGGCTGCAGGAACTCAGGGCCCTCCGTCTGGGGTACACTGTCTGCCTTCTTACTGTGCCCACGTCCCTCCTAGGGCGCGGCCTCGGTGTCTTGCCCTCACACCCTCTTCGCCCCGTCGTAAATGTCGGCTGCTTTTGGAAGGACACGTGCAGACGGGGACCATTGCTCCCCGCGAGGGCGCGTCACACCTGTTTTCCCATTTTATTTTTGTATGGAGCCCCCTTTTCTTTCATATCTGCTTCATTTTTTAATAGCTTAAAATACATTTCATAAGAGTATACTTTTAAAAAACATCTTGTAAATGTCTGCCCCTTAAGTATTGAAACTTTAAAAAACTGCAGGCTCCAGTTCCAGATTTTAAGCGGTTGCTGGTCCAGCCTTGTCTCCCCAGGCTCTCACCTGCACGCACCTCTTCTCCTGCGGGCTCGTGGCTCCGCCTCCTGTCGTGTCCCCTTCTCTGGTCCAAGTGAGGTCCACAGGGAATTTCTCTTGGCCCTTTTTGCTGCCTACGGAGAAATCAGATTATCAGTAAAGTATAATAGGAATTTAACAGGTGGCAGCCTACTACAAAAGCCAGAAACCTGATTTTTAAAAATTATTTTTTTTAAAAAGCCAGAAACCTTAAAGGAAAATCATTAACAGATTTAGCCACATTAAAATGAAAAATACAAAAATCACAGGAGTCCCCGTCGTGGTGCAGTGGTTAACGAATCCGACTAGGAACCATGAGGTTGCGGGTTCGGTCCCTGCCCTTGCTCAGTGGGTTAAGGATCCGGCGTTGCCGTGAGCTGTGGTGTAGATCGCAGACGCGGCTCGTATCCCGCGTTGCTGTGGCTCTGGCGTAGGCCGGTGGCTACAGCTCCGATTCGACCCCTAGCCTGGGAACCTCCATATGCCGTGGAAGCGGCCCAAAGAAATAGCGAAAAGACAAAAAAAAAAAAAAAAATAATAATAATAATAATACAAAATCACAAAAGCGAAAGAAAATTTGCAGGAGTACATCCTTTGTATGTAAACAGTCCTTTCAATCAAAATGAAAAAGATGGGACGCATTCGCTGGAAAAATGAGCATCGGCTGCAAAGAGCTGATTCCTGTGGGAGCCCCATGGGCGGCGAGCTTCTCGGGGATGCTGGTCTCCTTGGTGATCGGAGCCGGGCCCCTGGAGACAAGGACACGCCGTCCACCGCTCCTTAGATGGGCAGATACAGAAGCAGATACTCGGTGATGTGGGTGTGCGTGAGAGGGGGCAGGAGAGAACCGGCCCTCGCTCTGCTGGAGGCTGCGTGTCTCCACAGCTCCCCTCGGTCCTTCAGCCCTGAGGCCTCCCTTTCACTTGTACCCTCACCTCAGACTTAGCAGCTGCATCTCTAGGGGTCTCGCAGAGGGCAATACCGTGTCGGTTTCTGTACAGGGACCACCTCTTAGTGAAAAGCCAGACAGTGCCCAGCGATGGCTTTGGGCACAGCTGACTCGTGGCATCTCTTGAATAAAGGGAATGACAAGACTCGCCCAGCCACTCCCAGTGCGTGGGGACCACTGGGGTGCGCCCACCTGCCCTGGCCGGCGCTTGACGCTCCACGGGACCTTGCCTCGTATGTGGGGGTAGTGGGACTCGCCCTGCTCTTGGCTCAGGACCAGAAGCGCCATGTCTGTGGGATTGGAGGGCTCAGGGCCATGACCCTGGGGGTTGCACTTGAGACTTTTGCTCCCAGAATCCAAGTCTCCAGTGTGTTCTCTGGCATCTTCTGTCCCCTGGCCTGAACTCTAACAGTGCATGGCTGTCACCTGAGCTCCCTCAGGCCTGCCTTCTGCTCCAACTGAGGCAGACCCTCCATAGCAACTGTGCTGCCCTCCACGGTGTCACCCTGCCCAGATCCGTGGTCCCCAGACCTGGGCACCCCTGGGCTCCAGGGGCAAAGGCCCCCTGCCCTGGCGGTGCTGGTGCCAGAAGCCAGAGGGTGCTGACTGGTCAGCCGGCCTGCCTGCCATCAGCTAATGGTGGTTGAGCCCGGACACCGCGGTTGTGCCTCTGCCCTGCTTCATGGGTTTTGCCGGCTGGTGGGGAGACAGGCGTGAAACAAGTCAACAAGGACGAGCTACAATTGCAGTAGGGTCTCTAACTGAAAAGGCTTAGCTGGGTCAGAAATACTTTCTTTCCCCTGTCTTCATAAAGAAGTCTCTCTGGATCGCATAAACCGCTGGGATTTGACAGCTGCTTCCCAAAAAGTTACTCAAAAGTTGTAGCGGTTTTACCTCAAAGCCACGGATACATCTGTGGGGTGGAAAGACGGCCCCCGGGGGGTTGGGAGCGGGGTGCATGGGGGAGTTTCCTCTCTCCTTTCTCTGCGATGCTCAAAGGCAGCTGCAGTGGTTCATTTAAGGTTGGCTTTCCTCATTCTGAGTCATCTTCACGGACAGTTAAGTTTCTGGCGTTGATTGGAATTCTGCATGTTTATACTTTCTCCTCATCTTCATTGATTTACGTGGATTCGAGCACACGCTGTGAGTCCCCAGTGTCCCTCGCAGGACACCGGACCTGGAAGGCCTCGCCCTAACGTGTTGGCGGAGGATCTGTGAGGTGCAGAGCTCCCCAGTGCCAAGCCCTCTTCTCACCAGAGGGAAGCTTGGAGTGGTTTTCACACGGCTGTGCATTTACAGTCGCTAGAACAGTCCTGAAAATGGCCTGGGCCCCGTTCCCCTCGCAGCAGCACGTCCGGAAGCGTGGACACCGGCCCTCCACCCGCGCCTCTGGCACGTGTTACTCTGCCCGTATCCTACGGTTTCCCTCTGAGTCTTTCAAAAACAAACCACCACAGCTATTAGAACCCGTGCTAGGTGCTCACGTGGGTGTGAGCCGGCGGCCCCTGCGGGGGGCGGGGTGGGGGGCGGCACAGTGCCCCCCTGGGCCTCCGTCTCCGCCCCCCCGCCCCCCCGCTCAGGTCTTGGGGCACCGAGTGAGTTGAGGGTCACACGCAGACAGGCAGCTCTCAGTGTCAGCTGTTCTGTGGTCGTTGCTGTCGCTGTCGTTTTCTGAGTGTTAAACTGATGCGCACTCTGATGGGGGGAAGCCTGCTCTTCCCCACCGAGGGCACCCCTCAGAAACAACCCAGGAGAGGACCATGGGACCTGGGCAGGCCCAGGCAGAGGAGGCCTTCTGCAGCGAGACGGGAGACCCGCGGGAGACCCGCGGCACGGCGGCCGCTCCTTGCTGACCGCTCTGCCTTCTGTCTGTTGCAGTCTGCTGCGAGAACATTCGATCGACGGCACCGGCTGGGCTCCCACGCGGACGCTGAAGGTAGAGTTCGGGGCCTTTGCCACGGCCTCCCGCAAGGACAGCGGTGTCTGGGGGCCCCTGCCGCCTGCCTGCCCGGCGGGGGCTGCTGGGCAGGCGCCCGCCCCGGGCACTCCCTGTGCCCTTGAGCGTGTGTGCTTCCGTGCTTTGCCGCTGCTCCTCCGTCTGTTCCCACGTCGTTCACGGTCGTCTCACCCTTAAAGCCGGGGGAGTCGCCGGGAGTGGTGAGAGACAGAGGAGGGGGAGGCCGCCTGTTCTCGGTCTGCTCTGAGTTGTGTCCGAGAGAGGAGGGTGGCAAGACGGGGCCGGGTGGGCTGGAGGGTGGGCCCCTCGCTGGCGGTCGGGGTGGGGACTAGACAGGTGGCCCCAGTTGCTTCTCCAGGATGGCTCCATTGGTGTGGGGGGCGCCCGGGTGAGGCCACGGGCCGTGCTGCCCCTCAAGGCTTCTCCGTGGTGGTGCCCACAGGACGCACGCAGTTTCTTCAGACGTAGCGGGGACTCCAGGCTGGTGCCCACTTGGCAGCCACCTGAGTCACCATCCCTTGACTGAGGGTGGACGGGTCGCACAGGCATCGCCTCTGCCCCGCCTGTGGGATCAGTGCTGCTGAGATGCACGCCTGCCCGGCCCAGGTTCAGGGGCAGCTGGGCTCCCAGCCTGCGCTTGGCTCCACGCACAGGCGTGGCCTTCCAGCCCAGGCCCTCCCTCCCTGGCCGCTGTCCTCCTCCTCGGACGCTCATGGTCCCACGTTTCAACGGAAAGACCAAGGGCTCGGATGAGCTCACCTCCCAGCCGCTCTCTCGTGCCCTTTCTCCACACGTGTGCGTTTGGGCCCAGCTGGGCGCAGACGAGAAGGGAAGGGGGTCCCAACCAAAGCCACTTGCACATCTGAGCCTGTGCCCAGTGCACGGAAAGCCAGCTGCTGCTGGCCACTGTCCCTGGCACAAGGGTGAGCCTGACTCTGCGCCAGGCTCTCTGCCCTGCGGTTCCTGAGGGTAACCCCCCAGGCCCTGCCTTGTACAGTTCCTTCTGCAGAAATCTGACCTCCACAGTATGCTGACTGACCGCCTCGTCTCTGAGCCCGTCCTCACCTGTCCCCTAGGCACGTCTCAGCCACTCCTAGGGGACACGTGTCCAGAGAGCCATGCCTGGGTCACGGTGGCCCAGCAGGTGATGGCCCGGGCCCAGGCCGGGTCTAGTTGAGTGTATGGCCTCAGCTTATGGGAGACAGTGCAGATGTACTGTGTCGACCGCTCCTGTGGCCAGAAGGGACTGTCAGGTGTTTGGGGGTCCCCCAGGAGCACTCTGGGGAGGACAGGGAAGGAGCTTGGGGCCTCTGTAGACCTCATGCGCTCCTGACCATGGCTACTCACAACGGCGCTGGCCTGGCCTGCTCTGGCCGTGCCCTGAACGTGCCCTGCCCTCGTGGGACTTAGCCTCTGTGCGGGCCGTCCCGCTCCCTGGAGGTGCTCCCCTGCCATCCCCTCTCTGGCGGGGACACTTCTTTGGGAGTCATGCCAACGCACCTGTCTGTCTGACCGCCTCCTGCAGACCGAGGGCTTGGGTTCGCCCCCAGCTCTGGCCCCAGCCCAGCTCACACCCGAAGGATGGGACGTGGTGGCTGGATGGGTGACGGTGCAGAGAGGACTGAGTGGGAACCGGCCTGGAACAGACAGACCCCGGAGCTGACCAAGAGCAAGGCTGGGAGGACAGGTCCTGCGTCACTCGAGAGAACAGGACTGGTTCCAGTTTTAAGGAAAATCTCTGCTCTTCAGATGTTCCAGAATGTTCCTCTCCTTGGTTTTTAGAGTAACTGGAACAAACTTAAGACTTAGTGGGACAGTGGATGATGAGCTCATCTGCGATCCCCAGGAGGCAGCTGATGCGAAAGTAGCAGGTTTTGTTTTAAAGATACCTTTTCAGAAGTCTGAACTGTGTTTGGTGATGACAGGCAGGAGGTGGCGAAAAGAGGGGTAGACACTGCCGGTGGGCTCGGTCCTGGGTCAGGATCGAGGGCCAGTTAGTGTTTTCTCTGGTGGTGATGTCCACTGCCTGGGACTGCTGAGCTCTGCATTTCCCACCGTTTGTGGTTAAGCTGAAGGGAGGGCGTGTGGATTCCCTGTCTTGGGGGGCAAGCGGGGCACACCGAAGGTACAGCTTTGATGTGGTGCGGCACATATCTGGTCGGGGATTCAAAACTCTTGCAGTGCACATGAGCCTGAAGCTTGTTTTCTTTTTTTCTCATTTCAGGATGTTGTTTGGGGATTAAACTCATTGTTCACTGTAAGTACGCTGATCACAATCTCAGGTTTTCCTGGTTCCTCTGAGGCCACGTTTCAGTGTTGCATTAAGGATGGTGCGAGGGAATTAAGAGCAGACCACATACATACCCAGCTCCTCCTCTTCTTTTTGGCTCTCTAGGGCTGCGCCCTCGGCATATGGACGGTCCCAGGCTAGGGGTTGAATCAGAACGACAGCTGCCGGCCTACACCACAGCCACAGCCACCTGGGATCCTTAACCTACTGAGCAAGGATCCTCATGGATACTATGTCAGGTTCTTAACCTGTTGAGCCACAGCGGGAACTCCCCGAACCCCCCTTTTCTTTGGCACTTTGAGTCAGAAGGACAGTGAGAGTGGAACTGAGGGGGCTTTGGAGGTGGAGGTCGTGGGGTCGGGAGGGGAGGGAGCAGGGCGTCCCCACTTCTACTCTGCCCCCCAGCTGCCTCTCCTCTAGGGAGCCGAGCGGGGCGGGGACGGGCCTTTGCTGCAGGCTCCTCTGGGTGGAGGAGGAGCCCCGCACTGTCCCCACATGGTCTGCTGTCTCCAGCGAGCCCCAGAATAGACTCAGTGCCTTCCTCCCTCGGCCGCCACATCCGACATCGCCAGGCGATGCCTGTAACGCTCCCGACTGCCGGACCTGCCTCGGTCTTCAGGACACGGCAGCACAAGGACAGTTGTCGGCCGTAGCAGTCATTTAGTTGAGATTATTTTTAGCTTTTTCATCGAAGTGAATGGAGGTTTGCTTCTGGAGATGCAGCAGCTGGAGTGCGATTAAAACCTGTCTGGCAGTTGTGCTTCTTTCTTTAAGGACATCTGGCACCGTCCCCTCTCCAGGCCCGTTCACCTTCCCGATTCTAAAGAGCCAAGCAGAATTGACAGTTAAGTCCAGAGTGGTTACTCCAGCTAACGTATTCATCTTAGCTCCAATATTGAATAAAGACGACGAAGACTCCTGCGTGTCTGGTGTCGCCTCCGTACACAGCAGCATTCGCGTCTGATGTGTTCTTTGTATTTTTACCTATTTTTAGGACTTGGAATCTGTTTTTTCGATTGTAAATGATCATGGAGACTTTACAGTTTTTCCTTGCTGTGTCTGTGGACGTAGCTGTTACACGCGTATTTATTTCCCAGTCAGGATAACAGTCCCCATAGTAAGCATTTCTCCTGAGGAGACACACAGAGTCCTTGATGGCGTCAGAGAGCAGGACTCGTCATCGCAGGTGTCTTTCTCCCCTGGCCTCGGAGAAGACCAGGACTAGTAGCATGAGGGTGAGACCTGGCCTCGGGTCTGAGATCATCCCTGTTCTTGGGGGTTCGGGGCTGGGCGCGTTCCAGGGCTTCTCTGAGGCAGGCAGCGGCTGGTGTCCCCTGAGGCTGGGACACTGGCCTTGGGTCAGGGCCCAGGGCGCGTCCTCCCGGCTGTGAGTGCGCTGCTGGTGGAGGGGAGGTAAAGATGGAGGGACAGCCGAGTCAGAGTAGAGCCACCGGCTTAGGAAGGCAGAGCTGTGAATCAGAAGTAAGGGGGAAAATGACGGGGTCTTTTGGGTTTTGTTTTATTTTTCCCGCTGTCCAGCATGGGGACCAAGTTACACATACATGTATACATTCTTTTTCCTCCCATTGTTCTGTTGCGATGTAAGTATCTAGACATAGTTCTCCGTGCTACACAGCAGGATCTCTTTGTAAATCCATTCCAAGAGCATTCATTTGCATCCATTAACCCCAAGCTCCCGATCCCTCCCACTCCCTCCCTCTCCCCCGGGGCAGCCACAAGTCTATTCTCTAAGTCCCTGATTTTCTTTTCTGTGGAAAGGTTCATTTGTGCCTTATATTAGATTCCAGTTATAAGTGACATCATCTGGTATTTGTCTTTGTCTTTCTGACTGACTTCGCTCAGTGTGAGAGTCTCTAGTTCCATCCATGTTGCTGCAGGTGGCATTATGTCGTTCTTTTTTATGGCTGAGTAGTAGTCCAGAAAGTGAAGTTTTAAGGAAGCACTAGGATTTGCTTTAGAGATGCTCATGTGAGTGGCTGGCCGTTCCCTGGCTCTTAAAGCCAGCGTCAGAAATTAGTGTGGTTGCTCTTTCCTCACCAGACGTTGGAGACTCACGTGCAAACACCTCCCTGCCTCTTTCAGTGGACTGTCCCCATTTGAAGAAGGTACCCCCAGAAGTTCCCGCTGTGGCACAGGGGGTTCATGACCCGGCTTGTCTCTGTGGAGACACCGGTTTGATGGTTTGATCCCGGGCCCGGCACAGTGGCTTACGGCGCCAGCATTGCCGCTGCTGTGGCGCAGGTCGAAGCTCTGCTCACATTCAGTCCCTGCGGGGAACTTCCGTGTGCCTCGGGTCCGGCCAGAAAAGGGGAGAAAAGATAAGATGCCACATAGTTCAGTCCTTCTCCGTCAAAAGAGCTTTAGTTCTTAGGAATTTTCTCTCTAGGTGGTTCTACCACTTGCTGATTCACAAAATGGAGACTTGCGACAGCAGAAAAAGAGTCTTTCCTCTGTTTATGTTGAGTTTCTCTCTTTAAGGATCTCCTGAATTTTGATGATCCACTGAACATTGAGGCTGCAGAGCACCATCTGCGGGACAAGGTAAGCGGGCGGGCTGGGCCGGTGTGTTTGGTGGGGAGGTCCTTCCTCTTGAAGTGGAGGATGGCAGAATCGAGGACCGGAGTTTAAAGCGGTTTATAAGTGGTGTAATAAGTGTGAGTGGTCTCAGGAACATGTCTGACCCGAGGTCAGGTGAAAGTGCTCTTATTGGGGTGATTTCCCAGTCGAGTTCAGCCTGAGTGATTTAAAGCAGGCCACTCGGCTGTCCTCGTGACGGTGTGGGACGGCCACCGTGCCCTCCCGCCTCTGAGAGCCCAGGCACGCGCCAGCCCTCGAGGTTCAGGGTCGTGTTTATGGCTCAGCTTCAGCCCCCTGGGTGGTGGCTGATTCGTTCTGACCCTGTTCCTCCACGCCAGTGCATGACCACCACTCACTGATTTCAGGAGCTGCCGAGTGGCCGTCGCGACGTGGCTCTGCCGTGCCTTGCCCACCGTTCTGGTGGTGGGCCCGCAGCCCTTTCCCAGGGATTTTCCATCCGCAAACAAAAACGCCGTCAGTGTGCTTTGCGCACACATCTTACCCAGAGCGTGGACAGGGTATAGACAGGGCCTACAGCAGAAGTCTGGAGGCGGCCACGTGGGGCTGGGGTGAGGCTGTGCGGGGTGCTCAGAAGCCGGTCAGGCCCCAGCCCCTGACTGCGGGGCCACTTCCTTCGGTCAGAGAGTCTCATGTCCAGTCCTTGCTGCCCCGGAGTCGCCCCGACACTGCGGGACCGGCTGATGTTGCTCCGAACCTAGTTCCAAACATTGTGCTTGTGGCTGAGAGCACGAAGCTGCTTCTGCTGCGCGTCAGAGTGTGCGGTGTGCCATGTTCCCCACAACCCTGGACAGAGGAGCAGGGCACCGCCTTAGCAGAGCCCCCAGCACGTGTCCTGGGCAGTGGGTCAGGCGCTGGCACCAGGGTCCGTGGAGGCCTCTGGGCAGAGGTGGCTGGCAGGCAGCAGAGGGCTTCGGCCTTGGCTGCCCGGCCGCCTTGAGCTGCCAGCCGGCGGCTCCGCCGGGGCGGCCGGGCTGGGTAGCCCTGCAGAGCTGTGGGTTTGTCCGCTGCGCTTCGCTGACAAGCCCTTGCAGGCGTGCTCCTGGGCCCCCGGGCCTTCTCCCGAGACTGTTGGTGTTGCGGCTCCACCTGTCACTGTCGCTGACAAGGACGTCCCCACTCAGCACCGTGGCCCGTTGGCAGCCCTTGCGCATGAAACTTTGTCACAGGGAAGGATCACCTCCCAGAGGCCCCGGGTGCAGACCCGTGGCACACATTGCTCCTCAGTGTATTTCTCCTGGACGTGGCTTCCTGCTCTTTGAATGCGCCAGGAGTCTTGCCATTGCGGGCAGCCCGCGCCTCCGCCCACCAGTCCCGGGCCTTCTGTCTGTGGCGGTTCTCGGGGAGGGCCTCTTGGGGAGGTGGGCGGAGACGCCCGCTGTGAGCCCAGGGGGTGTCAGGGAGGAGTGGCCCGAGCCGCAGCGGGACCACAGCGGCGACAGTAGTGGCAGCAGCCCTGAGGGGCCCTCCCGGGGGCGTCCGCGCCCGCCTCGAGCTCTGGGGGAGCCCACAGGCAGCTGCGGGGTAGGAGGAAGAGGGCTGAGAGCCCACCTGTTAGGTCCTGCGCGGGCACGCGTGTGTGTGTGTGTGTGTGTGTGTGTGTGCGCGCGCGCGTCCCGGACGCCCAGGGCGCCGGGGATGGCGCTGGGCTCCAGGGGTCTGACGATCCTGGCGCCTGGGCCCCCGGGGGTGGGGGGTGGGGGCCGGGCCCTCCCCTCACTCCCGAGAGCTCGCCCACCTGACCCACCCTGCGCCCCGCATGCACACATACACCCTCACACTCCCACTCCCACTCCCTCACACAGTCCTCTCCCTTCTCCCCGCAGGAGGACTTCCGCAGCAAGGTGGAGGACTACATCAAGCGCTTCGCCAGATGATAGGCGGGGCCCCCGGCGGGCGGGACACGTCGGAAGGGCGCCTCCCGCCCACGCGCGCGCAAGGCGAGCCTCCTCCCCTCCGCGCTCCCCGCCCTCCCCCCGGCTCGCCGAGGCCGGGACCACGTGTCCTGAGGCAGCACCTCTCCACGAGCGCCCGTGGTAGATGGGAGCTCCCGTGCATACAGCAAGGAAACGTGTTTGGGGTTCTAAAGAGGTGTCTGCTTACCTTACCATGTTTGCTTTTTTGAAACTGTACTGTATAGGCTGTGGATGAGATTCTCCAAGTTGTGATGAACTCAGAATTGAGGCTAGAGCTCGCTTCTCCCCCTGTCCCCAAAGTCGTTCCCTGCACAGGTGACGCTCATGACGTGCTCAGCGTACCTCGCCGGCCGGCGACCAGAAGCCCGCTACAAACTGTGATTGGATGCAGATTCTCCTGGCGCCTTCCACGCGTGGGGGCCCCGCCTGGATGGCGGGAGGCTCCCCCGAAGGCATAGTCATTCACTGTAGATCTCTTACCCAAAGGCGTATTTTATTTAATGTAAGTATATTTTGGAACAGATTTGTAATTTGTACAATTTAATGCTTTAATTATTTTTTTCTATTCTCATTTAGTTTGTATTTTCATTGTATAGAGCAGACAGAAAGATGTTGAGTCAAGCAACTATTGAAGAGAAATACAAAGAAACCATGAAAGACACAGTATTCATTCTATCCAAATGCAACGAGAATTTAGCTTTTAAACATCAGCTCTTGGAGTTCCCTTGTGGCACAGCAGGTTAAGGACCTGGTGTTGTCACTGCAGCAGCTCGGGTTGCTGCTGTGCTTCAGGTTTGATCCTTGGCCAGGGAGCTTGCACATGCTGTGGGCGTGGCCAAAAAGCAAAATCAGGTCTTGTTTTCAGGTCACATGGGGCAAAGGAGTGTTGGGACCCTTCGAAGGTGGGTCTGGATGATTCGGGGAAATCAAAAGGCAAGGAGCCCTTTCTCGTGGGCCGCCCAGAGGAGAGTGGCTGGAACCCCGCCCGGCGGGGGGAGGTGGGGGGCTGGGGTCCCGGTGGTTGTGTGCCATTCCTGGGCTCAGGAAGGACACCTAAGGAACCAGCCCAGATGGTGTCTGATGCCTTGAGGCCATACCGTGACCGTGGGCATGTGCTCTGGTTCCGGACTCTGTCCCCAGGGATCAGCAGTAGGCACCCTGGTCAGGTCGGCGCGCTTCAGAGCAAGAGCACCACCGGGAGGCGAGGGGGTCGTCCAGCGTCAGGCCGCGGCCGGGAAGCATCTGCACACGTCCCGACATAGCAGTGTGATCCACAGCCGCCGCCGGACTCCCCGTCTGCCAGCTTCCCGTCTGTGTCGGTGTTAATTTTTAACCTAATCTCTGTGAGATCAGCAGGGGGAATTTAGTCCACGCGTCCCATCTGCCATTGGGAATTGTGCCCATTAGGCTGGAGGGTGACCCTGCCTCATGGGCACCCCGTCTGGTGCACAGAGCAGGCGTGGGGCTGGATTAAGGGCGTGGTGGCATCTCTGTGGCTCAGGGCCTGTCAGCACAGAAATCCCCGGGCCCAGGGAGAGGTGCTCCCGTGTACATACGTGTAATTCATGCTCTGCCAGTCGTCACAGGCGCTCCCCAGCTGCCCAGAGGTGGCTCTGGAGAGCAGCAGCTGGCCATCCACACACCTGACTTGTACCTCTGTGACCAGGGCACGCTGCTCTCGGCCGGCACCAGCCCGAGTCATCTCACATCTCACGGCTGTCCCGGCAGCCCCCGTGGTGGTGCAGGTGGCGGTGGAGGGAGACACATGCATTGTCCGTCAGAGACTGCCTTCTGGGAGTTCCTGCTGTGGTGCAGCCAGTTAAGGATCTGGTGTTGTCTCCCAGGCAGCACAGGCTCAATCCCTGGCCCAGTGCAGTGGGTAAAAGATCCATCATTGTCACAGCTGTGGCTCAGATTCTGTTGCTGGCCTAGGAACTTGCATATGCCACAGGTGTGTCCCAAAAGGGGAAAAAACAACAACAACAACAGCAAAAAGACTGCCCCAATTCTGACCTCGCACAATAGAAAAATACCTTGCTGATCAGGGGTCATGGAATTCCTCAGAAGTGACCTTTCCCCATGACTGGATCATCCCTTACTGTCCAGTGGCAGCCCCTCGGAGGTATTTGCTGCCTGCCCCCCACCCCCTCGTCTTGTTAAGGAGCACAGGGCCTGCTCGCCCCCCTCCACGAGCCAGTGCTGGGTGCTTGGGCAGTGGGGCCCTGACTCCCGGGACATGGGGTTTCCCGGGGTCCCTCAGCCACTCTTAGGCCGAAGTGACGTTTCTGGCTGCGGTCCGTGTGCCCCACCGACCCAGTGATGGTTGATGGCGTCTCAGCTGTGGGGGTGCCAGCCCTGGAGCCAGGTGGGCTGGGGCGGGCCCTGGGGGCGCGAAGCTCCCAGACAGCCCTGACGTTCAGCTGGGTCCCTGGGACTCCGCGGCTTAGAACTTGGTGGGTCGGCCGCGAGGTGTTCAAGCCGCCTGCTTCGCAGTCTGTCCGAGGGGCCAGGGCCGGTGTCCCTCAGGTCTTGAGGACTGACCTCCCGCCGTGCTCGCCTCGTCCCTGCAGCCCTGGTCCTCTCAGCTCCTGTGTGTGCTGTTCCACTGTGTCTGGGTGGTTGCAGGACTCCGGCCCCAGGGAGCAGCGTCTTGGGTTACGGTTCACTTCTGAGGATGCGCTGCCGTATCGTGCGCTCATCCTGGCCCCAAGCACCCGAGCGCCTGCCTGCACCACTGCCACAGCCTTGGGCTACATGGGGCTGTGGTTGTGCACCTGCAGGAGAAGTCACGCAGAACACCAGTTCCTGAAACAACCCTGTACTCTTCACGCTGTTGGCAGTAGTCCTTTTGAATGTGGTCTTTAAAGGGAGCACGTGCCTTTGCATTTGCCCGTTGAAAGGTTCCAAAGTGTCTGCATCTCTTCCTCTGCCTCGGTCACATTGCTGAGGACTCACACCACTAAGTGTCTAGAAAAGCCTCACGGGTGCGAGGCCACAGCATCCTTCTTTGTGACTTGGCTGCCGCCAGGCCTGTCTCAGCAGAGTCCCAGGCCCACTCTCAGGACATCTGGTGGCAGAGCCAGCATGTCATGTCTTTTTCTTGGGGCAGCAAAAACAGTGAACAGTCCTGCTGGGCTCCAGAGCTTAGCAAAGAAAGTCTCAGCAGACTCCTGGGCAGTGGTAGTTACCACGAGTTCTGTGTCTTCAGAGGACAAACCCCACGCTGCTGGGTTGCTGTTACTCCCGCCCTTCCTTCTTCCTCTTCCTTTTTTTTTTTTTTTGTTTGTTTGTTTGTTTAAATATATTCCCTGGAGTTTCCATCTTGGCTCAGCGGAAACGAATCCCCCTAGGAACCATGAGGTTGCGGGTTTAATCCCTGGCCTCGCTCAGTGGGTTAAGGATCCAGCGTTGCCGTGAGCTGAGGTGTAGACTGGTAACTGTAGCTCTGACCCCTAGCCTACATGTGCCACCGGTGCAGTCCTAAAAAGCAAAAAAAAAAAAAAAAAAAAGTAAAAATATATTCCTTTTCTTACGTTATCTTCTATCAGGTTCTACCCCCAAGAGACTGGGTCTGGTTCCCTGTGCTGTACAGTAGGAGCTCATTGCTTGTCCATTCTAAATGGAATAACGTGCATCTACTAACCCCAAACTCCCCGCCCCCGCCTGGCAGTTGCAAGTCTCTTCTCCATGTCTGCGAGTCACCCCTCCTTTAAAGAACTGCTGTGGGGAGTTCCCGCCATGGCTCAGTGGTTAACGAATCCGACTAGGAAACATGAGGTTTTAGGTTTGATCCCTGGTCTGGCTCTGTGAGTTAAGGATCTGGCATTGCCATGAGCTGTGGTGTAGGTTGCAGACTCGGCTCGGATCCCACATTGCTGTGGCTGTGGTGTAGCCCGGCAGCTACAGCTCAGATTAGACCCCTGACCTGGGAACCTCCATACGCCACGGGTGCAGCCCTAGAAGAAAAAGCCAAAGAAAGAGAAAGAACGAATGAATTGCTGTGGAAAAATAAATTCCTGTTAACATCAGATGTTTTGCTGAGGTGATTATCAAATCAGGCAGAATTTTTTCATATAAAAAGTCCAAAAAGATGTTAGCTTCCAACTGCGGTCCTTAAGGAGACCCTTTCCCAGTAGGTGCAGTCTGTTCCAGAGTCGTTCTCACTTTCATCCTCTTAAAAGTGTTCAATCGTGGAAAGTCAGGTTTGCTTACAAGTTCGTTATTCGTAAAGTGTGTCTAGTAAAATGCTAATGTATCATCTTAGTAAAATATTTGGCTTGTCCTTGACTGAAGAAGAACTTGGAATGAGAAAACCTGTCACGCCCCTTTCCTCCCTCCTGTAGCCCTGCCTGAACCAAATCCAGCAGCTTGGAGGGCAAATTCCGAGGAGGCCCTGTCACTCACTGAAGTTCCCACTCCTGTCCTGGGGCTCCATGGGCTGCCCAAGTTGATTTATTGAAAGAATTGAAGTTTGAACAAGGTTCTTCAGAAACCCAGCGATGGAGGCCTTTGGGGCCTTGCTTTTTTAAGAATGTCTTTTTATTCATGTTGAGCTGTATGAAGAACTGAATTATCTCTTTTTTAGTTTTTATTGTATTTATTTATTTTCAATTTTTCATTTTTTGAAGGCCGCACCCACAGCACATGGAGGTTCCCCAGCTAGAAGTCGAACCAGAGCTATAGCCGCCAGTCTACACCACAGCCACAGCAACGCGGATCTGAGCCATGTCTGCAACCTGCACCATAGCTCACGGCAACGCCGGATCCTTAACCCACTGAGGGAGGCCAGGGATCAAACCCACATCCTCATGGTTCCTAGTCAGATTTGTTTCCACTGCCCCACGATGGGAACTCCCTATACTCTCTTGTTTTCAATCTGCCTTAGGGCTCATTCATTTTCATGGCCAGATTCACCAGGCCATCCTCCTGCTGAATTCACTGGAATTTTTTTCTTTCTAAATGTATGGCCTGTTGAAAGAAACAATCCATGTGCCAGGAGTTCCAGGGCTGGAGGAGAGACCCTGCACAGACAGCCCTGGGCCGGGCGGACAGGGCCCAATGCCTGTGGGGACAGTGGACGGCTGCTCGGCCGGTGGTCCCGACCTGGCCGCTCCCCGGGCTCTGATGCCGCGTGAGGACGGCCTGGTGGGACCCATTCATCTGTCTTGTATCTGGGGTGGTGGGTTTTCCTCGCCTTCTCACAGCTCATCATTCCAGGGAGTGTGTGGTGCTTGACAGGGAAAGATCATTCTGTCGTTTAAACCACTTTTTGTCAAGCGGCTCTTTTACAGAACGTGTCCCAAGCCCCTTAGCCCTGGTCTCCTGCGCGCCCCTTGTCTCGCCAGGATGGGCGGGGAGCCCCATGGAGGGAGGGCCTTGCTTGCTGTTCTGGAGAGGTTTTAGCCTCCAGTGAGGCTCAAAAGGCAGGCCCTGCATCACTGGGGGGGACCATGGCTCTCAGTGGAGCCTGCGGCGTGGTGGGGTCCTATGCGGTTGCTGTGAGCCTTGCCAGGCCAGTGGCCATCACGGGCCCTGCAGGAGGGCCACACACCCGCTGAGACCAGAGCAAATGGGCAGCCTCCTCCCGCCGAGCTGCCACCATGCTGGCCACTACCCCCAGGACCCTACCCTGCGGTGAGGTCCGCTCTCAGACCCTCAGCTTTCCTCTGGGGCTCCTTTCGGGATTCGGTTCAGGGGGGGCCTGCCATGAAGCCTGTTTTACAGGCAGATGGATGGTCCCTGGGGCACCCCCATCTCTCCCAGGCTTCCAGAAGCACTGAGGGTGCCGTCTGCATCTGCGTGAGCATTTCTGCCTATGCCTGGCGTCAGTCAGCACCTGGAGAAGCATCAGGACCTTAGCATAGCTGCCTGGCCCCAGTAACTGAATAGGTTCTTAGGATGTGATGAGAATCAGCGCTGAGTGAGTGCAGCACGAGCTTAGGAACAGCCGAACACCTGAGGCGCTCCAGCCACGCTGAGGAGGGGCTCTGGTGCCACACGGGTGAGCAGACACCACGTCCAGTGGTTTTTGCCGGTGAAAAGATGGTGCAGAAAGAGTAAGAGTCATATCCAGCAGGATCTGGCACAACAGGCGGGCCTGGAAGCCCAAAGCCTCCGTCTCCGAGGTCCGGAGAGGACTGTCCCCTGACCAGAGGCTCTGGGACAGCCAGAGGGCACCTGCGCAAGGAGCTCTGCCCCCACCACCAGGCACCTGGCTCCCGGAGGCCCTGGCCACCACAGGCTGAAGCTCTCCGCCGTCTGAGACTGGGGCGGCCGGGTAGCACTGAGGGGGAGGCCCCCTCACTCCTCTTCCCTCCTGCACACCTGACCCTCCCCTTCCCCAGCGAGAGACAAGGATCAGCCCCACAGCACCAGCTGAGCAAGCCGCCCAGCAGCACTGCAAAGGCTCTCTTGCACCCACGTGCCCTTTTACCCGTTAAAAGCTTTAAGTGGAACTCAGTGTCCTGACATAATGGACAAAATGTCAGGGCACAAATGAAACCACTCAGTACCAAGAGCCAGGAAAACTGCAACTTCAGTGAGGAAAACAATGGACATCAATCATGAGACGAATTAGATGTTGGAATTAAAGCATCCGTCCTAAAAAGGCTTAAAACCTGATTATAAGTTGTCTTGACACAAATGAAATAAGAATTGCAGCAAAGATGAGTGGATTACAGAACTGAAAAATTCAACGGTGGAAGATGCTAAAATTTTGTGGATGCCATCAATAGTAGACTGGAAATGCCAAAGGAGAGAGTCGGGGAACCTGGAAAGATCCATCGAATTTACTCAACCTGAACAGCAGAGAAGAAAATGTAAAAGCCTGGGTTAGACAAAGTCTCGGGCACTTACGGGGCAATAACAACACCCAGCATCCCTGTCATCTCGCTCCCAAAAGGAGGAGAAAGAGAGTGGGGCTGAAAGAGTTTTTGGAGAATAAGATGGAAAGCTGTCTGGATTTGGTGCAAGACAAAACCTTGAAAGATTGCCAAGGAGAATGAATTCCAAATAGGACACATACAAAGAAATCCATGCCAAGACACATCATAAATCAAACTTTTGAGAAAAAAAAATCTTGAAGACAGTGAGAAACAGTGCATCCATCACCTATGGGGACACCAGTTTAAATGACCAAGAGTTTCTCCTCAAAGCCACAGACGCTGAAGGGAAGTGATGTGGTCCTCCAACACCGGGGAAAATTGTCCGCCACATATTCTATATCCAGCCAAACTGTCCTTCAGGATTAAAAGTGAAATCAACATCTCAGAGGAAGTAAAACTAAAGGAATTTCTTACGAGCAGACCTTGTAAAGACTAAGTTTTTCAAACAGAAAGGAAATGTTAAAAAGGAATATTCTTACACATGATGATAAAGCAATAAGTTGTACCATCTGATACGCAAGACAATGATATTGGAAAGTAGAGGAGGTAAAGGGAACTCAATGCAGATAAGTCTTCCTAACTTCATTTGAAGTGGCAAAATGTTGGTGTCAGCGACTTAATACTTCACGTCTATGGCAATACTTGCAGCAGTGGCTAAGGAGAGAAACACGCTAAGAAAGGAAGAAAGAAAACAGTACGGATAGGAGTGCTCTCTGCCCGGATGGCAGAGACTTCTGAAAACTTCAGCCCCCGTAAATGCACCCAGGTAACTGTCAAAGGGAGTTCCCTTGTGCTGCAGTGGGTTAAGGATCAGTGTTGTCACTGCAGCAGCCTGAGTCACTGCTGTGTTACGGGTTTGGGAACTTCCGCGTGCCTCAGACATGGCCAAAAAAGGTCTCCCCCACATCCTCTGTAAAAAGGAAACGAGCAAAGGATTTCTCTGGTGGCCAAGTGTTAGGATTCAGCACTTTCACCACTGTGGCCTGTGTTCAATCCCTGGTCTGAGAACTGAGATCCCACATCAAACCATGGCAGACTGGGGCAAAAAAAAAAACCCCAAAAAGAACTGGCAAACTCAGAGTCAAATTTTTCAGAACTCTGGAAATTAACCAAAGGCTTGCTGCAGTCCAAGGAGTTTTTACCACAGTGGGTGAGTCTCAGCGCAGGGTCTGTAGCGTTTTCACTTATACTAGCCCTGTTCCCACCCTCCAACTCCACAGTAACCTGGAAAATGAACATCCCACATTTGCAACAAATACCAGTAACTTGGGAATTCGAAGAGGAAGCAGGACACGGCTGGAGCTCCTTCAAAGCCTCATTTCCAGGGTCGGTCATTACAGTTGACCCTTAGACAATGTGGGCTTGCCGGGGGTGGGGGGGGGCAAGCACCGCCCCTTCACACATTTGAAAATCCGAGTGTAACTTCACATGCAGCCCTCCGTATCTGCAGCTCCACATCCATGGATTCAGCCAACCACACATCGGGTACTACTGTAGTGTGTATTTGGTGAAAAATCCAGGTATACATTGACCCACAGAGTTCAAACCCATTTTGTTCAAGGGTCAACTCTCTTTAACAAATCTGATAATTCATTGGAAGACCCCACTTGCATAACTATCTTTATTTAACCTGGTTTGGAACTGCCCCAGTTCAAGAAACACTTCTCCCAGCTTGCAAGAGGCAATATCAATATACAAAAATCAGTTATATATACTTGCAGTAGACAATCCAAGAATGAAATTAAGAAAGAAATTGCACTTAGGATAAAGATAATAAAATACTTAGAAATAAATTTCATAAAACGAATCCAAGACTTGTACACTGAGAACCACAAAATGCCACTGAAGAAGTGAAAGCTCTAAATAAGTGGAAAGATAGCCTGCTTTTGTGGATTAGAAGACACTGTTGTGGGAGTTCCCATCGTGGCGCAGTGGTTAACGAATCTGACTAGGAACGATGAGGTTGCGGGTTCGCTCCCTGGCCTTGCTCAGTGGGTTAACAATCTGGCGTTGCCTTGAGCTGTGGTGTAGGTTGCAGACGTGGCTCAGATCCCGCGTTGCTGTGGCTCTGGTGTAGGCCAGTGGCTACAGCTCCAATTGGACCCCTAGCCTGGGAACCTCCATATGCCATGGGAGCGGCCCAAGAAATAGCAAAAAAAAAAAAAAAAAGACCCTGTTGTTAAGGCGGCAATACTCTCCAAAGGAATGTACAGGTTCCATGCAAACCCTGTCAAATTGATCCTACATTTTGTCTTTTTGGACCACACCCAAATCACGGGATTCTGGGGCCAGGGATCAAATCTGCATGATAGCTGCGACCTGAGCCATAGCAGTGACAATGCCAGATCCGTAACCACTGTGTCACCAAAGGAACTTAATCATAAAATTCTTAGGAGAATTCAGAGGACTCTGAGTAACCAAAACAATCTTGAAAAAAAAACAAGTTGGAGAGCTCAGAGTTGACATTACAAAACTTACTACAAAGCTATAGTAATCAAGACAGTGTGGCACTGGCATTAAGAACAAATCGGGAGGAAGAGACTAGAGAGTCCAGAAGCTCCTACATCTATGGTCACTTGATTGCGATCAGTGCTAAGACAGCTAAATGGGGAAAAGAATGGTCTTTTCAACAAATATTGCGGGGGTAACTGGATATCCACTTGCAAAAGAATCCCTTTGGACTCCTTCCTCACACCATGTACAAAGATTAAGTCAAATGGATCAAATATCTAAATATAAGAGCTAAAAATAGAGAACTCTTAAAGGAAAACATAGAAATAAGTCTTCATGGCCCTGATCTAGGGAAAGCACTCTCAGTATCAGAATACAGGCAACAAAGGAAAAATAGACCACAATGAAAAAATTTAAGCCTCAACGGGACATCACGAAGAAAGCGAAAAAGCCCACAGAATGGGAGGAAATATTTTCCAGTCACATCTGATAAAGGTCCAGTTTCCAGAATGCATCAAGGAGTCTTACAACTCAACAATGAAAAATAGCCCAGAGAGGTTCCCTTGTGGTGCAGCAGGTTTAAAGATCTGGCGTTGTATCCACAGCAGCTTGCATTGCTGCTGTCAAGCGGGTTCGATCCCTGGCCCGGGAACTTCCACATGCCATAGGTTTGGCAAGAAAGAAAAGAAAAAAGATAATCTGGATTTTAAAATGGACAAAGGATTGGAAAGAATACTTCTCCGAAATAAATACACAAATGGCCAATAAGCACAAGAAAAAAATAGTCGACATCATTTGTGACAGGAAAATGTCCTCTCTACTCACAAGTAACTTCTGACAGTGGGTGTGTATGACTTTTTTCCCACACAGACCAATTCTCTGACGCCAGCTGGGTTTCCTATGATTCAGTTCTGACGCCATCCCGCTGCAGTTCGCATTGGATCTCACAGGTGTTAGGTTTGCCGAGGGAAGAACATGCAAGGCCACGTTCATAAAGCAGAAGAGATTTATGAAGGCCTCCAAGGGTCACGGGCTGAGCTGGAGATGGTGCCATCTCTGATTGTGGTGCCAACTCTGACTGTGCTGGGCTTATAAAGGGTCTGTGGCTGGATGGAGTTCATGGCGGGAATTTGTGGTGGTTGGGGGTGGAGGTAGGGGTCGAGTCCCAGGACAGAGGGCAGTTCATCCTTGTAGGAGGTTAGTCTATGAAGGCAGTTGGTTTCCGCTGTTTCCATTGTTTCTTGCTGCCCAACTTGAGCCTCCACACTCCGGGAGAGGGTGGCCACAGCCTGTCTCCAAGGTCAACAGCCACATTTGGGGCGCTGGGCGGTCTGTCTCCATCCTCCTGGGAACCTGTCAACAGGGTGAGGGCTCAGTCCAAGACTCCTCCCACTTTTGTGTGTGTGTGTCTTGTCTAATTAGGGCTGCACCCATGGCATATGGAAGTTCCCAGGCTAGGGGTCGAATCGGAGCTGTAGCTGCTGGCCTACACCACAGCCACAGCAACACCAGATCTGAGCCGGGTCTGCGATCTACACCACAGCTCATTGGCAATGCTAGATCCTTAACCCACTGATCGAGGCCAGGGATCAAACCCGCATCCTCGTGGATACTAGTGGGGTTCGTTAACCACTGAGCCAGGATGGGAATGCCAAGACTCCTCCCACTTCTGATCCAAGCCTCTGGTACTTCTGACTGAACAGCTATATATGAGGCGTTCCCTTGACCCCCTAGTGTTCAGTAATTTGCTAGAACAGCTCCCAGAAACTCAGAAAGAGTTTTCCTACTAGGTTACAGCCTTGTTAGGAAATGACACGACTCGGGAACAGTCAGATGGAAGAGATGCACAAGGCAAGGGGAGGGGGAGGGGGGCACCCCTCCCCCAGCTCCTCCACTAGTCACCAACCTGGATGGAATCTCTAGAACCAAGGCTTTTATGGAGGCTTTGTTATGTAGACATGACTGATTAAGTGATTAGCCACTGACGATTAAACTAAATTGACAGCCCCTGTCCCCTCCTCAGACATTGGGGCGGGGCCGGAATGGTCCAATCCTCTAATCCTTTGGTTGGTTCCCCTGACAACCAGCCCCCATCCTTAAGCTTGAGCACTGCCGAAAAGGGCTTGTTAGGAATGCGATGCTCCTTTCAGCTTTCTCCCTCTTGTGTAGGAATTCCAAGGGTTTTAGGAGCTCTGTGCCAGGAACACGGACACAGATCAAACACGTAGTTGTTGTCGTTGTAAGTCACAATATCGTAGCAGTTCCCGCTGTGGTACAATGGGATTGGTGGCATCTTGGGAGCACTGGGATGCAGGTTCAATTCCCAGCCCAGCACAGTTGGTTAAGGATCCAGCATTGCTACAGCTGCAGCTTAGGTCGAGCCTGCTGGGCTCACATCTCATCCCTGGCCTGGGGGCTCCATATGTCACCAGCAGGCTAAAAAAGAAAAAAAATCACAACCTCACAATTTGTCATTAGGGAAATGAGAATCAAGACCACACCCACCAAGATAGCTAAAATTAAAAACAAACAAACAAAAACAGGAGTTCCCGTCATAGCTCAGTGGTTAACAAATCCGACTAGGAGCCATGAGGTTGTGAGTTCGATCCCTGACCTTGGTCAGTGGGTTAGGGACCCGGCGTTGCCCTTAGCTAAGGTGTAGGTTGCAGGCGTGGCTTGGATCCTGCACTGCTGTGGCTGTGGCGTAGGCCGGCGGCTACAGCTCCAATTTGGAGCTGGGAACCTCCATATGCCGCGGGAAGACAACAACAACAACAAAAAAGACAGACATCAAGTGTTGCTGAGAAGGTTGCAAAATTGGGATGCTCATGCTTGTGAGAATGGCAAATGGTGCAGCTGCTTTTGAAAACATTTTGGAAGTTCTTCAGATTAAACATAAAGTGACCCTATTACCCAGCAATTACAGTCCCAGTTACATAACCAAGAAAACTGAAAACATATCTCCATGTGAAAACTTACACATGAGGAGTTCCCATTGCGCCACAGCAGAAACGAATCTGATTAGTATCCATGAGAATTTGGGTTCTATCCCTGGCTTCGCTCAGTGGGTTGGGGATCTGGCGTTGCCAGGAGCTGTGGTATAGGTCGCAGACGAGGCTCAGATCTGGCGTTGCTGTGGCTGTGATGTAGGCCGGCAGCTGTAGCTCCAATTCCACCCTAGCCTGGGAACCTCCATAAGTCTCGGGTATGGCCCTAAAAAGACAAAAGAAGGAAAGAAGGAAGGAAAGAAGAAAAATGGGGCAGGGGGACTGAGAACTGAGGGGCAAAAACCTTCAGAACTTTAATGAGCTGTGGGCGAAGTTCATGTAGCCTCATAAACTTGTAATTAGAGTTCCCATAGGAGCAGGGGAGAGAGAAAATTGTTTGAAGATACAGTCGCTGAAAGTTTTCCAAACTGATAAATACTACAAACAGATAAAAGGTGAACAACTTCAAAGCAAAAGAACCCGAGGAAAATTACACCAAGTCACACTCTACCTTGCTTAAAATCAGTGGTAAGAGCAAAAATATTAAAGAATGAAAGACATAATATATAAAGGAACAAAGGAAAGAATTATAGCAGATTTCTTATTGGAAATAATGCAACCAAGAAAACTGGAGAAAAATATTCATTGAAAAGAAAAAACTCGGGGTTCCTGTCGGGGCACAGCAGAAACAAATCTGACCAGGAACCATGAGGTTTCGGGTTCGATCCCTGGCCTTGCTCGGTGGGTTAAGGATCCGGCGTTGCCCTGAGCTGTGGTGTAGGTCACAGATACGGCTTGGATCTGGCATTGCCGTGGCTGTGGTGTAGGCTGGTGGCTACAGCTCTAATTAGACCCCTAGACTGGGAACCTCCATATGCCACGGATGCAGCCCTAAAAAGACAAAAGAAAAAAAAAAAAGAAAAAACTCTGGAGTTCCCTGGTGCCTCAGGATTGGTGGTTAAGGATCTGGCATTGTCACCGCTGTGGCTCAGGTTGCTGCTTTGGTGTACGTTCCATCCCTGGCCCGGGGGCCTTCCACATGCCCTGGGTGTGGCCAAGAAAAGAAAAACTCAAGAACCCATAGAATTCTATATCTACGGAAGATATCAAAGATGAAGGTAAAAATAAAGATTTTTGTCATATGTACAAAAGCCGCAAAGTCCTACCAGCAGACAAACTGTAAGAAATTTTGGTGCAGCAGGTTAAGGATCCAGAGCTGCCACACCTGTAGCATAGGTCGCAGCTCAGACGCGATCCCTGGCCCAGGAACTTGCATATGCCATGGTGCAGCCAAGGGAAGGAGGGAGGGAGGGAGGGAGAAATGTTGAGCAAAGTCCTCAGGCAGAAGGACTCTGCCCCCCAGGGGATGTGTGGAACCACTCAGGGTTTCTCAGCCTCAGCATGATTGGCGTTGGGGGCCAGGTTTGGCCCCACGTTGGGCTTTCTTGTGCATTGTAGGATGTCTAGCATCCTATGAGGCCTCTGCTACCTCGATCCCAGAAGCACCCGCCCCCTAGTTATGACAACTAAAATTGTCTCTAGATGTTGTCAGATGTCCCCTGGAGAGAAAAGTCTTTCCTACTTGAGAATCACCATTAGATGGTTGTTTCTTTTCGTTCCTATTTTTCATCTCTCTCTGCTTTTGAGCACTCATCTGAGAGAATTCCTCCGCTTAGCCATTTAGCTCATGAATCCATGCTTTATGCCTATATGACTCATGTATCTATTGCTTTTTTAAAAACAGACTTTCTTTTTTTTTGAAAAGGAAGAAATACATTTATATTTACAGATGATATCTTTTTTGTAAGATTTTTATTTTTTCTGTTGCAGTTGATAGCCTTTATTTTTTAAAGCAGTTTTCGATTCACGGCAAAACTGAGCAGAGTGGAGAGTTGCCATATAAACCTGCCTCCTACACGTATCACCTCCCCTGCTATGACATCACACAATTGGTGACATTTGTCACAATTATGAACCGACACTGCCACATCATCAGCACCCACAGTCCCTAGTTACCCTGGCACTCTCCGTGTTGTACATCATAGGAGTTTTCACAAACGTACAATGTGGATCCATTATTAGAATATTATTCAAAATGGTTTCACTGCCCTAAAAAATCAGCTGTGCTTTGCCCACTCACCCACCCCGTCCAGCCAAGTCCCCGGCAACTCTATGGCGTTTTTAAACTTCAATTATTATAGTGTCCATCCAATCTGGTTTTTTCTTTGTTGTTGGCTCTTTTTTTTACGACCGCCTTGGAGGAAAAAAAAAGATACCCATTGATCTCCTTGGAGGCCGTTCCTTTATTGACGATTTTCCTGATGGCTCTGTGGCTTTTTTCTCTTAGGCGCGAGTTCCATTTCGTATCTCTTGTCCATGGAGGTGGCGTTCCTCAAATATTTAGTCTTTATCGGGCACTTATTTCGTAGTTAAGACACCCCGTTGGCGCCTCTGTCGCATATTTGACTCGCCCACTTGGAGTCAGCTGGCCGCTCCTTCCTGTTGCCCCCTGCTCTGCTTTCAGGGAGAGAGGAGGCCAGGCCACTCGGCCAGGCAGCACTGGTCCTCTGTGCGGGTGTCGCCAGCCACATGGGGCGCTATCTGGTTTCTCTGACCCCGTCACTGCAGTCACTCTATCCACCTGGACACACACACCCTCTGACTGCAGCGGAACTGGTCCAAGGAGGCCTCGAGATGAGTCACCTCGTCAGTGGCCCTCGCGCCTCCAGCTCCCTTCCTCACAGCCTTGCGTCTAGGTTTAGATGGTGAAACTTGCCCCCTCCCTTTCAACCGCCCCACCCGCCTTCGCCCCAGTCTCAGGCTGGCTCCCTGCCTCTGGGACTTCACAGCCACGCCAGGTCCGAGCCACGTCTGCGGACCACAGGGCAACCCATGGCAACTCTGGATCCTTAAGCCCCTGAGCAAGGCCAGGGATGGAACCTGCATCCTCATGGGTACCAGTCGGATTCTTAGCTGCGTCACAACAGGAACTCCGCTTCCTCCGGCCTCCTCCTTTGCTACCTGCCGTCAGCCCGCACACGTGCTGTCTGTCTAAGACATCTCCCTTCATCGTGCCCCTCGACCCCCTTCCTTCCCCACTGCCCAACCCTGCTCCTTCCTCACCCCTCCCTGCTGCTCTCCTCAAACTCCTCCGACTAAATTCATCAGCCGTCCTGACCGTGGCATTCAGCGCACACCTCAGATCGCCGCTCAGCTGCGCTCACACTCAGTCTTAGACTCTCCTCTCACCCTTTCTTTTCTCCTCTTTCAACTGCCCTTGAGTTTCTGTCTGTCTGTTTAATTCTTAAATCTTGATGTGTCCTTTGTTGCCTTTGAAAAAGAAGCTCAGAGTGTAAGCAAGAGGGACAGGAAATAGGAGTTCCTGCTGTGGCTCAGTTGTGATGAGCCCGACTAGTATCCATGAGGACATGGGTTTGATCCCCAGCCTCGCTCATTGGGTTAAGGATCTGGCGATGCCATGAGTTGCATCGGAGGTCACAGACAAAACTTGGTTCTGGTGTTGCTGTGGCTGTGTTGTGGGCTGGCAGCTGCAGCTCCAATTTGACCCCTGGGCTGGGAACCTCCATGTGCTGTTGGTGTGGCCCTAAAAAGCAAAAAAAAAAAAAAAAAAAAGGTAGAGAATGATAGGAAATAAAAAAAAAAAAAAATCCAGAAATGTGGAGATTTGCAGAGCTGGAAAAGACTTCTTCTGGACTCCTGTTGAGGAGATTGAGCAAGTCCACAAACATCCAATTAAAATTCAGCTTCTTGGCAAAGAATTCCTGAATTTAAATTCTGGCTCCATTACTTCCAGTGTGAACTTGGGAAAGATGCGGACTTTTTCTGTACCTTAATTTCATCATATGTAAAGTGGGGATAAAGGGGATGGGGTGTTATCAAGATCAAACTAGAGAATAAATGAAAGGCACTGGGAACAGTGCCTGGCTACATGCTCAGAGCTCAATTAAACTTAGAAATTGGTATTTTGCCAAAAAGGCAAGAGACGGTGGCTTCATTAGAATTCAACAATCTGGATCTCTGCCCTCTTGCTTTCAAAACTGACTTGTGTTAAGGCTGGCCGACTACACGAATGCTAGACTTTTCCATTTGACTGCTTCACAGACAACTCGACAGGTCCAAAGGTCCGCGCAGAGTCTTCCCCGCCGGGGTGTTCCTGTCCCAGGCAAAGGCGCCAAGTCACCACCTTTCTCACTCTCTCGCAGGCTCCGCTTTCAGCATTCTCGCCTGTTTTACATCCTAAGTCTATCCCGGATCCAACTTTTCCGCGCCTCGCGCTCCCTGCTTAGTGTCCCCACGTCTTGCCTCGGATACTGTAACAGCCTCGCCTCCAGACCCTCAGATCCACCCTCAGGAAACGAGTCCTAATTCCACCCAAGTCACTTATGCAGACGGTCAGCTCACAGCGGGTCCCCCGGGACTGCGGTGACACTGGACGTGGTCTGCCGGCCTCGGAGGACCCGGGCTGAAGCACCCGGATCCCTACCGTCCAGGCCGCGCCCCCCTGCCCCCCAGCGCCCCCTGGGGCCTCTACCTTGTTGACAGCCCGAGCTCCAGGCAAGCCCCGCCCACCGCCGTGGGCACGCCCCTGTGACGTGCACGAGCCCGCCCCCAGCCGGTCACAGGATAGCGCGCAGCCCGGGCCCCGCCTCCTCGCAGAGCATCTTTGAGGTGCGAGGATTGGCCGGGAGTGCGCAGCTCAGCCAATCCGGAAGCGCCCCGGCCCTCGCAGCTCCTCTCGGCCGCGCTCCTAAGCCTGACAGTCTCTGCGGGTTGGGACAGCGGCCGGGGCCAGCGGGCTGGATCCTGGCTGCAGCGGGGTCCGGATGGAGGCGGCCAGGAAGCGGAGCAGGGACGAGCGGGGGCGAGCGGCGAGTGTGCCGGACGGCCCCGCAGAGAAGAGTCTGCTGGATAGGTACGCTCCTGGAGAGGAAGGCGGGGGAAACCAATGGCGCCCTCCTCCAGGAAGCCCTCCAGGCGCCGCGAGGCGAGGGCGGAGGGGAGCGGGAGGCCGGTGGTCACTCCCCGAGAGACAGGGCGGCCAACCATTGGTCACTTTCCGGGGGCAGGGTCCTTCCCGGAGAGGGGGCGCCAGCCGGCGAGTCACTGGCGGCATGACGGTCCGCGCGGGCATGCAGCGCTGCCTTGCTGTCAGCGCGGGAGGCCTAAATTCGGGATGAGCGCCAGATGGACGCGCGGACGCGAGGCGTGTCCTGGGAAGGGCTCCCGGGGAGGTGACACTTGGGCTAAAGTCTGAGTGACATCCAGGAATCAGCCTTTCAAGTTCTGGGAACGGGCGGGTCGGGAAGAGGGAACTACTGCAGAGGCCCGAGGGCCGAAAGGAGCCCGCGGGATCCTAGGCAGCTGGGACTGCGGAGCGCGCGAGGCTGGAGAGGAGCAGAGCGCCAGAGCCCAGGAAGGACTCTGGGGAGTAGTACTCTCAGGGCGATCTTGGAGATTTGAGCAGGGGAGTGGTGTAATTTAGTGCTACTATAAATTACTGTTTCATATGTTCGAAGAAGTCTTCTAGCCTCGTTGTAGAGTGTAGGGGTTACAGGAAGCAGGGGAACCGGTTGGGGACTCGTAATAATTCGGGAGGAAGAGAAGGTATGGCCCAGAGTGGTGGCAGCTGTGGCGAGAGAAGTGGACGTCCTGGGACAAAACTCACGGGACTTGCTCCTGCGCGGTGTAGGGTAGGAGAGATTGAGGAGGATGCTCCCAGGCTCCTGGCCTGAGTGGCTGGCAGAGTGGAAGGAAGATGCAGGCACTTTCAGCCCAGGCTGCCCTCCAGCCTGTGGGAACCTTTCCCTGGGGTGGGGGAAATGCATTTTTTTGTTGTGAGTCTTTGCCCTCCATCCGGGAATATGTGAAATATTTGGGGGGGGGGGAATGGGTCGCTCTCTCTCTCTCTTTTTTTTTTTTTTTGGTCCTTTTAGGGCCACACCCACAGCATATGGAGATTCCCAGGCTAGAGGTCGAATCCGAGCCAGAGCTGCCAGCCTACACCACAGCCACAGCAACACCAGATCCAAGCTGCGTCTGCAGCCTACACTGCAACTCACGGCAATGTCAGATCTTTGACCCACTGAGCGAGGCCTGGGATGGACCCACATCCTCATGGATACTAGTCGGGTTCCTGTGTGCCTTTAAAATTTGAGTCCTGGCCTGAATCTGACCATTTCTTTCATTAGACATTCTTCTTTGGTTGGGACTGAGAAGAAGGAGCTGGGAAAAGGTACCGAGTCAGAAGAGATTCAGGGTGCCTCCTCTCCTTGGTTCTGAACCTCGGAGAGTTGAGCTTTCCCCTGCAGTATTGATAGCGCGTTAAGGGAGCTGTAAGTGTAAGTACCGAGGCTGAGTAATCGGTAAAGTCTTCATCTGCAGCTCAAACCGTGAATTCGCTCAGCCCAGCTGCAGATTGAAGCACTGCGGTCACTCGTGGTCTGGGGAACTTTGGGATCGTTATTTACAGGAAGTGAGAGCAGAATTAGGGTCGCATGCAAATTTCAGTGTCAGCAGGGCCAGGGGATTCCTGATACTGTGCTGGCCAAGAATGGCTGGTCAGACTCCCTGCCCTGAGGCCTTATACTTGGGCTTGGAGACAAGAGGGTGCGTTAAAACATGAGTTAAATAACCTGGGTCTTATTTATTTATTTTTTGTCTCTTTGCCTTTTCTAGGGCAGCTCCCACGGCATATGGAGGTTCCCAGGCTAGGGGTCGAATCGAAGCTTCCGCTTCCGGCCCACGCCAGAGCCACAGCAACTCAGGATCTGAGCTGTGTTTGCGAGCTACACGGATCCTTAACCCGCTGAGCGAGGCCAGGGATCAAACCCACAACCTCATGGTTCCTAGTTGATTCGTTAACCACTGAGCCACGATAGGAACTCCCGGATCTTATTTTTTATTATTATTATTATTATTTTTTTTTTTTTTTGCTTTTTAGGGCCAAACCCGGGGCATATGGAAATTCCCAGGCTAGGAGTCGAATCAGAGCTGCAGCTGCTGACCTACACCACAGCTCTCAGCAATGCTGGATCCTTAACCCCCTGAGTGAGGCCAGGGATCAAACCGAGTTCTCATGGGTATTAGTCTGGTTCCTTATCGCTGAGCCAGGAGGGAAACTCCGTAACCTGGGCTTTACCACCGTGGTCGGTAATTGTGTTTGAATTTTCGTATGATTGGTTTAAACACTATTGTTGATTTTAAACTTGGGTAAAATAATTGATACTGCCTGGCAGGGTATTGCCTACTGCATATATTCATGAAGATTTCTGAAGGGTTTTGATGCTGGTAAGAAAGATACACTGATAAATGTTACTTCTAAGGGCTCCTTCAGGGGCTGTGTACTTTCTGTGACAGTTCTCTTGTCACCTTGTAAATCAAGTCCCTACTGTGTGCCAGCCTTGTTCTCAGAGCTGCGGGGAAAACAGCTGGAGGTTACTTTCTGTCGAGACCGAGAATGAACGTGGAGCAAGTCTAGTGTCTGGATGATGCAGCGGCCAGGGGCACGTGGAGCCCTGGGAAGGAGGGCATGGTGGCTGCAAATTTGTCAAAAGCCCAGATAGTGTCACAAGGTCAGGTTGGAGCAAAGACCTAAAAGGTGCTGGAGGGGCGGAGGGCACGGTCACTCTAGGCAAAGAAGGGGCAACGGGAGAGAAGCAAGCCTGCCCTGGAGACCGCAGCATCAGGGAGCAGGGGGCGCCCAGGTCCCCGCAGCCTCGCGGCCCTCAAAGAAGCTGCAGGGAAATGAAGGCAAACTTGTGGTGAGGAGGGGAAGTTAAAAAGCAAGGCCAGGGGAGGTCCCGTCATGGTGCAGCGGAAACGAATCCGACTAGGAACCGAGACGTGGCGGGTTCGATCCCTGGCGTCGCTCAGTGGGTTAAGGATCCAGCGTTAGGTGTAGGTTGCAGATGTGGCTCGGATCTGGCATTGCTGTGGCTGTGATGTAGGCCGGCAACTGTATCCCTGATTCGACCCCTAGCCTGGGAAACTCCATGTGCCGAGTGTGCGGCCCTAAAAAGCGCAAAAAGAAAAAAAAAATTAAATAAAAAAAAAATTACAGAGCCAGGCCAGGGAAGAAGATTGCCCCAGAATGTGTGGCTCCCTGGGCCTGTAAAGTTCCCCTGCTTCCATTGGGGGGGTGGGGGTACAGCGTCACCCAGGAGCCCAGGCCAGCCGACCCCTCCTGCCAAGGGCAGGACAGAAGCTTTGAGAGTCTCAGTGGACGGCCTCCTGTCTGTCGCAGGAAAGGAAACGAGCAATTTCAGGGGGCTCAGAAGGCCGCAGCCATTCTCTGTGCATGCTGATGGCGTGCAGACTTCCGAGCGGCACACAGGCAGAGAAGCTCCTGCCCTGGACGTGCTTGGCTCCTGCGCCGGGAGGGCGGCGTGCAGCTCTGGTTCCAAATTCACCTTCTTCCCCTAGTGACCATGTCTGTGTTTTCTCTCCTGCAGGAAAGTCTACATGGACTATAACGCCACCACCCCCCTGGAGCCAGAAGTGATCCAGGCCATGGCCGAGGCCATGCAGGAAGCCTGGGGGAATCCCAGCAGTGCTTACCCGGAAGGTAATTCTAGAAGACACACCCAGATCGGAGATACGGGGGGTGGGGGCAGAGGCGGTCTTAGAGGAATGGTACACCACGTGTGATCGCTCGGCTTTGCACAGATCTTCTGTTGACTGCAAATCCTCAGCTGTAGTGTTGGGGGTTCTTTTTCTGAGAAGTCCAGTTTCGCACGTTGAGCCATGACCTTTCATCTTTAGCATACACTCCTGTCGCCCTTTCCCAGATGAAAAAGATGTGTTATGAAGAGGTGTTCCTGGGGAATTCCTGTCGTGGCTCAGCAGTAATGAATCTGACTAGGATCCATGAGGATGCAGGTTCGATCCCTGGCCTCACTCACTCAGTGGGTTAAGGATCCGGCGTTGCTGTGAGCTGCAGTGTAGGTCACAGACACAGCTTGGATCTGACGTTGCTGTGAGTGTGGTGTAGGCCAGTGGCTACAGCTCCGATTGGACCCCTAACCTGGGAACCTCCATATGCCATGGGTGTGGCCCTAAAAAGACCAAAAAACAAAAACAAACCAAAAAAAACACTTGTTTGTGGGAGTTCCCGCTGTAGTGCAGTGGGCTAAGAATCCAACTACAGCAGCCTGAGTTGCTGTGGAGGCATGGGTTAGATCCCCAGCCAGTGCACTGGGTTAAAGGATCCCGCATAGCTGCAGCTGCAACATAGGTCTCCACTGTGGCTTAGATTCAGTTCTCAGCCAGAAACTTCCATGTGCTGCAGGTGGGGCTATTAAAAAGAAATTATTTGTAATAACAGTACTTATTAGAACCCCGTCACGTATTTATCCTGGTCATCCTCACAAAATTTGCAAAATAAACTTCATTATGTTTCATACTGGTTTTATACCCAAATGTGCGATCCTAGACATGTTTTAACCTTATTCATTTTTTTTTTTTTAACCTGTGTCCATGGCATATGGAAGTTCTTGGGCCAGGGATCAAACCTGTGCCACAGCAGTGTCCCAAGCCACTGCAGTGACAATGCCAGATCCGTAACTCTCTTTGCCATAAGAAAACTCCTCAAAATTTCTAAGCTGGATCTTTTAAATCATCGGGAGTACATATATAATCCTGGCCTTTTTTTTTTTCATGGAAATTATTTTTACATACTTTAATTATAAATATTCTTATTATTTGTTTCTCATTTATTCTTGTTTTAATGTAGGGCACTCAGTTGGAGGTTTTGGAAAATAATTTGCTTCAAATCAGTAGTTACATGGTGGCAGTCACGTTATGTTTTTCAGATGACCTGAAGTTGTACCTTCTTATAGTTTTATTTTTATTAAGATAAAGTATCTTAAAAAAAAAAAAAAAGATAAAGTATCTTAGGAGTTCCGTGGTGGCACAGCAGATTAAGGACCTGGCATTGTCACTGCAGAGGTGCAGGTTTGAACCCTGGCCCAGGAACTTCCATGTGCCAGTGGAGCAGCCAAAAAATAAAAAATAATAAACTATCTTAACTGGGTCATGATGAATTAAAATAACTTTCAAACAGACTACTGCCACGGCCCAGGATTTAGCATTACCTGTATACGGATTTACAGGCTTTCATGGATTTTCATGTCTGTCTGCTTATTAAAAGTTTCACAACTTGATAACAAAAAGTTATTTTCAAAATCAGGTACTAGTTATATATTAACTTTTTTGCTGGTTTATTTTGCACATGTATTCTGGCTAATCTTTTGGACTTGCCTTGTATCTACTCCTCTTTAGTAAAACTGAACTTGCTGATGCATAAAACTTGAAAATACAGAGAACCGTTAAATGCTAATTAAAGGTGCTCATCAGGAAGAGTTTAGGGGTAACCCTCAGGGAGAAATAACGGGGCTCATCTTGCCCTGGTGAAGCCTGTCAGTGGCTTTCAGATGCCTTGACAGCCTGTGTTGCCACAAATAAGGAGCCCTAAAAAATGCTTTACAGTTCCCTCTCTGGTGACATTCAGATGGAAATGGAAAAAAAAAAAAGGGAAAGAAAAAGAAAATCACTGCTGTGACCTGTTTAATTATTTTCACCTTATTATGATTTCATGATAAGAATTCCTTGGAGAGGCATCTATTGTAATGAAAATGATAAGGATGGGAGGAACAGTCCAGAAACCCAGGATATTTTATAACCCCTTGCTTATAACCTCAGTGTCCATCATTTGAGGGCGGAGTGAAGCCGTGAGGTACAGGCAGAAGCCCTGGAATGAGTTCTGGACCCCGCTACAGCAAAGGTGTGGACCGGATTGACCCAGAAGGCTGGTAGTGGCATCTGGCCCAAGTGGAGGGTGCATGTTATGGGCAGTGTGGGTTCTTTGATGTCCCTGCCCACCCCCGTCCAAGAAAAAGCTGTGTATGAGCTGTGTTTCCTCTGAGTCAGAAACGCCCAAATAACAGTAGCTTAAACAGCTTGAAGTTTATTTCTGTCACAGTGCAGGGCCCATGGGGCTGCTCCGCCACTCTGTGGGACTCCAGCTCCTTCTGCCTTCTTCCATCCTCACCACACACCTGCCTCTTGTGATCCAGATGGCTGCTGCAGCGCGAGCCATCACGTCAGCAGTCCAGCCTGAGGCATGGAGAGAAAGAGAGGAGAAAGGGATGCCTGAGTCCTTCAGGGACATTTCTAGAAGTTGCAAGTACCACTCTGGCTTGTAGCCTGTTGCCAGAGGTCGGTCTCACGGCCAAGCTTTGGCATCCCAATTGCAGTGAAAGTTGGGAAATGAGACCTAAATTCTTACTTAATCTAAGAATTTTTTTTTTTGGCTTTTTGGCTTTTTGCTATTTCTTTGGGCCGCTCCTGTGGCATATGGAGATTCACAGGCTAGGGGTTGAATCAGAGCTGTAGCCACTGGCCTACGCCAGAGCCACAGCAACGCGGGATCCGAGCCGCGTCTGCGACCTACACCACAGCTCACGGCAACGCCGGATCGTTAACCCACTGAGCAAGGGCAGGGACCGAACCCGCAACCTCATGGTTCCCAGTCGGATTCGTTAACCACTGTGCCACGACGGGAACTCCTAATCTAAGAATTTCTTAATTTAAATGTGGCCTTAATTCAGATGTGCGCCCGCTGAAAACATCCTTGGTGGTAGGAAGGGAGATGGCAGCAAGGACAGTCACGGCCACGGCCAGGACATATCAGTAGGATGCTCTCCTGGTACTTCCCCTGCAGTTACCTTTGAGTAGCGGGACTGCAGGTGGGGGGAGCATGGGGGTCCGAGCGGTTTGGGGTGGTGCCCTGTAGGGCTTTGGGGCCATCTTGGGGGGCTGAGATAGAGAGTGTCTCGGGGTCCGAGCAGAGGGGCGACGTGACTGAGTTCCTCCCAAGACCTTCACAGTCTTGAAACACGTTAAGGGCTCAACACTAAAAACACGTTAGAGCTCAGCACTGAAACCCTGTAAATAAAAGTGAAGGAACTCATCACCCATTGCAGTAATGAATCCGTTACATATTAACATTGGTTTGGAAGAGAAGCGATCTCTTCCAAAACAGAACCAATGGAGTGACGAGGACGGCGTTGCTGCACGTGTTTGGAAATCTCTCTGATGTCTCAAGAGAAGACCCCCAGGTCCCACTGCTGGCGCTGCGTCCAGCTCACCGCAGTGCTCGCATCACGGGGCCTCCGGAAGGCTTCGCTCTAAACTTTCAAGGAAATGGGCAAATGACATCTCGGTGTTACTAAAATAATTTTGACTTTGTGGACCCCCTGCAAACACGTCAGGGACAAACCCTCCCTCCAGGGTTCCCCAGACCACACTTTGAGAACGTCTGATCTAACCAGTATTGAGTGAGCACCTACTGTGTGCAGGCACTGCTCCAGGTAGGGAAACGCACAGGGCACAAAGCGTGTTGGGGTTTTCAGGGCTTTACTTTGGCCGCTTTGTTGAGACCGGACCACGTTGGGGTCCTGCCAGGAGAATGTTCTAGCAGTGGCCTTGCTTGGCTTGTAGCTGGGGCACGGTGTGGGGTGCCGGGGCCGGGGCCGATACTGGATATTTTTGACGGCAGGTCCTACAGGATGGCCCAGTGGGCTGGGTGATGGAGCAGAAGGGCTGAAGCCTGGGCTCCTGGCAGGACTCAGGAAGGAAAGGCTGAGCCAGGAGCTGGTCCCGGGAGAAGGCAGGCTTTCCCGCTGCGAGCAGGCTGGGTTTCAGGTGCTTGTTGGCCGTCAGGTGGAGTGAGCAGCACCCAGCCGAGGTCTGGGTTGGGGACCTGGGCGCGGTCAGCGTCATCAGGGCGTCAGAGCTGGGCTGCGGAGACAGGAGGGCTCTGCGTTCTGGGACTGGAGCCCAGCCCCACAGCGCGCCAGCCGAGGCGGGAGGGCCCGGGGACCGCGGGCAGGGGCAGGACCTGACTCAGGACCTGGGTTCGGCCACTCAGGGACCTCGGGAAAAGTGGGTGAGCGGTGGTGCGGTAGCCACACGAGTCCTTACTCAGAAGGGTCTCCAAGCCGTGTCTCCCAGTGGAACGGGAAATTTTTGCAAACCGGTATGTAAATTATGAAACCGTCTTTGAAAAGGAAAAAAAAAACCACGATGAAATGCTCATACGACGGTCCGTAGGTGCCTTGGAAGCGGCTCTGGCCGCCACACCCCACATGGGCCGCAGCAGTTGCCCTGGGAGAGTGGGCCGCGCGGGCAGGGGGCGCAGAGGAGCTCCTGCCTTGGGGTCCCGCCGGGGGCTTCGCAGAGGGGGCTTCTCAACAGCATCCTGGAGGGACCAGATTCGAGCTACATCCAAGAGGAGCTGATAGCGTGCCAGGCTATGGTCCTGCCCAGCTGACTGACACGTATCACCGCCTCTTAACGTTTCTCATGAACTGAAGGGACTAGGCTTCCTGAACACCATGGACCTTTGTTTGTAATTAAAATCTACAAAGCAGTCTGAAGGAGTGTGCGGATTCCTTTGTATATTTATTTTTACCATTCTTGTTTACATTTCTGTTTTTATGTACGTTTTCTCCTATGTATTTATTTTAGCAGTGCCTGCTCAAAAAAAGTTTTTGGTTTTTTTTTTTTTTTATACGTAGGACTGAATAGTCAAAAAGGTTTGGCGACTAAAGATGCCTAAGACTGGTGACCCGAATGCCCAGAGTTCCCATCCCAGAACCCTTCTTTCTTCCTCGGCCACATGAGCTTCCCTGCTACCCAGGGGCACTGGGACTAGGTGGGCTCCTGCCCTCATTTGAAAGCGGATGTGTCCCTGAAGCAGCGGCCTCTGGTTGCCCAGGGGACCTGCGTGTGACACAGGGCACTGGGCTTTGTGTTGAGGAGTCACGCGTTCTCTCCGTGCTTATTTCTGTTGTCGTGCAGCGCCCTTAAGCAACAACTGCATCCTTTTTCTTCCTCCTGTCTTGATGAGTGGGGAGCAGGGCGCGTGGCCACGGCTTCCCTCTCCTGTTCCGGTAAGAAGAAAGCCATGGCTCGGGAGTTTTAGGGTTCCCAGGCATCTTCCCGTGTTTGTTTCTGGCTCTTACTGCCTTCCTTAGATCTCCGTAGTCTTTGGCCACGTCATCTCCCGGTTGCAGTGTAGTGTTGTGTCGTGTCGTGGTCACAAATGGAAGGAGGGGAGCTGAGGAGAACGCGCCACTCAGCTGGCTCCTTCACGTCTGGTGGTTCTTTTAAGCCTGTGTTAGTTGGACTCGGTGAAGCCAAGCTGATGAGTGTCCGTTTTGGTCCTCAAGGCAGGAAGGCCAAGGAGACGATCAGCGCAGCCCGGGAGAGCCTGGCCAGGATGGTAGGCGGGAGACCTCAGGACGTGATCTTCACTTCCGGGGGCACGGAGGTAAACGGCCCGCACGGCCTCTCATCCTTTAGCTGCAGCCCACGATAAAAAGCGACAGCGGCTCCCTCCTGGTATCATGATGTTTGGAAGAAAGAGTAATGCCGGGTCTTGGTCGTGTGCGGGCTGGCTTGATGTGCGCTTATCCCATAGGTGACTTCCAGGGCACTGATAGATGTTTGCTGTCTCTCGTATAAAGTAACCTGCTTTGCGTTGCTCTTTCAATAAAGAGAGTTTCCCCTTCATTTCGCCCTAGAATCTCATTCCTTTGAATCCCAAAGTTGTTGACCTTATGAGGGGTGTGAGATTTCCAGTCTGAATGGCCATCCTCAAAAAGTCTACCAATAACAAATGCTGGAGGGGGTGTGGAGAAAAGGGACCCTCCTGCACTGCGGGCGGGAATGTAAACGGGGCCGCCACCGTGGAGAACAGTATGGAGGTTTCTTAAAAAACCAGAACCATCGGAGTTCCCGTGGTGGCTCAGTGGTTAATGAATCCGACTAGGAACCATGAGGTGGCGGGTTTGATCCCTGGCCTTGCTCGGTGGGTTAAGGATCCGGCGTTGCCGTGAGCTCTGGTGTAGGTCCAGACGCGGCTCAGATCCCACATTGCTGTGGCTCTGGCGTAGGCCGGCGACTACAGCTCCAATTGGACCCCTAGCCTGGGAACCTCCATATGCCACGGGAGCAGCCCTAGAAAAGACAAAAACAGAACAGAACAGAACTATCATATGATCTAGCAGTCCTATTCCAGGGCATATGTCCAGGAGAAAGGAAAACACTGATTCGAAGAGACACATGCTCCCCAGTGGTCATAGCAGCACTGTTTACAGAAGCCAAGACAGGGAAACCACCTACATGTCCATCAACAGAGGAGTGGATGAAGCAGATGTGGCCCACATTCAGTGGAATGCCGGCCTCGGCCTTTAAAAAAGGATGAAATAATTCCATCTGCAGCAACATGGACCGACCTAGAGACGATCATACTCAGAGAAGTCAGACAAAGACAAATACCATATGAGATCACTTATATGTGGAATCTTAAAAAAAAAGATCATACATCAGGTCAGTCTCCCAAGGCAACAGAAATAAAAGGGAAAATAACCAGTGGGACCTAATCAAACTGACAAGGTTTTGGACAGCAAAGGAAACCATAAAAAAAAAAAAAAAAAAAAAAAGACAACCTACCGAATGGGAGAAAATGGTTTCAAATCATGCAGCTGACAAGGGCTTAATCTCTAAAATATACGAACAACTTATACAACTCAACAGCAAAAAAACACAACAACCCAACTGAAAAATGGGCAAAAGACCTGAGTAGACATTTCTCCAAAGAAGATATACAGATGGCCAACAAGCACATGAAAAAATACTCAACATCCCTGATTATTAGAATAGAAATGCAAATCAAAACTACCTTGAGATACCACCTCACACCAGTCAGAATGGCCGTCATTAATAAGCCCACAAAGAACAAGTGCTGGAGGGGATGTGGAGAAAAGGGAACCCTCCTGCACTGTTGGTGGGAATGTAAGCTGGTACAACCACTACGGAAAACAGCATGGAGGTACCTCAGAAAACCTAAACTTGGAACTGCCACGTGACCCAGCAATCCCGTTCCTGGGCGTATATTCAGTCAAATCTTTCCTTGAAAAAGACACATGCACCTGTATGTTCACTGCAGTACTATTCACAACAGCCAAGACATGAAAACAAACTAAATGTCCACCGACAGATGAATGGATTAAGAAGATGTGGTGTGTATATATATATATATATATATATATATACACACACACAATGGAATACTACTCAGCCATAAAAAAGAACAAAATGATGCCATTTGCGGCAACATAGATGGAACTAGAGATTCTCATACTAAGTGAAGTAAGTCAGAGAAAGACAAATACCATATAATATCATTTATATCTGGAATCTAATATACGGCACAAATACACCTTTCCACAGAAAAGAAACTCCTGGACTTAGAGAACAGACGTGATTGCCAAGGGGGACAGAGTGGGAGGGACTGGGAGTCTGGGCTTAATAGATGCAAATTATTGCATTTGGAATGGAGATCTTGCTGTACAGCACTGGGAACTATATCTAGTCACTTGTGATGGCACGGGATGGAGGGTAATATGAGAAAAAAATGCATGTATATATATGTGTGTGACTGGGTCACTTTGCTGTACAGTAGAAAATTGACAACACTGTGAACCAACTATAATGGAAGAAATAAAAATCATTAAAAAAGAAAACTATAAAAGAAAATAATTTTTTAAAATAAAAAAATGATGCAAATGAACTTTTTACAAAACAGAAATAGACTCACAGACATAGAAAACCAATTTATGGTTACCAAAGGGGAAGGGAGAAGGACAAATTAGGAGTTTGTGATTCACAGATACGTAATACTGTATTTAAAATAAACAACAAGAGCCTACTGTACAGCATGAGGAACTATATTCAATATCCTGCAATAACCTAAATGGAAAAGAATCTGAAAAAGAATATCTTTACATTTCATGTTTACATAACATCGTAAATCAGCTATACTTCAAATAAAAAGAGTGTAAGGTTTGACTCTTTTCAAATGTACATCTTTTTATTTATTTATTTATTTATTTTTTCTTTTTAGGGCTGCAACTGTGGCATATGGAAGTTCCTGGTCTAGGGATGGAATCAGAGCTGTAGCTGCTGACCTACACCACAGCCACAGCAACTCCAGATCCTTAACCCACTGAGCAAGGCGAGGGATCGAACCCATGTCCTCGTGGATACTAGTTGGGTTCGTTACTGCTGAGCCACAAGGGGAACTCCAAATGTACATCTTTTTAAATTGATAGAAGATACTCAGTGACAGTGTGATGGCATCAAGGCCTCCAGTCAGTAATTCTCACTGTCTCACTTCCTTGTTGGAGGTGAAGGCATGACAGGTGATGACTGTCCATACGAAAAACAGAGAGGAGTTCCCTTGTGGCAGAGCAGGTAAAGGACCTGGTGTTGTCACTGCAGTGGCTTGGGTCACTGCTGTGGCGCAGGTTTGATCCTTGGCCTGGGAACTTCTGCATGCTGCTGGCCAGGCCACCAAAGCCCAGAAAACAGAGAATCTGCACTATATTATTAGAGTTAGTACATATAGCAGTTATTAGATTAAAAAAAAATCAGCTCTGCTTTTATGTACCACCAACAAACAGATATTTATCAGAGCACAAAAAAAAAAAATCAAAACCTTAGGAAATAAATCTAGTAAAACAGATTTTTTTTTTTTACTTGAGGTATTTATTTTTAGTTAATGAGATTAATAATTTGATTGGGTTTAATGGTATCATTTTACTATCTGTTTTCTTTTTTTTTTTATAATTTTCCCACTGTACAGCAAGGGGGTCAGGTTATCCTTACATGTATACATAACATTTTTCCCCCCACCCTTTCTTCTGTTGCAACATGAGTATCTAGACAAAGTTCTCAGTGCTATTCAGCAGGATCTCCTTGTAAATCTATTCTAAGTTGTGTCTGATAGTAAAACAGATTTTGTACTCCATCCCCCCCACCCCCAACCTGGGAAGGAGTAGAAACACGAGTGGGCCTTCAGAGGCCTTCCACATAACTGGAGCCGGGTGCCCTGTTCCCAGACGGGGAAGGGTGAACAAGCAGAATGTACCAATTCTTTCCAAACTGATCTGTAGATCCCATGCAACCTCAGTCAAAGTTCTCTCTCTCTCTCTTTTGTTTTTGTTTTTTGGTGGAATGGCATAAATTTTATATGGGGATGCAGGGTGCCAAGAGCAGCCAGGAATTCTTGAAGATCAGCAACGCAACACGTGCTCTACTAATTAAGGCAGCTGCTGGTCACACAGGTGCGACGCCAGGCCGGAGACTGAGGGGTCCGTGGATGGGCCCTGGTCACGTGACCAGGCCTGGTCCTTGCGATGGGGAAGACTGACGGATTTCTTAAATACGGAGGCTTTGCTCATGAACGTGGAGACTGATAAGTTCTGCCACCACCGCAGCAAAACAAACGAATTCAGCAGAGAACCCTGAATCAATGGTAAAAAGACCCACTCGTCAGTGGGAGATGTTTGCAGCGCAGTAACTGACGCAAGACCAGCATCCAGAATACGACGGCCGGCAGCCTAGCGGAAAAACGCGCAGGAAGCACGCACTTCACGGAGAAGCCCACGGGATCCCTACCCGGGAAAAGGGACTCGGCCTCGGGCGTGAGCAGAACGCGGGGGTAAAGAGCAGAGAAACGCCTCTGCGGTGAAACTTAGGTCCAGCGATGGTATCGACGGAGGATGCCGAGCAGCGAGCACCTTGACCGGGAGCTCCACGTGCTGGAAAACCCTTCCGGCGGGAGGTGGGCGTCGCCAGAGGCGGTCAAGGCCACGCATGCGCTGTCGGCCGGCCGCGCCGCTCAGGGACCCGCCCCGGAAGAGCCGGGCGCGTGGGCACCACGTGCAGGCCGGACTGTGCGGCTCACAGCCGCCGTCGTGTCAGCCGGAGCGTGGGGACGACCCGGAAGTCCCTCCAAAGAGCAGGGACTGCTGTGCTCACCCTGATGCCGTCACCGGGGGGAGCGGGCCCCTCAGCCCCCATCCCAGCAGCGCCAGGACGAGCGCGGGGGCGGACGGCGTGGGCTGAGCCGGGTAGGGGAAGCGGAGCTGCCGCCAGGCACCTGGGCTCCCACCATCCCCAGGACCAGCCCCCTGGGGGCCCGCAGGGAGCCACCCCGGCTGCCCTGTGGGGCTTTCCTGGCCTCCTCAGGGGCCGGGTGTGCAGGAGCGTGGTGGCCTGGGGCGCACGGAGCGTTTCAGAGGTGACGTGCCGGCTCCAGCAGAGGCTGCTCTGCTCCCATCGCCGCTGGGCGCCTGGTGGAGTCGAGTGCCGCTGGGCCGGTACCGGCAGGTGGAGGCGGCGCGTGGGAGGGGCCCGGGCACCGCCATCCCGTTCTCGGTGGGTCCGATCATCTGACCTGAGGTGTGCAGCCCCGGAAGGCCCGCCTTTCTAGACCAGGAATCGCTGTGCGGGGCAGCAGTGTTTTCTGCGAGGCCGTGACTCGGGGCTGGAGAGAACCACCTGCCTTTCGGAGAAACACGTTTGAACCGCTCGCCCACCACCCTCTCCCCATTACCTGGTTTGATGCGTCTCAGGTCTGGGCGAACCCTGGCAACAGCCGCCTCCCTTACCCACCAGGACCACCTGTTAAACTCTCAGGGCTTTTTAAGTCCCCTGAGCACCGTGTGACAGTGTGTGTGTCCTCAGAGCAGAACAAGCAGCAGTGACCGCCTCCCCACCGTGCCGTCCTGCCTTCGGATGCTTGAATAGATTTAATTCTCAGTTGAAAAGAAAATTCAATTCAGGAGTTCCTGCTGTGGCAGAACTGGATCAGCTGTGTCTGCAGTGCTGGGATGCAGGTGGGATCCTTGGCCTGGCACAGAAGGTTTCAATGACCTGCTGTTGCCACTGCTGCCATGTAGGTAGCAGCTGCACTTCAGATTTGATCCTTGACCTGTGAACTCCATGTCCTGCAGGGCCGCCAAAAAAAAAAAAAAAAGATATCAATAAATCAATAAATCCTTTAAAAGTTAATTCAGTTCAATTCCATTCATGTAAGGTCAAAAAGAGGCAAAATAAGCAAAATCCTGTAGGGCTGCTTGCAGAAGAAGGAAAAGCACGAAGAAAGGCAGGGGAGGGGCTGCCATAGACGTCCGGATGCTGCTTAGCTTCAGGCGGTGGTTGAGGGCCCGTCTCCAGGTGTGGGAACCGGCTCTGTCTTGACCCAGGCACGGTTACACGGGTGTTCACTCTCGTGCTTTTTCGTTAAACGTCCCTTTCTATTTCATACACTTTTCTATTTATGTGTTGTATGTAGTAAAAGAAAAGATTTCTTTATGACAGCAACGTCCCCTTGCCCACATCCTCAGCTCTCCACGTCCTCTCCCTCAGGAGTCCGGGACTGTTAGTGTCCTGCAGAGGTAGCTGTGCCTTAAAAGCCCCAGGTGTGTGGATTGATACACGTCTCTCCTTTTCCCGGGTCTTTGGTGTGTATAAGCAAACGTGTACATACGGCGCCCTTTTTATACCAACTGTAGGAAACCGCACACGATGCTCGCTGCCTTTTTTCCTTTAACAAGTGCCCTTGACATCCTCGGCATCAGCCCACAGAGCCTCCCTCGGTGCTTTTTTTTTTTTTTTTTTGCCGCCACCTGTGGCATGTGGAAGTTCCGTAGCAGCTTCAGCAACACCAGATCCTTAACCCTCTGTGCCACAGTGGGAACAACCCCCCTTGGTGCTTTTACATCTGCTTGGTGTCCATTGAATGAGTGTAATTACGTTAACAAGTCCCTTTAATGGACATTGAGGGGTTTCCTGAGGTCTTGCTGTTACACTATGGTACACTTAATAAATGTTACATCCATCATTTTGCTTCTGTGCAAGTGTAGCTGTAGGATCAAGTCTAGAAATGCAGAATATTTCAGTCTTGGCGCAGCAGAAACAAATCCAACTAGGAACCATGAAGTTGCAGGTTTGATCCCTGGCCTCTCTCAGTGGCTTAAGGATCCAGTGTTGCTGTGAGCTGTGGTGTAGGTCGCAGACGTGGCTCAGATCTGGCGTTGCTGTGGCTGTGGTGTAGGCTGGCGGCTACAGCTCCAATTAGACCCCTAGCCTGGGAACCTCCATATGCTGCGGGTGTGGCCCTAAAAAGACAAAAGAGCAAAAAAAGAAAAAAGTGTGGCAATAGATTTCCTGGGTCAGAGGGCTTGCTTGATATAACCTTAATGGAGGTTGGGCCAGTTCACACTGTCACCAGTGAAGGGTGCCTGGGGAAAATATCTTTTTTAAAAAAAGTTCACTGAAGTATAGTTGTTTACATTGCTATGTCGACCTCTGCTGTACAGCAAAGCGTATACAGATGCACCTTCTGTATCAGGTGTTCAGACACACATGTCCGTCCCCAGACAGGCTGTCACCGAATATTCTGAGTGGATTCTTTGTGTTACGCAGAAGGTTCCCGTTGACCATTCATGACATATACAAAACTGTGCATTTCAAAGTATCTTTTTTGACTGATTTAGAAAATTTTGAAAAGTGCATAATATTGCTTAACAAAAAAAAATGCATAATTCACCAGAAATGAAGTCTGACATTTTTGAAAGTTTAAAATTCCCGAGTCTTTTTGCAGTTAAATCTTTTTTTTTTTTTTCTTATCTTTTTAGGGGCTCACTTGCAGCATATGGAAGTTCCCAGGCTAGGGGTCAAATCAGAGTTGTAGCTGCCAGCCTACTCCACAGCCACAACAACACAGGATCCAAGCCTCTGTCTGTGACCTACACCACAGCTCAGAGCAACGCCAGATCCTTAACCCACTGAGCGGGGCCAGGGATCAAACCCGAGTCCTCATGGATCCTAGTTGGGTTTGTCAGCTCTGAGCCTCGACAACACCCTTCAGTTAGACCTTTGAAAAGGTGCAGGAGTTCCCTGGTGGTGAAGGAGGTTGAGGATCCGGCGTCCTCATGACTGTGGCCCCGGTCCCTGCTGTGGGTGGGGTCCCTGGCCTGAGAACTTCCGCAGGATGTGGCTGTGCCCCCCCAAAAGTGCAGTGCAGGAGTGAGTGTCTTTGAGGCCTCTCCCCCTTTTCCCTGTTAGCCCCCAAGGGAAATACGAGTGGGAGAGGTTGTTACGGCAAGTCTCCCCGCAGGGTCGTTTCCTAAGTGAGTTCTCTGTGATGTCTCTGCAGTCAAACAATTTAGTCATCCATTCTGCCCTGAAACATTTCCACAAAACCCACATCTCAGAGGGGGACGCGGCCGAGCATCCCCGCCCCGTGGCCGGGGCCTTGCCCCACTTCATCACCTGCACCGTGGAACACGACTCCATCCGCCTGCCCCTGGAGCACCTGGTGGAGGAACGAGAGGCCGGTGAGTGAGTGGCTGGGGGTGGGGAGGGGGAGGGGGGACCTGGTGAATCATTCACCCTCCGGCGCGCTGCCTGGCTGGCTCAGGTGCAAAGGTCACACAGCCTGTCCTTGCAGATGTTCCCGGAGGGAAAGCTCAATAGTCTACTGTATAACGGGTCATTGATCACCAAATGATATGTCAGACTCTTCTATTTGATGAATCTATGCATAGCAGATATGATAAATATATGAATAACGTGCCTATAAAAGCTAACCATTGCTTTTCATTGTTTGATTTAATAATTAAATCTTGGGAGTTCTGGTCGTGGCTCAGTGGTTGATGAATCCTACTAGGAACCATGAGGTTGTGAGTTCGACCCCTGGCCTTGCTCAGTGGGTTAAGGATCCGGCGTTGCCGTGAGCTGTGGTGTAGGTCGCAGACGTGGCTCGGATCCTGCGTTGCTGTGGCTGTGGTGTAGGCTGGCGGCTGCAGTTCCGACTAGACCCCTAGCCTGGGAACCTCCGTATGCTGCAGGTGCGGCCCTAGAAAAGACAAAAAAAAAAAAAATCGTGGCTTGCACTCCCTCTGGTAAAAGAAAAAAGACCACATAGACATTAGCTTCTGGTGGGAAAAGCAAAAATGAGTGCTTCCTGCCCGGAGCCCTTATCTCAGCAGAGGAGGCGAGGCCCCCAGGTGAGGGGTGGAGAGGGGCAGGCCCCTGGCCGGGCCGTCTGAGGGGCAGGTGAGCTTGGCCAGCAGTAGCAATGGCCCTGGTCACTTCTGGTCCTTGCTACGGTGATGTGACGTCTTGAGACACAGAGTGTAGATACTAGCTTTTGAAAATAATTGGGGGCGGGGGGAGAGAGAAGATATTTTGGAGTTCCGTGTGGCTCATTGGGGTAATGACCCAGCGTGGTCACGGCTGTGGTATGAGTTCAATCCCTGGCCCAGGAACTTCCGCATCCTGTGGGCATGGCCGAAACAATTAAGAATAAAATAGAGAGATCTCTAATTGAAAATAGAAAAGAAAAAAAGAAAACACGAGAGTCATTTTTCTCAGGCAGCCACCGTTGGACCGTCCTTGGAATAAGACATGGCTTTCTCCCCAGCATCAGCCGCTTTACCCGATCTGCCTGGACACCTGAGGGAGGCAGCGGAAGTGGTTTTTTCTATTTACCAGTTTTCCCTTCGACTGCCGGAAAGGTTTTTCTCTTTATGGTTTTACCTGAACGCACCTCTTTAACTAAAAAAAGTCAGGTCTGGAGTTCCCCTCGTGGCTCAGGGGTTAACGAACCCAATGAGCTTCCATGAGGACACGGGTTCAATCCCTGTCCTCGCTCAGTGGGTTCAGGATCAGATGTTGCTGTGGTTGTGGTGTAGGCTGGCAGCCGTAGCTCCAATTCAGCCCTTAGCCTGGGAACCTCCATATGCCATGGATGCAGCCCTTAAAAAAAAAATAATAATAATAATAAAATAAATAAATAACAGATAAGTAAATGGTGACTTGACCTCCGCCGTCCCCCCCGCCCCCACTGTCCACTTGTTTTGTTTTGCTTTTGATGTCACCTCGATGGAAATGGAACTCACTCACTGTCGGCTTCACCCATTTGAAGTGTTCGACTGAGCAGTTTGGTGTGTGTTGACAGCGTCCTGCAGCCGCCCCGTCCCGCAGGCAATTGTAGAGCGGACGTTAAGGCCGCAAAAAGGGCCTGGTGTCTGTGAACCGCAGCCCCGCTTCCTTAGCCCTAAGCAACCAGGAAACTCTGTCTGCAGATCCCCCACCTCCCCACCCCGCGCTTTCGCAGGAAGAAAACCGTGAGACTTGTGTGGTCTTTCACGAGTGACGCCTCCTACTCAGCAGCATGTTTTCGAGATCTGCCCACGTGCTGCGGCCCGTGTCAGGATTTCGTTCCTGCTTGTGGGGAGTGCAGTCGCGTTTTGCACATGCGCTCGTCGGTTGAGGAGCGTTTGACGTCATGAATACTCTGCCCGTGTGAGATTCGTGTAGAAAGCTTCACGTGGACGTGCGTTTTGTTTCTTTCGGGTCGGTCCCCGGAGTGGCATTGCTGGGTCATGTGGTGACTCTGTGCTTCACCGTTGGACGTGTCTCTATGTCTCATCCAACCCTTTCTAGTGCAAAGTAGCTGCACCAGTTCACACTGTCACCTGAGGGCTCCCGTCTCTCCACGTCCTCGCCAGCATTTGCTATTGTCTCCCTTTTCCGGTAACTTTGTCCTAGTGGGCATGGCGTGGGGTCTCACGGGGGTTTGGGTTTGTACCCCCTGAGGGCTGGTGATGTTGACCAGATGCTCAGCAGTGGCCTTGCCTTTGATCCCCTTGGAGTCTGACAGCGGACGTGCCAGCACCCCTTCTCTTGTTGCCCCCACCCCCACCCCGGGAGCCCCCCGGGCCTAGAGTGTTGAGGCCAGCACCTCTGCCCCACATCCTGGGTGTAAGGCAAGGGTCTTTGGGCATCAGAACCCCGTCCTCTGCCTGCCCCAGCCGCCCCCACAACCCTGCTCTTGGCACCGTGCACCCTGAACTAGCCTGGCCTCTGGATGGATACTTTCCTGCTTTATGTGGAGTTAATTTTCACCTCGCGGTGCCCTGAGGGGGTTTTTCCTATTGCTCTTCATCTAACGCCATCATCTTTCTATCTTCTTGAAATTCCTTATCCTCAGTTGATCGCCCTTATTGAGAAAAATCTGTGCTCTCATTTTCATGGGACCTTGTGGCGGGGGGGAAGTGGATGCATTTGTCTTTACCGCGTGGAACCCAAAACCTCGAGTTAGTCACCTCTGCCTGTCTTCTGTCTGCAGTAGTGAGAGTCTAAGTGCCTGGAACGTGGCACAGTAGGCGCTTAATGAAGGCTGGGTCAAGTGCCGAGTGAGTGAAGGGCAAGTATTTGCAGCATCGAGATGCACAGGGAACTGAGGGCGTCTTACTACGCCGCTTGCGGGTCCTTTGGAGGCGGGACAGAGAGCCTCCCCCGGCGGCTTGTTAACTGGGGTTCGTCAGTGATGCCTTCCAGCCAGTGGTCTCTGGACGGGGTGATAAAGGGGAGGCTCACCTTCCTTCACAGTTTTCTGACCTTTACAGTGGCTTTTTCCACTGTGTCTAAATGCATATTCTAGGGAGTTCCCTGGTGGTGTAGGGGTTAGGAATCGGCATTTTTACCACCGCTGCCCACGTTAAATCCCTGGTCTGGAAGCTGAGATCCCACATAATTGCCGCTGTTCACCAAGGCCACAAAAAAAAAAAAACAAAAAAACAAAAGAAAAAAAGTGAAATAAAAACAGTTGAGTTCACTTAAAAAAATTTTTTTAATAAATAAGGGAACATTCCAGAGAAGACCCTGTGGGCTTGACCTGGCCCCTTGTGTTTTCCTCCTCAGAGGTCACCTTTGTCCCTGTGTCCAAGGTGAGCGGGCAGGTCAAGGCTGAGGACATCCTGGCGGCTGTGCGCCCGACCACGTGCCTGGTGACCATCATGCTGGCCAATAACGAGACCGGCGTGGTCATGGTGAGTCACTGTCCCTTTTAGGAGGATGGTGGCCGGGGGACAGGGAGCTCGTGCAGCCCAGCCTGGCCGCTTCTTTTCCTCTGTTCTCCAGTCTGGTACTCTTTCGCCCATGCTCGTCCATTCCTAATTTCATCCATCCCGTTTTCATCCATCCGGGGCAACCTACTCAGCTGTGTGTTCCCTTCCTCAGCCGGTGCCTGATATCAGCCGGCGAGTCAGAGCCCTGAACCAGCAGCGGGCGGCCTGCGGGCTGCCTGTGCTGCTCCTGCACACGGACGCCGCGCAGGCCTTGGGGAAGAGGCGTGTGGACGTGTGGGACCTGGGCGTGGACTTCCTGACCATCGTGGGCCACAAGGTGCGTCCCTGGAGGCCGCCTTCCTGCCCTCCTGGCGGGGAGATGCATCCGTGCCCCTTGAGGCTCACCTCTGAGCAGAGCCTGTGGCACTGCTCCTCCTTTGCCCCCCAGCACTGGGTGCACCTGCCCAGAGCGAGGCCCCGGCACCAGAGGACGGACGCCTCTCGGCCCTGCCCTTGGCAGCTTGGAGGGGAGCCGGGCAGAGCTGAGACACTGGGTGCTCAATGGGGATGCTGGGCAGCGCAGCCGGTACTGGGCAGCAGGGGCAGCCAGGCAAGGCTGGGGGGACATTGTGGGGGTGGGCGTGGAGCTGAGGTCTCAGGTGGGTTTAGCCAGGAAGTGAGGGTTCTCTGCCCCCGAGAGAGAGCATGTGCAGAGCCCTGGTCAGCCCCTCACGCCCCACCAGGGACGGAAGATGCAGGGTTCGAGAGTGATTGCTTCCCCTAACTTGATTTATAAAGTGTGGCTGGGAGTGCGAAGGGGTGGTTTTAGGACCCCCATCCCAGGGGGTGCTGGGGGCCTCGTGCACAGTGAACACCCTTCTTAGCTTTTGTGCATCTTCCCAGCAGCCCATTGGAACCTGGGATGTTTTTAGTCCTTTATTCTCAGCGGGTTCCCAAAGGAGCGTGTGTGTGGGACTGACGTGGTGGCCCTTGAAGTTGTTGCCTGACACGGATTTGCGAGCGTGGCGTCACACCCAGGATAGCCCTTGGTGACCTCTTGCTCAGCCCCTCCCCTTCGCGGGGCCTCCCCCTCGGTGTGCAGGTGCTCTGCTGCCCCCACCGAGCGCCGGAGTCCAGCCCCTGCCCCACTCTCGAAGGCTTTTGTGACCCCCACGTATCAGGATCGGGGACAGACAAGTAGCAGGGCTGTGGAGCCGCAGGCATCAGCCCGTCCGTTAGCAAGCATCTCCGTGTGCTCTCGGCACTCAGCACGCGTCCGGAGAGGGTCCCCAGGAGGTTCTTATTAAGTGAACAACTACTTTCCTTTCAGTTCTATGGCCCCAGGATCGGAGCACTGTACGTCCGAGGGCTCGGGGAGCTCACCCCTCTGTACCCCATGCTGTTTGGAGGTGGACAAGAGCGGAATTTCAGGCCAGGGTAAGGTAGGAGGTTGACCCGGTCTCTGACCCCCTGGCCCTGCTGTTCGTCTGTACGGCAGTGGCTCTTCTGTGTCCCGGAAGCACTGTCATGGCCCAGACGTCATCTCCACTGGGTCAGATGTGGCTGTACCAGTCGACTCTACGCCCAGGACTCACGGGTCTGCTGTCTGTCTGGGGTGAGATTCAAGGCAGAGGAAGGAAATCTCCTGCTTTCAGCTGCGGTTCAAAGTGCAAGTTCCTTTGGTTCCTTTGCCCCCCTCCCCAACGATGAGAGGCCTGGGGAGCCCCTGCTGAGACGTGCTGCCCTCCTATTGACTGTGGGGTGAGCCGGGCCGTGAAGAAGCCCCCGGTTTCCTCTGCAGTGGCTCCTGTGTCCCTGGGGTGTTCCAACCGGGTCATGAGGTGGGACCAGCACCACACGTGTTGGCAGAAACTTGATAATTAGGGGGAGAGATGGCCGATGGGTGGCGCGTTTCCTGGGGGCTCTTTTGCCTCCTTTATCCCACACTTGGAGCAGAAGCCAGCAGTTCAGAAACACCAATGAAGGCTGACAGAAAGTACCCAGCAAAGCTGGGTCTCTCTGGCTGGTGGACCAGGGAAAGGACAGCCCAGCAAGACAGAGCGCTTAAGGTGATACCTGCTTCCTCCAGCCAATCGACACAGAAAACTGCTGCCACCCCACCCTTGCCACAACGTCACGTGGGGAGCCGGGTCCTCTGCCCAGAGCCCTCCTGTGTGTCAGGCAGGGCCAAGTGAGGAGCCAGGACTTCTGCCCCCACCACAGTAGTTTACCCCCCCCCACAGGGTCAGTGGAGGATGTGGGGGCCCTGGGCTTCCACCCACACCCATCACTGACAAGGTCCTTTCTCCCCTTGGGCCTTTCCACAGGCCTAGGAGGGATCTGAACGTCTGCCTCCACTCAGCAGTGATGAACTGGCACAGTCCTTCTGCCAGAGCAGGGTCAAAAAGCCAGCTAACACCAAAGCGTTAAGAAACATCCAGACTCACAATATGCAGATATCCAGGCTTCAGCTGAAAATTGCTCATCGTACTGAGAAACAGAAAAATCTTAAAGAAAAGAGATAATCCGCAGATGCCAATAGTGAGTTGACAAAAATGTTAGAATTATCTGACGAGCAATTTTAAGGCACATACAATAAAAATGCTTCCTGTGCAATTATGAACACACTAAAACAAAAGAAATAGAAAGTATCAGAAAAAAAAGAGGCTGTAGAGACGAACTAAATGGAAATTTCAGAACTAAAAACTACAACCAAAGTAAAAAGCTCAGTGGATGGAATCGGCAGCAGAATAGGGGCAGCAGAGGAAAGAGTCAGTGAACTAGAAGAATAATAGAATAAATCCGTCTGAAAAACAGAGAGGACATAGACTTCAAAAGAACTGCACAGTGCCCCAGGGACCGGTGGGACTGTAACGAAAGATCCGTCCTTCATTTTACTGAGGCCCCAAGTGAGAGGAGAAAGAGGGCAGGTGAAAAAGAACTTGAAGAAATAATGGCTGGAAACTTCTCATATTTGGCAAGAAAAAAATCTACAGATTCAAGAAGCTGAACAAAACCAAAACAGGTTAAACCAAAATAAATCTATCCCCAGACATGAGAAGTAAACTTCCATAAGTGAAAGACAAAGAAAAACTCCTGGGAGGTCCCGTCATGGTGCAGTGGTTAACAAATCCGACTAGGAACCATGAGGTTGTGGGTTCAATCCCTGCCCTTGCTCAGTGGGCTAAGGATCTGGTGTTGCCGTGAACTATGGTGTAGGTCGCAGATGCGGCTTGGATCCCACGTTGCTGTGGCTGTGGCGTAGGCTGGTAACAATAGCTCTGATTAAACCCCTAGCCTGGGAACCTCCATGTGCCATGGGAGTGGTCCTAGAAAAGGCAAAAAGACAAAAAAAAAAAGAAAGAAAAAAAAGAAAAGAAAAAGTCCCAAAAGCACCCAGTAGAGACGAAAAGAACCCAACGCCTTACCAATAGGGAAAAATAATTTGAATGGCTGGGAATTACTCATTAGAAGCTATGGAGGCCAGAGGAAGTAATGCAGTATTTGGCAAAAGTTCAAAGAAAAGAAGTCTCAAGCCAGAATCATACACAGCAGAGATATCTTTCAGGAACTAAGAAGATATCAAGAATCATCAGATGGTAGTTCCTATTGCAGCTCAGCAGGTTAAGAACCTGACATAGTGTCTGTAAGTTTTCGGGTTCAATCCCTGGCTTTGTTCAGTGGGTTGAGGATCTGGCATTGCTGTGAGCTGTGGTGTAGGTCACAGATGTGGCTTGGATCTGGAGTTGCTGTGGCTGTGGTGTAGGCTAGCAGCTGCAGCTCTGATTTGACCCCTAGCCTGGATACTTCCATATGTCTTGGGTACAGCCCTAAAAAAGAAAAAAGAAAAAAACCCAAAACCCAAACAAACAAAAATTAAAATGGCAGACGTAAGCCCAAACATCAACAATTACATTAAGTGTAAATAGAATAAACGCACCAGTCAAAAGGCAGAGATTGGCAGAGTAGACTTTTAAAAACTGATGCAATTATATGCCGTCTTCAAATATAGCAGTAGAAGCAATTTGAAAGTAAAGGATGGATACAGCAGAAATTATCACAACATTGTAAATCAACTGTACCTCCATAAAACTTTTAAATAACCGAAAAGAAAAAATAAGCAAAAAAAAAAAAAAAGGTAAAGGATGGAAAAAAATGTATCAAACAGGGAAGCAGGAATAGCTGTCTAACATTAGACATAGGAGACTCCTGAGCAGAGAAAATTACACGGTTGGGGTTACGTAATGATGACAGAGTCAGTCCACCAAGAAGACACAGCGGTTCTGAATGTGGATGCCCTAAAGAGTAGAGCTGCAAGATGCGTGAGACAAAAACTGATTGAACTGAAAGGAAAAATCAACAAATCCACAGTTCAGATGGAGACGTCACACCCTTCACTCAACAGCAGATAGAACGACTGGACAGAAATTGTCTAGGATAAAGAAGAACTCAGTAGTACGTACCCATCAACTGACAAGATCTCATCAGCATGTTTTAGAAACTCTGCCCAGCAACCGCAAAGTACACATTCTGTTCAACTGCCATGGAGTATATACTAATATCGACCAAATTCTGTGCCATTAAACTGACCTCAGTGCATTAAAGACCTGAGACTGTACAGAGTGTTTTCTTTAACTGCAGTGGAATCAAACTAGACACCAATACCTGGAAAGTCATAGGAAAATCTCCAAACACTTAGAAACCAACAGAATGCTTATAAATAACCCATGGGCCAAGGAGGAAGCCTCAGATACACTGAAACAAGTGAAAATGAAAATACAACATACCAAAATTTAAGAGACACAGTTAAAGCACTGCAGAGAGGGAAAATTACAGCACTAAATGCATAAGTTAGAAAAGAAAGAATGAATCATTTCAGCTCCCACCTGAAGAACCAAAAAAAAAAAAATGTAGAGCAAAATAAACCCAAAGCAAACAGAAGGAAGGAAATAACAAAGATGTGACTAGAAATCAATGAAATTAAAAACGGGAGTTCCTGTCGTGGCGCAGTGGATAACGAATCTGACTAGGAACCATGAGGTTGCGGGTTCGGTCCCTGCCCTTGCTCAGTGGGTTAAGGATCCGGCGTTGCCGTGAGCTATGGTGTAGGTTGCAGACGCGGCTCGCATCCCGCGTTGCTGTGGCTCTTGCGTAGGCCGGTGGCTACAGCTCCAATTAGACCCCTAGCCTGGGAACCTCCATATGCCGCGGGAGCTGCCCAAGAAATAGCAACAACAACAACAACAACAAAAAGACAAAAAGACAAAAAAAACAAAAAAAACGAAAGCGACTTTTAAGAAATCAATGAAATGAAGAGCTGGCTCTTTGAAAACAGTGATAAAATTGGCAAGCCTCTAGTAAGACTCACAAAAAGAAACAAATTGCCAATATCAAGAATGAAATAATGTATCACTACAAGTGCTACAGACTCAAAAGGATCCCAGATGCTGCAGACTAACCTCCACTCATGAATGTGGTAACTCCCACGAAGTGTATGTACCACTTCCTCAAAAATTATAAACTACGGAGTTCCCGTCGTGGTGCAGTGGTTAACGAATCCGACTAGGAACCATGAGGTTGCGGGTTCGGTCCCTGCCCTTGTTCAGTGGGTTAACGATCCGGTGTTGCCGTGAGCTGTGGTGTAGGTTGCAGATGCTGCTCGGATCCCGAGTTGCTGTGGCCCTGGCGTAGGCCCTTGGCTACAGTTCCGATTCGACCCCTAGCCTGGGAACCTCCATATGCCGCAAGAGCGGCCCAAAGAAATAGCAAAAAGACAAAAAAAAAAAATTATAAACTACTACGATTCACCTAATATGAGATAGATCATTTGAATAGTTCTATAACTATTAGGAAATTGATTTTGTAATTTTTTTGGTCTCTTTTTTTATGGACACACCCGTGGCATATGAAAGTTCTTGGGCTAGGGGCTGAATTGGAGCTGCAGCTGCACCACAGCCACAGCAACTCGGGATCCGAGCCACATCTGTGACCTGCACTACAGCTCATGGCAACGCTGGATCCTTAACCCACTGAGCAAGACCAGGGATCGAGCCTGAATCCTCATGGATGCTAGTTGGATTCATTGCCGCTGAGCCACAGTGGGAATGCCCTGATTTTGTCATTTTTAAATTCCTCAAAAAAAAAAAAAAAAAACTCTAGACCCAGATAGTTTCACAGACTTCTGCAAAATATTTAATGAATTAACACTATTTCTTAGCAGTCTCTTCCAGAAAATAGAAGGGGAAACACGTCCCAATTCATTTTGTGAATTTATAGCAAAATCAAAGGCAAAGACATTACAAAAAAAGAAAATAAGAGACCAAATGTTTCTCGTGAATTTAGATGCAGAAACTTTTTTTTTGTCTTTTTGTCTTTTTAGGGCCACACCCACGGCATAGAAAGGTTCCCAGGCTAGGGGTCTAACCAAAGCTACAGTTGCCAGCCTATGCCAGAACCACAGCAACGCCAGATCTGAGCCTCGTCTGTGACCTACACCACAGCTCAGGGCAACGCTAGATCCTTAACCCACTGAGCAAGGCCAGGGATCGAACTCGTAACCTCATGGTTCATAGTCGAATTTGTTTCTGCTGCACCACGACGGGAACTCCAGATGCAGAAATCTTTAACAAAGTATTATCCAATGGAATTTAGTGCTATAGATGATATATATATCATCATGAAGTGGAGTTCCACGGATACAAGGCTGGTTGATTCAGTATTTAAACATCAGTATCAATCAATGTAATCCAGCATATTAAAGAAAGAAGAAAACACTGTCATTTGATGAAAAGCATTTAATAAAACTCGACATTCGTTTGTCAAAAATCCTCACAAAAATATGACTGGAGGAGAACTACTTCAATTTAAAAAGAGCATCTACCAAAAACCTACAGCCAACATCATACTTGTTGGTGAAAAGCCTTCATGTTTCACTCCTGTTATCAGGAACAAGCCCAGGCTGTCCATTCGCACACGCTTATCCAACAGTGCCGACAATTCTAATCAGTGCAGAGCACAAGAAAAGGAAATATAAGGGATATAGATTGGAAAGGAAGAGGAAAAACGTTCCCTATTGTATATGTGGAAAAATCCCAAGGAATAGATAAGAAAACTCCCAGAACTAATAGGTGCGTTCATTGAGATCACAGGATACAAACTAAACGTACAAAATCAATTGCATTTCTGTATGTTGGTAATGCACTTACAGACAGCAAAATTAAAAGCACGATCCTGGAGTTCCCGTTGTGGCTTAGAAGTTAACCAACCATGAGGTTGCAGGTTCGATCCCTGGCCTCGCTCTGTGGGTTAAGGATCTGGCATTGCCGTGAGCTGTGGTGTAGGTCGCAGACCCAGCTCGGATCTGGCGTTGCTGTGGCTGTGGTGCAGGCTGGCAGCTACAGCTCCGATTCGACCCCTAGCCTGGGAACCTCCATATGCTTCGGGTGTGGCCCTGAGAAGAAGGAGAAGGAGAAGAAGGAGCAAAAGACATGAATACAATCACTAAAGAGGACAGCAACGAAGCACCTGAAAATATGTTCAACATTGTCGGCTGTTAGGAAAGTACAAATTAAAACCACAAGGAGACACCATCACTCCGCACTTGTCGGAATGGCTGAAATAAAACTAGTGACCACGCCAAATGCTGGCGAAGATGCAGAGCAACTGGACCCTTCATACGCGGCTGGCGGGGATGTGTGAAGGGTCCAGCTCGTCCAGGAAACAGTGTGACGGTTTCGTTAAAACTAAACATGCAACGGCCATGTGACGCAGAAGTGGCGCTGCTGGACATTTATCCAGAGAAATGAAGACTTCTGTTCACGAGCAAGAAGACCTGCACACAAATATGTTTGAAGAAAGGCAGGCGGTGCTGCTTTGGGCAGAGTCCTCCAACACATCAAGACAGAACTGTCCTCAGACTCCCTGGATCCCTGCAGGCGTGACCCCTACATAGCTAGTGTCCGATGATTAAACTCTTCCCACATATGCATATTCCCGAACAATCTCATCAGTAGGTCAAGGCAAACTTCATCCTAGCTTCCAGCTGCTGGACCAACTGTTTGTCCACGTGGTGACGGAACAGGGGAAGGCGGTTGCTGGGGAAAGCCAGGGGTTCTGCCAGAGAGGCTGTGGGCATCTGGGCTATCTCCCAGCCTTGTTCACACAGGCTGCAAACAACCCAGGTGTCCTTTAGGGAAGCAGGGACACATCTGTGCCGTGGAACGCCAGTCACTAAGGAGAAAGAATGAACCACCGATACACACGACAGCCTGGAGGAATCTCCAGGGAGGTGAATTGAAAAGAGAAAATCCAGGAGTTCCCTTTGTGGCTCATCGGTTAATGAACCCAACTAGGATCCATAAGGATGTGAGTTCGATCCCTGGCCTCACTCAGTGGGTTAAGGATCTGGCATTCCATGAGCTGTGCTGTAGGTCACAGACACAGCTCAGATCCCATGTTGCTGTGGCTGTGGTTTAGACCCGCAGCTCTAGCTCTGATTCACCTCCTAGCCTGGGAACCTCCATGTGCTGTGGGTGGGGCCCTAAAAAGCCAAAAAAAAAAAAAAAGAAAAGAAAAGAAAAAGGAAAAAAAAAATCCCCTGAAGTTATAAACTCTGGATTCTGTTTATATGATATTCTTTTTTTTCCTCACTCACAGCATGTGGAAGTTCCCCAGGCCTGGGACTGAACCTGTGCCACAGCAGCAACTCAAGCCACAGTAGTGACAATGACAGATAACCCACTGTGCCCCAAGGGAACTTGTATGACATTCACGAGATGGCACAGTTAAAGATGTGGAGAACAGGGTGGCAGTTGCCCGGGACTGGGGGGGAGTGGGGGCTGAAGGGCGGGTTGTCAAAGGTCAGCCGTAGGGATCTCGCTGTTGGCGGAGATGCTCTGAGTCTGGTCAGTGTCAAGGTTGAGATATTGTCCTGCAGTGTCACTTGGGGGGAACTGAGAAAAGGACACACAGGGTGTCTCTGTGTTACGTCTTATAATCACACAGGAATCTACAGTCTCTCAAAAGCAAGGGTTTCATTTAAAAAAGGAGAGACAGCATTGGGCATGCCAGAAGCCATACCGGGCAGCTCCGTGGGTGGACAGGGGCGGGAGCAGGGTTTGCAAGCCTCTGGGTAGGGGTGGAAAAGGCCGGGGGGGCGGCGGGGGGAGACACAGACCTGACGGAGGGCTGGGCTAGTGCAGGGAGGGCTCCCGGGCTCACACAGGGTCCCAGCTGTGCTACCCTGACCCCGTCTCCACGCAGTCACAGGTCATAGACCCGGAGAGATGCTTCTGGTCTACCTCGTCAACCTGGAGAAGACCAGGGCGAGGCCCAGAGCTCCTCCTCCTGCTAGACCACCTCCAGGGGTCCGCGCCCGTCTCCAGGGACGGACCTGACAGTAAACTTGTCTGGAAGACCAGTGGGCTCTCCTTCCCTATGATACCTGTGCTGCAAGTTCACTTCCATTGCCATCTATTGGCGAGCAAGCAGTAGCCGCCTCCAAAGGTTTAAGAAAACCTGATTTAGCCAAAATGTGAACTTCAGAAAATTAAGTGAAGGTTTTATTTTTTCCTGAAATAGAGTGAAGAGTTGTTTTTCAGTTCGTTAGACCAGTAGATGGGAACCACTGTTCATCAGGGCTTTTCCTGCCTCCCGCACAGACAGAGACGCGTGTGCGCACACACACCGCCCCCCCAAATCTTTAGAAGCAGAAAGATACTGTATTACAGTTGAGAGCATTCAGCTGAAATGTTGGCCGATGGGGAAGGAGTTGCTTGTACCCTCGCCTCGGTTGACGGTGGGACCAAAGAAGTGGGCTCTGGGGCCTGCAGTCGGAGCAGGGGTTTCTCCTGGGCAGAAGAAGGGTCCAGGGAGAAGTGTCACTTGGACACCCAACTTGTATTGCCCACAGTGGGCCATGTTGGCCGTCCCTGGGTGAGGATGAGAAACCTTTGCACAGAGGGTTTGGGGGACCAGCAGCTGCGCTGGAGGCACCCACACGGAACATTTTTAAGCAAAAACGTTGGTTGAACACCTTTCAGATAGGTGGGATTCCTTCCTGGGACACTTGTTCTTTGCTTTGCGTGAAAATAGGATTGACTCCTGTCTCTTCCAGGACAGAGAACACCCCGATGATCGCCGGCCTTGGAAAGGTAAAAGCCTTGGTGACCTTGGACGGATGACACTCTTGCTTTATCCACCAGCACGCAGGGAAAGCGCGGCCATCCTCCTGCGTTCCTCCCTCCCTCTCATGCCGCTGCCACCCTCATCACACTTCTGCCACCAGATGTGCGGGGTCTCCCCTACCAAGCAATTCTATGGCACCGTCTGGGTATCCTGCAGCACAACTCAATTCTGACGCCATCCACCCAGAGTTAGCAGTCAGATCCCACAGGTTAAGGGCTTAGTCCCACAGACGTACCCGCCACTCCCACCAACTTCAGATGCCACTTGAGAGTCCGGGTTTTCACTCATGCTTCTGACCAACTGGCTCTAAGTCAGAAGGTCCCACAACCCCTCCTTCTGTTTAATGAATAAGCTCCCAGAGCTTAGAAGCATTTTGCTTACTAGAGTACTGGTTTATAATGAAAGGATATGACACAGGGTACAGATGCACGTCCGGGAGCTATGGGAAGGGGCACCACCCTCTCAGCATCCGGGAGCTCTCTGAACCCAGACTTCGGGGGTTTCAGGGAGACTTTGATCAACCGTGAATGCCATTTCCAGCCCCCTGTCCCCCCTCTGGAGAATGGGGAGGGCTGCTGAAAATCCTAAGCTTCTAATCATGGCTGGGTGACCAGCTCCCACCCAGGAACCCACCCAGAGTCACCTCATTAGAAGAAAAGACACTCCTCTCACCCAGGAAGTTCCGAGGGATTTAGGAGTCCCACGTCGGGAGCCAGAGTCTAAGACCAAGTGTTAGAATGAAGGCTGTTCCTGGTGCTCTTGGTACTTAGGAGGTGCCAGGGGTTCAAGAGCTCTGTGCCAGGGAGCAGGGCAGGGACCAGGGTGTGTGTGGTCCATGCCGGGGAGCAGGGCCGATTCGAGCGAGTATGTGGTCCATGGCCTGACAGCAGTTCCCCGGCACCTGTAATAGGCATCCCGGGCTCTCTGGAGCCTTCGTGATCCCAACAGACAGATCGAGATGAGAAAAACCTCCAGTTTTATTCATCAACCCGGAGAGGTGCTTTTTAAGATCTGTGGAGTGGATGTCACATGCTTGGCATTTAAAAGGGAAAAGCTCTTTTTTCCAGTCTCTTCTAATATAAGGAACACAGTGGTGTCACCACCACAGGTTTGCTCCGACCCCCGGGTCCAGTCTCGCCACCTCCCTGAGCCCGGCTGCCCGGCCTACATGACGGGGACACAGTTGCAGTGTCTTGAAGAGATTCCTCTAGAGGACTGGTGGCTGGGGGCCCAGCCGCACCTGGCACCTGCCCTCCGGCTCTGCAGCTGTGACCCTCTTCTTGCAGCTTGGTTGCATCTTCCTCCAGATCCTCTGACCCTGCTGTAACTGGGGGAACGGGGGTCACACAGTTGTCATCCCCCCTTGTCCAGCCTGGACCCCCTCAGTGCAATCAGGCTCTGGACACACCCCCCGGCCCCTCTTCCCCAGAGGTGTGCCCTTGCCCCACCTGGGCAGCGTCAGGGGCTCTTCAAGTTCAAGGCAAGTCAAGGCTTCCGACCCCTTCCCTGGGTGCCCCCTCTCCTGCGTCTTCTCATTCCTCTACTGGCCTTCCCTCCAGCCATTAACGCCATCCTTCCCCGGTCCTCACTGCTCCCACCTCTTCCCCAGAGCGGCCTGCACGCCCCCTCACCCCACCCCACCGTCCTAACGTCCGGTCTCCTGCTCCCCTCTCTGCCCCCCGTTTCGCCCTGTGACCTCTGGCAGCTGTGGGACCTCTTTTCCCCACCCCACCCCCCATCGCCAGCCTCTGGGCACTGGGCCCGCCTCCTACCTGCCTCTAGGTCCCGTCCCCCGGCTCTGCCGCTGGCCTGTGCTCCGGTCTTGGGCTCGACATCTCAGGGCAGGTCCTGACCTTCTGGGAGGCCCGTGTCCCCCTTCTTACTTCCTCTGGGCCCACGATGTGTCCTGCTCTCGCTCCCCATGGCGCCTCCCGGCAGCCAGGTTCTCAGCTGAGACACCCAGGAGGTGCCCTTGATCCGTCCTTGTCCTTGTCCCCTGCACCTGGGGCAGCAGCCAGTCCTCCTGTCTTTGGTCTCCACAACACATCCAGCACCCGCCTTGTCCACTTGCACTGACTCTAAGCTCTAGGTCCCCCGTCCGTGTGACCCCCTCGGCCATTCTCCACCCGGCATCCGGGACGATCGCTAGACACCCCGTCAGCGCACCTCAGCCCGTCCGCAGAATCGACGTGCGTTTGCTTGTTTGGGGCTCAGATCCCACCTGTCACGGGGCCTCGGGGCGCTGTCGCCTTGATCACTCTGTTCCAGGAGCAAGCGCGCCTCGCCCTCCCGGGGGCCGGGGGCCTGGAACGCCCCTCCCCGCTGCCCAGGTTCCCTTCTGGGTGCTCACCTGACCTTCTGAGGCGTCCCCTCTTCCCTGGCCGCTGGCTGTGGGATCTGCCGTTCCTGAGGGGGTCGGGAGCCTGATAAACGCCTGCTGAGCACATGAAGAGGATGCCAGCACTTAGCACGGCCGGGTCACCTGGCCCGTCACGTGGGCTCTGTGCACACTGCTTGTGATGGGCCAGGAAACGAGCTGCTTGAGGGGACCATCACCCCATTTCCAGGAAGAGTCACCTCTGCTACTTAGAGCTGTTCTGCCACCCCACCCCCACCCCCCGTACCGTAACTGAGGTGCTTTGTCACACGGCGCCTTCCGTGTCCCCAGGCGGCTGAGCTGGTGGCGGAGAACTGCGAGGCTTACGAGGCGCACATGGAAACCATCCGCGACTACCTGGAGGAGAGGCTGGCGGTGAGTGCCCGGAGCCCGGAGCCCAGGCGGGACCAGGAGCAGGGGCGGGGGCTCTCGGGACAGCCCTGGGGGAGACCGCCGCCCCCGGAGGAGGGGCTCCAGACCGAGTGTTCTTCGCAGACACTTGACAGCGGCCGCTGGCTGCACGTAGGAGGCCCGGATGATTCGGAAGTTGCTTTTCTCCCAGGGAACCTCGCTCTCCACGGCTAGGCTCCCTAACTGTTACGGGTGGACCCTTATCAATCAGATAGTCATTTTAGGTGTTGAGGTTGAGATCTTATTTCCCAGGAACGCTGAGGTTCAAACAGCTGGGGGTCAGGGGCTTCGAAGAGGTCACTGAAGGATTTGTTGATTTTCCAGGCGGAATTCGGTAAAAGAATCCATCTGAACAGCCGGTTTCCAGGCACTGAGCGACTGCCCAACACCTGTAACTTCTCCATCCTGGGCCCCCAGCTCCAAGGTGATGACCGCCTCCCACTCACCCTGGCGTGGGTGGTGGGGCTGGTGGGGCGGGCTGGGCACGGCGCGTGTCGTCAGGAGGCTGGCCGAGGGCAGGGTCGCCCTGTCGGGCACTGTCCCGTAGTGCCCAGACTCAGAGCAGCTGCTTCCTTCTTGTCCTGACCTCCCTGACCTGCACGGGGCTGAGGCTCCACATGCAGCGGCGCCCAGCGCACACACAGTCCTAGTCCAGCCAGAAGAATGGAAGGGAAGGAGATAAAATTAACTGGATTTTAGACTAGTTGGTCCATCTCTGTCTGCAGTTTTTACAACTATCTTATGAGGGTCAGAGGAAGTAGCGGCAGTCAGCTAAAAATGAGCTTAGGCGTTCCCTTCCTGGCTCAGCAGGAAACGAACCTGACTAGTATCCATGAGGACGCAGGTTCGATCCCTGGCCTCGCTCAGTGGGTTAAGGATCCGGCGTTGCAGTGAGCTGTGGTGTAGGTCACAGATGTGGCTCGGATCTGGTGTTGCTGTGGCTGTGGCGTAGGCCGGTGGCTACAGCTCCGATTCGACCCCTAGCCAGGGACCCTCCATATGCCACAGGAGCAGCCCTAAAACAACAAAACAACAAAACAAAACAAAACAAAGTGGCTCAGAATTAGGATAAGTGCACATCCTCAGGTGTCTTGTTCCTGCGCTAGCCGCCTCCCCGGCTGCCCACCAGGGTCCCTGTGTCCAGACTCAGGCAGGACTTTGCGGCCCGAGTCTCCGGGGCTTGAGTCCAGGTGTTAAACATCCCGCGTGTCTGGGAGGAGAGTGTTGGGGCCGGAGGGCTCGGGTGAGCCACCCTGCAGGGCAGTTTGACTTCTCAGAAGAGGCCATTGCTTTGTGGGTCTTTCTGGGTCACCCCGAGAAGCAGGACCGCTTGTTTGGACGGTGAAGAGAGCCTGGGGCCATCACCGGGCCAGGCGGAGTGTGCTCTCGCCAGAACAAAGCGCAGGGCAAATTCTCCAGCTCTCCCTGCTGCAGGAAGCGAAATTCCTCTAGAACCTTCTCCCCTTTTTTCTGGGGGCAGACTTTTTTGGTTTTGTTTTGCCCATGTCCATGGCATGTGGAAGAGCCCAGGACAGAGATCAAACCCACATCAGAGCAGTGACAACGCTGGACCCTTAACCACTAGGCTACCAGGGAACTCCCAGCCTTTGTGTTCAATGATGCTCACACTAATTTAAATGAGGCGGGGTCTTATTTTAATTGAATCAGCAGTCACCTATGTATTTTTTGAAATCTCTGTGCTTGTGAGAGAGGAGGGAAATGCCTTCTAGCTTAAAGACAGCGTGGGAAGTTAAATATTATTACCAGGGAAACACTCAATTTTTTTTTTCCTAAAGGCTGCACCTGCAGCATATGGAAGTCCCCAGGCTAGGGGTCAAATCACAGCTGCAGGTGCCAGCCTACACCACAGCCACAGCGCACCTCAGGATCCGAGGCGCGTCTGCAACCTTCACCACAGCTCATGGCAACGCTGGATCCTTAACTCACTGAGTGAGACCAGGGATCGAACCTGCGTCCCCGTGGATACTGGTTGGGTTCTTAACCCACCGAACCACACTGGAACTCCAAAGCATTATTAAGGAAGGCAGCTAATCAGAATTCTGGGTTTCCTGCCAGGCAGTTATCGGAACAGGATGCTCAAGGCCACTTGTGTGAGGCAGCAGCGTGTCTGCTTTTCTGTGGCCAAGGAGAGGCAGCCTTTCCTCTGGACCCTGCTGCCAGTGTCCTGGGATGATCCCGTTAGGTAGCAGGAGGGAGGGACCCTCCAAACATGCAGCAGAGAAGAGGCAGCCCACGTGGGACGGGTGGGGCCCTGCCTGGGCTCCACTCAGGGGACCTGTGCTGTCTCCTCAGGCCGCTCGGTGCTGGCTCAGTGCAGGACGCTGGTGGCCAGCGTGGGGGCTGCGTGCCACTCGGACCTCGGAGACCGGTGAGTGCACATCCAGGGCACGTCCATGCCCCAGGAGCTGGGCAGCTGTGCAGCCTGGTGGGGCAGGGACGTGGAGAGTGATGCCCTGTCCCTGACAGGGCAGGGGGCCAGCCCTTGGGAGGGGAGGCCTGGGAGGAGGGGCAAGGCCGGCTGCAGGTGCTCAGCTTACCCTCAAGAACACCAGGGGCTGTGGTCAGATTTGGGGTTCGGATCCCTCCCCCTGCCAAGAGCAGGAGGGGTAATGGTGGCCGGTCAGGTGCAGGCACGAGGGGAGGGTGAGGGGCTTGGGTATGGGGACCAGCCCTGCTGGAGGAAGGGAAGGGGGTTTGGTGTCTGGCTTCAGTGAGTGGAGGAGCCTTGCAGGTGGGGGTGGGGGAGCTGGAAAGCGGCCTGGGCTCTGGGGAGAGCAGGGGGGGTCGTGATGGGTGACAGGCCTTCACTGGAAGCCAGGGCCCTAGACTGCGTGAGACTGAACACAGTCCTGACTCGGGTGGGTCACGGCCTGGAGTGTGTGTGGGAGGCAAGCCCCTCGGCCTCCTGTGTGTGGCTATGTGGGGTCTCCTCCGAGAACCAAGCCCACTCAGCACCTGTACCCCAGGCCCAGCCTGTCCCCCTGGGATGGGGCGGGGTGGGGGGGCGTCTGTGCTGCATCTGGCCTCCCAGGCTGGAGAGCAGGGAGACTTTGGGCTGGACCTTAATAATGGGGGGCCGAGGGGTGCGTGGCAGAGGGGAGGGGGAGCTGGCCAAGGGCCCCGGGCCACAGGAGGGCCCCGGTCTCTGACAGCTGACGGCCTCCTCGCCCCCACAGGCCATCCCCGGTGCTGCTGAGCTTCGGCATTCCCCTCGACGTGGCCAGGAACGCCATCCGGCTCAGCGTGGGCCGCAGCACCACCCGGGCTGAGGTGGACCTTGTGGTGCAGGACCTGAAGCAGGCCGTGGCCCGGCTGGAGGGCCAGGCCTAGTGCCCAGGGCTGTGCCCGAAGGAGTCTTGCTGTTGTCCCCCCGCAGGTGGGCTGGGCTCCCTCCCCTCTCAGTGGGGGTGGGCCTGCTGGACACACAGACCCCACTGGTGCTGAGGGGCACAGGTCCAGGTGCCCTTGTGGGACTGTCACTGTCACTGCTGCCCGGTGGCACCAGGTGGAGTGGAAACCCTTTAGCCCTGCCCATGCTCCCCTGCTGGGCGGGCGCTCAGGACCCTGCCTGGAAGGGGGCATTTTTATTCGCAGGATGGACGTATTTATAATTGACTGTCACCTGCTGTCATAAAAGTAGGAAACCTGAGTTTCGGCTGCGATGCCGGCCGCCCACGTGTGTTTGCAGAGGCGGCCCGGCCCGTCTCTCCGCGCCCTCGGACCCCTCCTCGAGCCCTTTCCAGGGAGTGCGGCCACTTTGGTCAAGCCCCCTACCCACTCGGCATCCTCCGGGCCCCGCCTGTCCCCCTGGCCACGTACCGGCCCCTCAGGCCATCGGCCAGGGCGCCTCCCACCCCAGCCCCCAGCCCCCAGGCCCCACCGGCCCTTTCCCTTTGGATGATGCGCTCAGGGTTTCGGCTCCGCCGGGAGGGTCACGGCGGCCCGTGCCCGTGTGGGGCGGCCCGCGGGCCCCCACTCGGCTGTCCTCACACGGGCCCTCTGGGCTTCATCCTCTTCGTGGCGGTTGCGTCTTACGGTGACATTTACATAGGAACCATCTCTTAAGTGAAGAGCACTTTGTCGTGTGGTTTTAAGGGCAGAGGACGACAGGGTGACATTGAGGAAACAGCTGCAGGAATTAAATGAACGGACACAAGATTTTACTGCTTGTTCTGAGTGTTTTGTGGTTTTTCGAGCAGGTGCTTCTCTTGCGCCGGCTGTTGGGGGCGGGGTTAGACCCACTTCGCTCTGTATGATTCTGGTCAAGAGATTCAGCTTGAGAAGGTGTCTAGGGACCCTAGAAAACAGGTCCCTACATGTGGCGTCCTGTAGCCTCGAGGCAGGGGCTGTGGGGCCCTGATTTCCCAGCAAAGAACGATGCATGTCCAGCCCCCCTGAAGAGAACAGTCTGGAAAAAGATGCTTGGCTCTGAACAATGTACCTGGGACCTTGGGCTGCAGCCCCAGAGATTCGTCTGCAGCCCCAGAGATTCGTCCCTGGGGCTGGAGGGTGGGCTCAGCAGGGGGCCTTGAGACCCTCGTGTCCCCTCAGGGGCCTTCCTGTCCAGGGTCCTGGAGCCCCCAAGGCCTCGGGCCAGCTGAGGCCAGGGTCCAACCTGGATTTCCCGGGGGCAGGTGGGTGACATGGCCATAACCGTTGGCTCCAACCCGCCTGGTACTAAGATCCCCAGAAAGGGCCCCTCTCGGATGGGTCTGCTGCCCCCCACCACACGTGCGGAGAAGGGTCTCCAGGTGGCCTCCCCAGTCCGGCGTGGCCCTCAGGCAGCTCCCCCCAGACTGGAGGAAGCAGAAGCTTCTTGCTTTCTGCAAAGGAAGAGGTATGGTGCGTGCACAGGGCAGCACCCGCTGGCCGGCACCCACCCCTGGCCTGAGCCCCTCAGCCCCTTCCCCTGCACCCTCTGCCCGCCGAAGCTCCAGGCACCACCGGAGTGGCGTGGGCAGGGCTGCAAAGCCCGGTCCCCAAGGCCTGCCCCCCCCAACTCCCTGCTGCCGCCTCCCATCTGCCCTGTGCTCTGCTTATCGGGTAACCAGAGCCGGGAGCTCTGTCCACGCCTGAAACAGGAAGCCCAGGCCTGTGCGTGAGCCGCATAGAGCCGGCCGGGTGGCTGGGGCCAGAGGATGGAGGAGCAGCGGGCACTTGTGGCCGCCCAGGATGGGGATCTGGCCACCCTGGAGCAGCTGCTGGAGGCGGGTGCCCTGGGCCCAGGCATCACCGATGCCCTGGGGGCCGGCCTGGTGCACCACGCCGCTCGGGCTGGCCACCTGGCCTGCGTCAAGTTCCTGGTGCAGCGGGCCCAACTGCCCGGCAACCAGCGGGCCCACAACGGGGCCACACCGGCACACGATGCCGCCGCCACAGGCAGCCTGGCCGAGCTGTGCTGGCTGGTGCGCGACGGGGGCTGCGGTCTGCAGGTGAGCGGGAACGGCCGAGGGGGGCCGATCGGTGTCCAAGGGGATCGGGAGATGCGTGTGAGCCGAGCCAAGTCTGGAGCCGTCCGTCTCCCCTGGGTGCCTCGGCCCTGGGCTACTTCTCCCAAGGAATCACCACGCCAAACACTCGGCACCTTCAGTGGTGTCTGTCTCTGCCCCACGCCCAGCCCCAGCCCCCAAACAAAGCCCCAAATGCCACGGGCACCTCCTCGACCACCCTGTATTCCCCGGCACCTGGCACAGGGCAGCCCCTCTTGCTCGTTCTCCCCATGCCCCCCCCCCACAGAAGCACGTGGCCTTGCCAGGGGGCGTCTAATACTCACCAGGCTTGATCCACGCGGCCTGCTTCAAAAGGGCCTAGAAAAGGGTCTGTACGTGGAGACGCTCAGTGGGCACATGGGCTCAGGAGCTGTGGGCACGGCCATAGACCACCGGGGGCCCCAGGGGGTGACAGTACAGCCCTGGCTGTGGAGGGCAGCAGGACCAGAGCCTTGATGCTAAAGAGATGGTCTCCAGGGCTCAGCGATGGCCTGGGGGTGAGGGGGGTGGCATTTCTACCCGGCCCGCCCCTCTCTTTCCCTGCCTGCCCAGTGCCCTCTGTGTGGGGTAAGGACCGGGAGGATGGTGAGCCAGCTCTGAGGATGTGAGGGCGGCCTCCCTGAGACCAGAGCTGGGTGGGCATCAGGTGATGTGCCCGGTCCCCAGAAAGGGAAGACTCAGCCGTCACAGCCCGATGCCCAGCAGCTCAGCCTCCCACCCTCACCCTGAACGGCTCTTCCTACAGCCCTGAGGGCTGGGCAGTGCCACTTCTGTGTTCTGTGCCCGGGAGAATGCTCTGGCCTGCCAGGTGCCCACGGCGGAAATGCACCCACCCCCCAGGCCCCAGCAAGAAGACTTAGGACTTGGTGGGGGTGCTGGGAAGTGGGGGGCAGAGGCCCAGAAGCAGCATCTCTGGACACAAGGCAGGGAAGTGGAAGAGAGCGGGAAGGGTGGTGACCGTGCCCAGAAGTGGGGCTCAGATGCAGCAGGGCCACAAATTTGGACCCAAAAGACTTGGAGCTGAGTCCCAGCCCTGCTTCTACCTTGAGCAGGTGGCCCGACTGGGTCCCAGAGCCCTCCCTCCGCACACCCCATGAGGGAGCAAGCCAGGGGGCGAGTGGGAGAAGCGCCAGGGCGGGGTCCCAGGCGGTGCAGTCCTGGGTGGCCCAGCAAGGGTCCGTCCAGGCCTGCCCCGTCTGTGCCTCCCCAGGACCAGGATGCCTCGGGCGTCTCCCCACTGCACCTGGCCGCGCGCTTCGGACACCCGGTGCTGGTGGAGTGGCTGCTCCGAGGGGGCCACGAGGCCACGCTGGAGACGCTGGAGGGGGCCTTGCCGCTGCACCACGCCGCCGTCAGCGGGGACCTGACCTGCCTGAAGCTCCTGACCGCTGCCCACCGCAGGTGAGGAGCCAGAGCGCCGCCTGTCGGGCAGTCTGGGAGGTGCGGGCTGCGGGGGAGGCTGTCCCGAGGTGGGGGGTCAGGCGGGAGATGGGCCTGGGTGGGAAGGGGTGCCAAGCAACCCGTCTGGAGGCCGAGGGCCAAGAGCCGGCTCAGGGCAGATGCAGGTGAGGCGCAGGGCTGTGAAGGGGGCAGCGGGAACTGCCAGAGCAGATGCCTGGGGGCATCTCAGGGCCCAGCGTCCCCTAGCTGGGAGGTAGGTCCCTCGGTTCCTGAAGGGAACACAGGCTGTGCAGTGGACCTGGGGCAATGAGACCTCATCAGGCCCCTCCACGCTGTCCTGTGCCCCACACTGTGAACCCCTGCCCCACCGCCTGGAGTTGGCAGACGGGGAAGGAGGAAGGGCAGGGACAGGACAGGCCCTGCTGCTGGGCGGGGGGGGACAGGATGCCACCTCTGCATCTTGGGCTCTCCTCTGATCCTTGTCCCCTTGTCCCCCTAGGACAACAGATACCCTGGGCACTTAATGGGCCACCCAGGTGCCGTGCCCGTGGCCTTCTGCTGGCCTGGCTGGGAGTGGGACTCTGTGTCTACTGCATGCCTGACCTGGCCTCTCTGCCCCAAGCCCCCTGTGCCTACGCGTCTCTTCTCCTTCCGCGGGGCCTCTTGTTGGCCGGCTGGCTGTCCTGGCCACGCCGCGATTGTTCCTGGACCCGGCCTGACAGCCCAGCTGCGGAGCCGTGTCCCTATTCCCACGCCTTCCTGTCTCTGCCCCTCCGCCGAGGCTCTGGGACTCGCTTGTGCGAATCTTCCCCAAGCGCGTCCACACTGGCTGCCCTGGGCCTGGCTGACCAGAGTGTCTTTTAGACCTGGAGGGGTTTGTTTGTTTTTTGTTTGTCCTTTTAGGGCCGCACCTGCAGCCTATGGGGTTCCCAGGCTAGGGGTCGAATTGGATCTGTAGCCGCTGGTCTACACCACAGCCACAGCAACACCAGATCCTGAACCCACCGAGGGAGGCCAGAGATCAAAACCTGTCTTCACGGATACTAGTTGGGTTCATTACCGCTGAGCCACCACGGGAACCCCAAGACCTGCAGTTTTTAAAGTAGTTTCTGTCATGTGAATACTGAGAGACTTCACATTAAAACAAGCAAGAGCACACAGGAGGGTCCCCTGCACCGGCGCCCACATTCCCACTGGCAGCAGAGGTGAAGTCTTCCTGCACAGGGGAAGGGCTGGCTTTGGGGAGGGAACTGCCCCGCTCCGCAGGGATTCCCTGGGGACCAAGAACTCACCTGGCCCTGCAGCAACGTGGAGGCAAAGTGGGATGCAGAAATCCCATGACCCTGCTCCATCTGCCCACCCTGGGCCCTGGAATTCCGATGCCAGGACTGGGTGCCCACGGAAGGGCTGGTGTCCTGCTCACAATGGCCCTTTTCACAGAGCAGACCCCGGGCTCTGGCGGTTCCCTGACCCCCACTGCAGACAGGCGCTGCTGGGCGACTCACCTGCTGGGCAGCGCCCCCTGCCGGCGAGCCCTGGCGGCGCGCACAGCTTGATGCAAGAGTTGGGGGAGCTGGATTCCAGCGGCCGGTGCCCACCGCTTACCCAACTCGGTGCCCTTGGGCGGGCGCAACCTGAGCAACCTCACAAGTGGCCGGCTGGGCCCCTTAGCGGGTAAGCGGGGTGACCGCAAACAGCTCAGCTAGGTGCCAGGCCGCCCCTCCCCGATCTAAGCCCTTCCCGGGAGCAGCTCCGGGAGACGCAGGCCGGGCACCCTCTGAACCCCGCCCTTCCCCGCAGCGGCGTGAACCGGCGGACGCGCAGCGGCGCCTCCCCGCTCTACCTGGCGTGCCAGGAGGGCCACCTGCACCTGGCGCAGTTCCTGGTGAAGGACTGCGGCGCCGACGTGCACCTGCGTGCCCTCGACGGCATGAGCGCGCTGCACGCCGCCGCCGCCCGCGGCCACTACTCGCTCGTGGTCTGGCTGGTAAGAGGGCGCGGGGCGCGGGTTCAGGCAGGGGAGGTCCAGGAAGGCTCGCCTCCGAGCCACCGGGGCCTGGCGGGGGTGGGGGCGCCATTCCCGGGTCTCAGTTTGTCCACAGGAGTTTCGAGCACCCTCAGGGTTGCTGGGGATCAGCTGTGCCCGCCCTCGGCTTAGAGCCCCAGTCTGGGCCCCAGTGTAGCCTGGAGCCCACAGCTTTGACTGGAAGCGGCTTCGGACTTCAAGTCCGCGCTGGGGGGCTGTGGGGGTGAGTGGCGCCCTCCTGGGGCCTCTCCTGACCCCTCTCTCAGGAGTCCTGGTGGGTCTCCTGGGGCTCTCAGGGGTGGTGGCAGCCAGGTGGGCCACTTGTTCCCACCCTGCTGCTCAGAGCCCTGGGCCAGCCCCCCCTGCCCTTCTGGGCCCGTGGGGGCGGTCATTCAGGCCTCTTTCCGGAAGGAAGCCCTGAGACCCCGGAGCCAGAGAGGCCTGGGTTGGGAGGATGCCCTCTTCCAAGGCTGGGGACATCCTGCTTCTGCCACCAAAAACCAGGCCAGGAGGGCTGTCCGGGAGCTCTGAGAGACCCCATCAAGTCCCAGAGAGGGGCGGTCTCTCAGCTGGGGAGAGGCAGAGCCGAGCATGGGCAGGAGGTGGTGGGCAGCGGCTGGGGCCCAAAGCATATTCTGGGAGGAGGGTACGGCTCAAAGGTGGGGGGAGCCCGTGGGCAGGGTGAGCTGGAGAGGCAGACGGAGGCCCCAGGAGGCCCCGGGCTCTTTCCTGGGGGCACTGGGGAGCCACTGAAGGGCATGGAGCTGGGGGCGGCAGGTCTGCTGGCATCTCTGAAGGTCATGCTGGCTGCTAATGGAGAAGGGAGAGCCTTTGCTCGCTCAGAACCCACCACCCTTCCCGTGGGGGCTCCTTTTCCAGCCCTTCCTCCAGCAGGCCCACCTCTCTGCCCCCGGACCTTTGCATGTGCTGTGCCCTCTGGCTGATGGAAGCTCCCCAGGTGTGCTTCCCCCCGCCCACCCCCTCTGCCACGGCCTCCCCTGCTCACCTCTAGTTTGGGAGCCTGTCCTGCTTTCCTGCACCAGCACCTGGTAAGCTGTGTCTGTGACTTTCTCTTGGTGGTGGTCTATTTCCACCCTCCAAGGGTGAGTTCCCGGAGCTCCAGGAGGCAGGGACTCAGTCCAGCTGCTGCGTCCCTTGTGCCTGGCACAGACTAAGGGCTCCAGAGAGGTTTAGTGAGTGCATGAAGGGAAGGAGGAAATAAATGATTTTCTCTGACCTCCAGCGACTCCCTTGGCCTCAGAGGCTGCTAGCAGTTGCCTCCAGCCTCCTTTTGCCACTGAGTCACCCAGGCTGGCCCTTAGCCCCTGCGGTAACTGCCGGCACTATACCCTGGCACAGGTCGTGTCGCCTCCCCGGCTGCCTTCCTGCAGCTCTCCTACAGGGCCAGCTCCTCTCGCAGGAGAAAGCGGTGCAGCTCCCACTCTGCCAGCACCCTGGTCACCGGCCCCTCCCTGACTGTCAGGTAGACTTGTCCTTATATCCCCTCTCCTGTAGTTCTGATTGTGGCCTCCCAGAAATGTGCCTGTCCCCACACCTGGACTCCTGGCCCTCTGTGGCCACAAGGCCACGAACACAGCAGGTGCTCAGCAGGTGTGGAAGTGAGCCGGGGGCTGTGCAGGGAGGCCCGGAGCGAGGAGCAGCCGCTCAGAGCGGTGGGGGTTCCCCAGGGGAGGGAGAGAGGGGGTGGGCAGGAGGGAAGAATGTCCACCAAGCCCCCTGGGGCCCCATCCCAGAAGAAACAGCAGGAGCCATGGGCTCCAGAGCCAGAAAGGCCTTTCCAGATGCGACTCCCCGCCCCAGGATGGACCAAGCAGAGGAGGCAGTGTCTGGCCTGGCTCACCTACCGCGGGCTGGGCACCCTCTCCCTTGGGGGAGCTGGGCAATAGGAGGACCTCTGTTCCTGGCTCACTGTCCTTTTTCTGAGACGCGTTTGAATGTTGGGTCGGGAGTTCCCATCGTGGCTCAGTGGTTTATGAGCCCAACTAGTATCTGTGAGGGCGCAGGTTCGATCCCTGGCCTTGCTCAGTGGCTTAAGGATCCAGCATGGCCGTGAGCTGTGGTGTAGGTCGCAGACGTGGTTCAGATCTGGTGTTGCTGTGGCTGTGGTGTAGGCCGGCAGCTGTAGCTCCAATTCCACCCCTCGCCTGGGAACTTCCATATGCCACAAGTTTGGTCCTAAAAAGCAAAAAAAAAAAAAAAAAAGTTTGGATCAGCTGGCATTTGACTGCAGCCGTCAGTGGTCTAAATCTCCACGAGGCTGAAACCCCGGGGGGCTGCTGACGCTGGGTGACATCTCTACTGTCCTCCCGGCCTTTCTCCTTCGTGGTCAAAGTTGGCCACATTCAGGAAAAGGGAGCAATAGGGGGTGACGCCATGTCACCAGCCCCTTCCGTCGTAAGGCAGAATGTTCCTGGAGGAGCCCCTTACATCTCACTGTCAGCCCGGGTGCACGCGGCCGGCCAGGTGCACGCGGTGTGGGGCCAGAGCCCATGCTGCCCACGCCGTGGCACCACCAGGCTCCAGTCCGGCCTGAGGAGGGCTGCACAGCACCCACCTCCGGGCGGCCCTGTGTCTAGGGCGCGCCTGGGGCCGGGCACGCCTTTCTCTCCCTCGCTGTCCCTCAGGTGCTGCCCCAGGCATTTTTCCAGCCCTGGGGGCGTTCCGCCTGAGAGGAGCCAGCTCTGTCCCCAGGGCTTCCTGCCCTGAGGTGGGAGTGGTCACCCCGTCCAGCCTCAGCGGGTCCGTCCCCCTTCCTCCGTCCTCAGGTCACCTTCACGGACATCGGCCTGACGGCGCGGGACAACGAGGGGGCCACCGCCCTCCACTTTGCAGCGCGAGGCGGCCACACGCCCATTCTAGACCGGCTCTTGCTGATGGGCGCCCCCCTCATGAGGGACTCCTGGGGTGGGACCCCCCTCCACGACGCAGCGGAGAACGGGCAGCTGGAGGTAAGAATGAGGCGGGCCGAGGAGCCTGGACCGCTTACCACCCCCAGGCGCTTCTCCCTCGAGTCCTCTGGCCCTCACGACAACCCTGCGGGGCTGTTCTTCCCCTTTTACAGATGAGTAAGCAGAGGCTCAGAGGGGCAGTCGCTTGCCCAGGGCTCTGCTCTATCCCCTCTCCTTGTGGGCTCCTCCCTTTGCACAGAGACTCCCTGGGAGCCTGTTCAGGGCACTGGTCCTCCCGCCGGTCCCCCCAGGAGGGCCTTTAGCTGCTGGCCCCCTGCAGCGAGAAGCCTGCGAACAGAGTCCTCCTGGGGTGGGGGTGGGATGTGATCCGGGTAAACCTTGGGGGCTCCCAGGGCCCGGTGCCCAGGAAACGGCACCCAGAGACCCAGAGCAGGCAGGAGTGGGGTTCAGATAGTCAAAAAGTCCAACACTGGGAATGGGCCTGGCTGTCAGCTGCTGACCCCTGCACTGGTGCCACCTGCCGCTGGCCTCAGGGGAATACAGAGGTTTCCTGCTCCACCCGCCCCGCCCGGACCACAGGGAGCGATGGGCACAACCCCGCTCAGCCTGCTGCACCCGCTCCGGGCCCAGGAAAGGCTTTTAGGGTTTTATGGAGGTGCCGCTGAGGATGCCATTCGGGGCCTATGGCTCTGGACAGCTGCTTGCAGCTGGAACCCAAGTGCTCCTGGGGCCCAGGTGGCCCAGTCTGAGCTGCATCAAAGGAAAGAAGTGAAGGACAGTGACCCAGAGTCAAGGGAAGGTGCTGTGTCCTCTTGAAGAATCAGGAGCCCCAGCCCCAGCTCATGGCAGCGCTGCCGAAAATTGTCTTCCTGACTCTCAGGAGACCTGAGGGGCCTCCACCCTCTCCTCCTCCCCGCGGGCACCACTCAGCCCTGCCCGGCCCGCGGCCCCATCCATCCCTATCTAGAGGGAGACGGAGGGCAGGCGTGAACCTCAGGCTGTGCCAGGACAGTCCTCAGATACGAGGAGCAGCCTGCAGATACCCCTACGGTCGTCCCTTTTGTCCTGGACATGAGAAAAAAAGCTGAGAGGCGATGACAGACCAGGAGTTCAGAGGAGCCTCTGGGTGTGTGGCTGGGAGACCATGTCCCCAGCAGGCAGCTGTTGGCCTGAAGCGCCCTGAGCCAGTGCGGTGTGGCTTCGGCAGCCACTCCAGAGCCTGGGCTCTGTGATGGGAGGGTGGCCGGAGCAGAGCTCCAGCATAATCTTTTCTCAAATGAAATATTCTATAGGAGTCCAAAAAGTTCAACAGATAAGCCAAGAGTCTACCAGCTCCTCAGCCCTCCCTAGTATAAAAATAAAACACGCAAGCCTCCAAGCTGGGAACTGCTTTCCTGTCCCATCTTTTTGTTACAGAAATTCACACACAGGCGCGCGTGTGCCGTCAACCCCTCCTGCCTCAGCCTTTGTGTCTTTCTCGGCCATTCCCTCCCCCACGGTTATTTAAGAGCAGGTCAAGAGATGACCCATCGTTTTATCCATGAATATCTTAACAGACATCTCCAAGACATAAGGACTCCGCCCCCTCCTTTTTTTGGCCGCTGCAGTGACAATGCTGGATTCTTAACCCAATGTAGCACCCGGGAACTCCCTCCCTTTGGTTTTTTATCACAGCCTCAAACCACACCTAAAAAACTCGTGATCATTTCTGAAGGTCATCTAACAGCCAGTCGGTCTGTTATCCACCTGATAGCCGTTGCCTGATGGCACCGTAATCAGGGTTGAAACAGAGTCCGCACGCTATAGCCGTGTGTCTGCTGGGTCTTCATCCGTTAACGGTTCCACAGACACAGTCATCCAGGAGAGAGAGGCGGATGCTTCATTCCCACGCCGCCCCAACCCGGTCCTCAAAGAAATTCTTCCTCTAGAATAACTTAGAGTAGCTTTAGATTCGGAGAAACATCGAGACACTAGTACAGACGGTTCCCAGAGAGTCCACGTGCACTTTGCCATCATTAACAACTTGGGTTAACATGGTACGTGTGTCACAATTAATGAACCAAAACAGATACAGTATTCGTAGCCGAAGTCCCCGCTTCCTTCCGAGTTCCTTGCTTTTCACCCGATGTTCCCCCCCACGGCACCACGGGACCTTGAGTCATCCCGTCCCCTCAGGCTCCTCCTGGTCGTGCCAGTTTCCTCCTCAGTTTTATTTCTTTTTTAATTCTGTTCTATTCTGTTGTATGTATTTTTTGGCTGGGAAATCCCTGGGCCAGGGATCAAACCCAAGCCATAGCAATAGCAACACGGGATCCTTAACCACGAGGCCACTAGGGACCTCCATCCCCACCAGTTTTAAAAACGAAACTTCAGAGTAATGAGCTGGTGCCGTAGCAGCCTCCACTGGGGAACGATGATTGTTTTAGTATGTGTTCTATTTGCTGTAGCACAGCCTTTCTCTGCAAGGCGCAAATCACCCTGATTGCTGGCTTTCGTTTTTATGTATTTTTCTTTTTGCAGCCACACCTGCGGCACATGGAAATTCCCAGGCCAGGTGTCAGATCAGAGCTACAGCTGAGGCCTGAGCCACAGCCACAGCAATACCAGATCCGAGCCGCATCTGTGACCTACTTTGCAGCTTACAGCAACTCCACATCCTTAACCCATGGAGTGAGACCAGGGATGGAACCTGCATCCTCAGGGCGACAACATCAGGTCCTTCACCGGCTAAGCCACAGTGGGAACTCCGATTACTTTTTTTCAATTGAGTAAAAAAGTACGTGACATGAAACTTACCAGCGTAAACGTTTCTAAGTGTGAGCAGGCTGGTGTTGGTAACTGTCTGCACACTGTTGCACAACACAACACAACCTTTTTTATTATTTTATCTTATTTTATTTTTTCTAATCACATCTGTAGAACACAACCTTTTTATCTCGCAAAACAGAAACTCTGCCCCCACTAAGTAACAACCCCCCATCCCTCCAACAGCCCTTGGCAACCTCCCTTCTCCTTTGTCTCTGTGAGTTCGATTGCTCAGGATACTTCATGCAGGTGGAATCATACAGGAGTTCCCACTGTGGGACAGTGGGTTAAGAATCCTACTGCAGGGAGTTCCCATTGTGACTCAGTCATAACAAACCCAACTAGTATCTGTGAGGAGGTGGTGTAGGTCACAGGCTAAGTTTGGATCTGGCGTTGCTATGGCTGTGACATAGGCCAGCAGCTGCAGCTCCAATTCAACCCTTAGCCTGGGAACTTCCATATGCCAGGGTACAGCCCTTAAAGAAAAGAAAAAAAAAAAAAAAAAAGAATCTGGCCGCAGTGCCAGAGGCATCGGTTTGATCCCTGGCCTGGTGCAGTGGGCTAAAGGATCTGGCATTGCCGCAGCTGCGGCTCAGATTCAGTCCCTGGCCTGGGAACTTCCAAATGCCTTGGGTGTGGACATAAAAACAAACAAACAAACAAAGCCTGTAGGAATGGAATCATACAGTATTTATCTTTTATTTTTCTGTGTATTTATCTCATTCTACTTAGCATAATGTCCTTAAGGCCCATCCATGTGACAGGACATGACAGGATTTCTTTCTTTGATGGTACGGGTGTGCCAAATTCAGTCACTGTTGGACGTCTATTGGCTGTTGGCTCCTTGGACTTCTTGGCTTTCGGGACTAATGCTGCAGGGAACATGAGTGGGCAAATATCTCTTCCAGACCTTGCTTTCTACTCTATGTTTCAAAATGTTAAACCAACCTTGCTCTCTTGGAATAAGCTCAGCTTGGTCATGAAAAATGATCTCTTCTCTGTATAGGTAAATTTCATCTGCTAACATTTTGTTTAGGTTTCTAGGTGCAGAAAATAGCACTAGTGCAATGGTTCTCAAACTTTGCTGCGCTGGGACTCCGGGAGAGGTTGAAAATATTCTAGGAGTTCCCATGGTGGCTCAGGGGGTTAAGAACCCAACATAATGTCCATGAGGATTTGGGGTCTAGTCCTGGCCTTGCTCAGTGGGTTAAGGATCCCACGTGGCCGTGGCTGTGGCAACCTGTTCGTAATTGTCTGAGCTTTGAACTCAACTCACGTATGTGTCTTATCTAAGCTTAGAACCTAAATTCCAATATGCATCCACCCACCAATGTTTGCGGATAGTTTAGCATACATAAGCCTTATTCCATTTTCCAAGAATGGTCCTACTGGGTATGTTGAGGGAAGACAGCGTTTTATTTTACTCAGCACTTTACCAGGAATTGTTCACTCTTTGGGGAAATGACATCACCAATGCGGTACTGAACCTGATGTTTGAGTCTTCAGCCATCTGATTTTTCCTTCTTTTTTGGCCACTCCTTTGGCATATGGCGTTCCTAGGCCAGGGGTCGGATCTGAGCTGCAGTTGTGACCTACGCCACACCTGTGGCAATGCCAGATCCTTAACCCACGGGGCCAGGTCAGGGATTGCACCTGCGTCCCAGCTCTCCTGTGCCGCAGCAGGACCTCCAGCCAGCTGCTTTTTAAATGTTGGATCTGCAGTGATTCCACATGGTAATGGATAATTTCTGAAAGTGCTGGTAATCCCAGCTGTCATTCAGTGAAGTGAGTCTGTGGCGGAGAGTTTTATTTAACTCATGAATGAATGAGGAAACCAGTATTTCAAAGCGACAGTGTGTAACTTTTCAAAGAAGAATTTTTGTCTTTTCCAGATCTACGCCCGGGAGTGGGATGGCCTCCCATGTGGCATCTCTGTTTTCCGTTTTTTAAGGAGCCTCCACGCCGTCTCCCACAGGGGCTGCTCCACCAACAGTGCAGGAGGGTTCCCTTTTCTCCGCACCTCCTCCAGCATTTGTTATTTGCAGACGTTTTGATCGTGGCCATTCTGACTGGGGGGAGGTGGTACGTCATTTTGGTTTTGATTTGCACGCCTCCAGTAATGAGTGATGCTGAGCATCTCTGCATCTGCCTGTTAGCCATCGGAATATCTTCTCGGAAGACATAGCTGTTTAGGTCTTCAGCCTTTTTTTTTTTTTTTGGTCGTTTTAGGGGCACACTCTTGGCCTATAGAGGTTCCCAGGCAAGGGGACGAATGGGAGCTACAGCTGCTGGCCACAGTCACAGCCACAGCAACGCAGGATCTGAGCCACATCTGCGACCTACACCACAGCTCATGGCAATGCTGCATCTCTAACCCACGGAGTGAGGCCAGGGGTTGAACCCGCATCCTCATGGATTCTAGTCGGGTTCGTTCACCGCTGAGTGTCCATGTGGGATACTCAGGGAGCTCCCTGTGTTGCTTTTTGTAGTTCGCAATTCCATGCCTTCATCTGCAAGCTTGGCTTTTACCTCTTTGAAAGCAGCGAGGGCAGCTGCGTCAAAGTCTGTAACTTCTCGGGTCTCTCGGGGTCTGTTTCTTCGTGCGTTTGGGTGCGCTGCCTCTCATCGCTGGTACCTTATTTCCTCGAGCTCCTGGTTTTGCCTGACTATCTGCCTCATGTTATCATTTGACGCCCTGGATGACATCTCATTGGCTTCTGCCTGTCAGGTGATCGTGGGCTCTCGGCGTGATGGGGAGCAGGGCGTCGGCTGGCTCCTGCTTTACTTTGCTCTGAGGGTGGGGCCCCCAGCCTAGCTGGACCCTGAGCCTCAGAGAGTCTCCCCGGTCCCCTGACGGCTGCTCAGGCCACACCCCTTCCTGCACCGGCCCGCTTTTAGGGCCAAAGCCGCTCTGAGTGGTGAGCTCATCCCTCCGGCTTTTCCGTGTCTCCTGAGCTTGGCCTGGTGGCTCCTCGCTGCCTCCTTGGCTGTCTGATGCCCCAGGAAGGTGACTTTTATGTTCAGTCCATTGCTACATCGACTCTGGGAGTGGGTTCGTGTGGCCTGTGTGGTTCTCTGCCCACCTGTTTCTGCCACTGGCATGGCCACCTCACAGGGTTCCAGCCTTAAATCTTGGCCGTGTGACCACCACCCACTCTGCTCACAAAGGCCAGCCCTGATGGCTGCCATTCTGCAGGAAAGTGCCCCTCCCTACCCGCCACCCCATGGCTGCTGTCCTCGCACCGTCGGGGGCCAGGCCTGACACGCTGGGCCCCCTGCCCACCTCTGCTTCTGCTGTGACTGCCGCTCTGGACACACAGGGGGCCCAGCAGCCCCTGGAGCCCCTCCTCCTCCCAGCCTGGCCTCTTCACAAACCACAGCTCACTTTCTTCTCCTCCTTCCCCCCTCTGCTTCTGGGCCCCAGGCCTTCCTCTCCTCCCAGCACCCATCACGCGAGCCCAGAGGACCAGCTCGACCGGGGAGAAGCATGCACGGGGCTGGCAGAGCTGGGTGCTCAGAGGTGGCAGAGCTGGGTGCTCAGAGGTGGGGATGCAGAGGGTGTGGGAGGAACGTCCTTTAGCTTCCTGCACCCCAGGTTCTTTGTGTGAAAATGATACACATCCCCAAAGGTTGCTGTAAAACCAGAAACCGTTTCTGCATTTAAACCCAAGGCGGGGGTTCAAGGGCAAAGTCAGGGTCAGCCTGCCTGCCTGGGATCCGGCTGTGCTGTCAGCTCACCAGCTGGGCCCTTGGTAGATTCCTGAGCATGGGCGCTTGGGGTGCACCCCTGGGGCAAGGGGGTGCTGGAGCCTGCCGGCCCTGGGGCTGGTGCTGCCAGGACAGGGTGGGGTCCAGGTCGTGGCCTGCACTAAATGGCCTCATGTCCCAGCTTGGAGGGGGCCCGGGGGCCAGCGGTCACGGGCACTCCCCTCCCGCAGTGCTGCCAGACCCTGATCTCCCACCGCGTGGATCCCGCCCTGCGGGATGAGGACGGCTACACGGCTGCAGACCTGGCGGAGTACCACGGCCACCGCGCCTGTGCCCAGTACCTGCGCGACAGCACCCGGCCGGTAAGCCTCAGGGTCCCCATCCCTCCTGAGGGCTGGGTGGCAGGCCCCTGCGGTGCTGATGGCCGGGTAGCTGGAGAGCTCGCTGCATACGCTGTGTCATCAGCCAGGAGAAAGGGCCTGGGCACGACGGAGCTGGTGCTTGGACCAGGGAGGTGGCAGGGGCTGGGACAGGGCCGGGGCTATAGCTGGGACCAGGGCTGGACCTTGGCTGAGGTTATGAGCTGTGGTCCACGCTTGTGGCCAGGGCTCCTGTTGGGTGACGCTGTCAGGCTGAGGACACGCTGGGGATGGGAGCAGGGCCTGCATCCAGGTGAGGAGACCTTGAGCAGGCCAGCGCCGTACGACCCAGACGGGAAAAGTCCCCCTCCCCACCCCCCACCTCAGCCAGCCTCGGGTCTCCAAGGACAGGGATCCCATGTGCCCCAGCCCTGAGCCTATGACAGGCCACATGTGTTTGATGAGTGAGTGGAGCGGTAGACAGGCAGACGGACAGGTGGGGGGACGGGGGGGGGGGGTGGTAGGGCAGATATGCGGCTCGCTCAGCGTGGGGCCAGGATCCCCCAGTGCCCCCACCCCGGCCCTGGGCAGTGACTGACAATTGTCCCAACATGTACAGATTTTGCCGCAGTTTTCTGTAGTGGCCACCCCTTCGGAAGGTGTCCCTGGAATCGCCTGGCCTCGTCCTCAGGTGAGAGCACCGAGGCCCACAGGGGGATCCTGCACCCCACCAGGTCTCACCCGGGCTGCTGCACCTCCTTAGCCCGAGGGGCATCCCCCCGTGCATCCAGGACCAGCTGGGGCAGGGCCGAGGTCTTCTCGGCCCTGGGCCGGGGGGAGGTCCTCACCCAGAGCCTCTCATCTCCACCGCCCGAGACCCACCCGCGGGGGCCAACGGGTGCGGAGCCAGGGGTGCTTCTGGGCACACGCGATGGAGCCCTGGTTAGTCCTAGTGGCCTGGTTTCAGACCTGGGAACTGCAGTTGCTGCCTGAAGTAATCCGTTGACCAGTTAGTTACTACCCCTCTGATCGGCAATTGTTTGATAAAGGGTTGTCTTTCTGGCTTGGGTTCGGGAAGCTAGTGGAACCCAGCTGGTTCCTGGTGGGTGGACAGAGCCCCGCAGGGCACAGGCCGGGAGTGTCCTGACCACGCGGCCCCCACCCGGCCTCTGTGGGCCCTGGCGCTGGCCCCTGGCCCCTGAGATGAGGAGGTGGGGTGGGGGGCTGCCCGGCTGCCAGGGAGCAGGCGCCGCCTGGCCTCTGACTGGAGTTCCCAGGGCCCCAGCCCACCCTGCAGTGTCCACGCTGGGCCATCTGTCCTCCCGGCCACTGTGCCCAGCTCTCTTAGCGGGACGGGGGTTCATGCTGCTCTCTTGACATCCCTGGAGATTGTGGGCACCAGCTCATGCCAGGCTTCCTGGGGTTTCTTCTGGTTCTGGCGGTCTCATTGGTGTCACCACAGGACCCGAGGCAGATGCCCTCTGCTCAGGATTCCCCAAACCCGACCTGCGGGCCCTCAGTGTCCCGCCTGGGCACTGGCCCCATGCGCAGCGGTGGAGGGCATGGGTTGTCTACCTCCTCACGTCATGCTGCCCCTGCCCCCCTCACCCCACATTCGCAGCCTCACCCTGGGGGAGGGCGGGCTGGCAGCTGTGGGCCGCCGGGCCGGGCTGGGGGAGGCTGGGTGCCTGATGAAATATTGATGGAAACACAATATGGAGAGGTCGCCCGCGTGCCCTCTTCCCGTGTCAGGCTCAGAGGAGGTGGTGAAAGCCGTCATTTTCCTCTTGACACAGCCGCCTGCCTCTGCCCCCAGGGAGTCCTGGGTGCCAAGAGAGGCAGCCCGGGACAAAGCTTAGTGGGAGACCTGCCCCCGTGGGAAGTGCCCCTTCTAGGGGGTCTGCAGGACCTGGGTTTACCGCTGCCCAGCATGGGCCTGCACGCGGCTCAGGAAGGCAGGTCCTGCCTCGACCACCCCCCCTTGACCTTGGCCAAGTCCCAGGTATCCCTCTGCCCAGTGAGGACAGGGCTCTGACCTGAAGGTGAGCGCCGGGCTCCTGGTGGTTCAGCAGCAGTTTGGAGCAGCGCCCAGGATGGCACGCAGAGCCCTCCACATGCGGGGAGCCCAGCCCCTCAGCTGGTCCCCCAGCCCTGGACTCATGCCCACCAGCACTGGAGTGACGCTTCCCGGCTGGGTGGCACCCCCAGGTTCTGAGCGGCTCCGAGCCTCAATTTTCTCCTCTGTATGATGGAACTTGAGGCCTAGTTGGCAGGAAGAGATGTGCCTGGCGTGCCAGGCGGGTGCTTGTTTCCCTGCCCTCCCCCCAGGTCCAGAAGGGCCCTCGGACCCTTTCATTTTACTGGCAGGGAAACTGAGGCCCAGAGAGGGCTCGGGACTGCCCTGGGTGGCCTCCCCCTGCGCTCCCCCCCCCGGGGAGGGGTGGGGCCTGGCTGTGCAGCCAGTAACCCAATCTCAGCCGTCTTGACTAGTGTCCGGCGCCCATCTGTGGGTCAAGATTTTCTCGGCCCAGGTGGCATTACAGACTGTAACCTGGCTGGCCACAGCTGTCCTCGATGTATAATGCATGGCAGGCATGGCGCTGCTCAAATCTCATCAAAAACACAGAAAAAGAGACACCAGGCAGTGGAAAGGGACCAGCCCAGGGCCAGCTGAACACCAGGCTGGGGGACTGGACAATGGCTCCATGTGGGGGCAGCCCGTGCCCAGCTGTCAGGACCCCAGAGGTCAGGACCCAACATCTGCCACTCCCTCCGGTCCCCCTAGACTCGGTGAGTGTCCGGGACCTGAACGAGGGACACGGGGACATGGATAGTCCTGTTACCTGGGAAACACCACAGCAGACCCTGTCCCAGTTACAATTCCGAGATCACCACGACATGGTGGCAACGGCAGCATCAATGCCGGAGTCCCGCGGGGCGCCAGGCTCCGCCTGTGCTCTGTAATCCTCATCTTCCTGGCAAAGGTGGAGACACGCCGGCCTGGGCGACCTGGGGGACTCCCCGCGGCTTCCTTGGTGAGAGGTGCAGCGGGATTTGGTCTCAGGGACCAGGGGCGTGAGGTCTCCCAGGCTGCAGGTGCTGCGCTGGACCCAGGTCCCTTCCCCTGGGCCCTGGACCAACTTCCGGCCACAGCCCCACCCCCCAGCTGAGCCCCGCGCTCTGCACCAGCTGTGGGGAGGGGCCGAGGGCCCCCAGGCCGGGCAGGGAGCAGGGGGGCACTGGCAGGCTCGCAGCCCCTCTGGGTTGAGCAGGGCCCCGGGCCCGACCTGGGCCTCAGCCCTTCTCTGTGCCTCAGACTGTCAGCACCAGCCTCTCCAGCCATGGGGCCTGGGGTCTGACTCAACCCTCTTGAGGCTCCAGGCCAACTCATGCCTGCGCTGTAGATGCCAGAGATTCCCGGGTTCGAGACACACGCAGGGAGCAAGCACCATGTTTTTCCAGATGCTGTCCCCCTGAGTCCCAGGGTGGCCAGTACGGGCCCAGGTAGCTGCTGCACGCACACGTTTGTGTCACAGCCGAGGACCCCTGAGCCTGGGGAGCCCCAGGTTTTGCAACAAGCGGTGAGCGACCTGCTCTTCCTTCTGCGTTCCTGCACGCAAAGGCAGCCCTGAGAAACCGCCAGCGAAGAACAGCCAGGGCTTGGCGTCCTTGGCAGGAGTGCGAGAGACCCCACCAGGGCCGCTCCCCACCTCGCTGAGGCCCAGCCGCCTGCCTCTTCCTGTGCTGCTGGTGCCCCTTTGGGCTCTCAGTCCTGGCAGGAGCAAGGAGGGGGGTCTCAAGTAAGAATCTGACCACAGCTCTGCCCCCTTGCAGCTGTAGGACGTGGAGAAAGCCCCCCGCCCTCTCTGAGCCTGTTTCCCCACCTGTGCAGCGTGAGGGGCAGTAGGGGGGAGTCCTCTGGGTGGCCTCCCCTTGTAACCAGGGCCCTCAGGGCTCCCCCGGCCCCTGCACAGTGGAGGGTTCAGGCCCTGTGTAAGGGATCCCACACCCAGGCCCAGCCCGCCGGGCCACCTGACACCTCAGCCTTCAAATATTAATGTGACACCGCTGCTCCGGGGGCGGCAGCTGCAACAGCCCCCGGCAGCCCAGGGCGGCCACAGCTCCCCATGCTCGCAGCCCAGCACCTGCTCCTCCTGGGCTGGGGCTGCTGGATGCTCCCCGACTTGCCGCGTGCCGGGGCTCCCAGGCTCTTGGCGCAGATTCCCACAGAGTGAGGTACGCAGAGCGGGCGGTGGGCAGATGGGCTTCGGGCTGCATTCCTCTCCCCTCGGCCCAGCACCCCCGCCGTGGGCTGGGGGTCCTGGACGGGAATGCGACTGAGGGCGGGAGGCGGTGGCTGCAGAGGGTTTTCCTGAGGGGCCTCCTTGCCTGGAGGAGGGCGGGGACCCTGCAGGTGAGCAAGGGACTCAGAGGGGCCCAGGGGATTTGCATCGGCAGCACCAGGGCATGACCCGCTGGGCCCAGTGCAGAGGAGACACGTGGGCTTCTTGTTAAAAAACAATTAAGAATTTAGACAGAGGAGTTCCCGTCGTGGCTCAGAGGAAACGAATCTGACTAGCATCCATGAGGATGCAGGTTCGATCCCAGGCCTCGCTCAGTGGGTTAAGGATCCAGCGTTGCCTTTGAGCTTTGGTGTAGGTCGCAGACACGGCTTGGATCTGGCGTTGCGGTGGCTGTGGTGTAGGTTTCCCTGGCCTGTGAACCTCCATGTGCCAAGGATGCAGCCCTACCAAGACAAAAAAAAAAAAAAAAAAAAGAGGAAGAATGATTTAAAGACAAGGACAGGAGAGCCTTCAAAGGAGCTACACTCGTGATGCTGGCGCGGGCCCTGAGCCTCATGTCCTCTGTGGGGCTGGCTTGGACCAGCTCCTCTGCCCTGCTCAGCACTCTCTCCAGGGCCAACCTGGGGGCCCCAAGGCCACCTTCTGCCACAGCGGCCCACTGGGCGGGAGGGGGTGAGGAGCTTTGGTCTGATGGCCAAGGGTGGTGCCCAGAGGGTGTGCGGCCCTTCCAGCTGGAGCCCCGAGCTGGGGGGAGTGTGTGCCAGACAGCCATCAAGGCGACACTGCTGCAGCTGAGAGCCAAGCCATTTGAAAGACGGGGCCTGCCAGCCTTCCACATCCTGCTTTAAACCAAAGGCAGCAAGCCTGGCTCTGGGGTCCCTGGAGGACAGTTCCATGTCTTCCTGGAGGACTGCTCTGCCACCTCAGGAGAGACACGTGAAGGCAGGGGGCTGAGAACAGTCTAGTCGCTGTGTCACAGCAGCCTGCAGGCCAGCCCAGGAGTCGACTGGGCCGAAGGTGTTGGCTGGCGCCCCTTGGTCAGATGCAGTGCGGAGCTGGGGACCAGGACCCTCCAAGACAGGGATTCTTTCTGGCTCGGGGGCAGGGATGGTGGCCAGAGCAGGCTGTGCATTGCCCCAGGCCTGAGGCAAACATGGGGTTGAAATGTGGGTGCCCCTGCAACCCCAGACACGGATTTCCCTGCACCCAGGCCCCTGGGACCATCGTTGCTGGTCTCTGTTTCCAGGTGGCCCTTGGGAAGGTGGCCCAGACACTGCGTGGTGGGTCCTGGGCACTGTGCCACTGCTCTGAGGCGTGGTCACAGCCACACTGCCCCGGCTTATGGGGCTATGAAGGGTTCCAAGTTCATTATGGGAACCACCTGTGTGACAGGTGCCTTGTAAGGCCCGGGAGTGGTGACACAGGGGGACGCCAGACCCTGATGGATCCCAGAGCTGCCGGGTCGAGCTGCCTGCAGAGGGAGCCTGTGAGCTGGGCCTTGAGATGGGGGGGGTGTCACCCAGTGGGGAGCAGACAAGGGCAGCAGTGTGGCCAGGTGCAGAGACACGGGGCACAGAACCCCTAGGGGTGCTGTGCACACTTACCTGGCCAGGCCCTGTTCCAGGTGCCCAAGGAGAGCAGGCCAGGGCTGACCTGCCAGATGTCCCCCCCCCCCCGCCACCTGGGAGGCCAAGCTGAGGCCCCCTGGGCCCCCCACTGACCAGGCCTGTCCACCCCAGGTGCCGCTCTTGATGACGCCCCCGCCCCCTCCGTTCCCCCCACCTCCACTGTCGGCTGCAGGGCACTCCCTGGAGGACGGAAGAAGGGGGCGCCCAGGTCTCGGGAATCCCAGCTGTGAGTACACGTCTCCGGAGAGGACTGGCCTGGGCCGGGGCTGCTGGGGTTGGGCCCTGCTGAGGGGCCTGGGGGAGGCGGGGAGCAGCAGACGCTGGGGGGCTGGGCACACAGGACACTGGGGACAGGGTTGGGGCCACCCCTTCCCAGGACGCAGCCCCCAGCTCTTCAAGGATGCCTTTCTTGTCTTGTTGCCTTTTTTTTTAGGGCCTCACCTGCCCCGTATGGAGGTTCCCAGGCTAGGGATCGACTCAGCCCTGCAGCTGCCGGCCTGCACCCCAGCCACAGCAACGCCCGATCCGAGCCACATCTGTCACCGATGCCGCAGTTTGTGGCAACGCCAGATACTCAACCCAGTGAGCGGGGCCAGGGGTGGAATCCGCATCCTCGTGGTCGCTGTGATGGGGTCGTTTCCACTGAGCCGCAAGGGGAACGCCTCGTGTTGCCTTTGGAAAAGGTTGAACATGTTTCACCATCACAGGGAAACAGCCTCCTGCCCAGCCCTTGGGCATCTCTTGAACTCTGAGCCCCCAGGGCCCGCCCCTCGTTCGTGCCCGTGGGACCCAGGCAGCCTCAGCCCTTCTCTGGGCCTCAGCCCGTGGGGAGGTCGATGAAAGGGTGGGTCCGAAGGTATCTTCCGTTTCCGCCGCTGTTGCCTGAGGCTGCAGTAGGGGGCAGGGAATCGGTCCTCCACCAGCAGGGCGCTGCTGCCCCCGCCCCCGTCAGGGGACTGTGACCAGCATTTGTCAACATGAAAGGGAGTGGGAGTTCCCACTGTGGCACAGTGGTTTAAGGACCTGACTGCAGGAGTTCCTGTTCTGGTGCCGCAGAAATGAATCCGACTAGGAACCGTGAGATCTCAGGTTCTATTCCTGGCCTTGCTCAGTGTGTTAAGGATCAGGCATTGCCATGAGCTCTGGTGTAGGTCACAGACACAGCTCGGATCCTGTGTTGCTGTGGCTGTGACGTGAGCCTGTAGGCCAGAAGCTGTAGCTCCGATTTGACCTCTAGCCTGGGAACCTCCATATGTTTTGGGTGCAGCCCTAAAAAGCAAAAAAAAAAAAAAGAGAGAGACAGAGAGAAGCAGAAGCTTGGGTAGGGAGGTGTGGGTTCCATCCCCAGCCCCGCACCGTGGGTTAAAGGATCTGGTGTTGCAGCAGCTGAGGCAGAGGTCACAGCTGCAGCTCAGATTCAGTTTCATGGATGCAGCCTTTAAAAAAAAAAGAAAGCGGAATGGAATGTCAGCGGGCATCACTTCATGGAATGGTTGTAGTTAGTGGCACGTAGTGGGGTGTGTAGTGGAGGGAGGGGCAGGTCCGTGGTTTAGTTTTGTTTTGTTTGTCTTTTTAGGGCCGCGCCCGTGGCATATGGAGGTTCCCAGGCTAGGGGTTGAACCGGAGCTATTGCCACCAGCCTACACCACAGCCACAGCAACGCCAGATCCAAGCCGAGTCTGCGAACCTACACCACAGCTCACAGCAACACCGGACCCTTAACCCACTGGGCGAGGCCAGGGATCGAACCCACGTCCTCATGGATGCTAGTTGGTTTCGTTAACCATGGAGCCACGACAGGAACTACAGGACAGGTCTGTGGTTTGATGAGGCTGCCTTAGGACCCCAGACAATTGAACCCTATGCCCCTTCTAGCTCCTTTCAGGAGGGGCTGGGGGGGTGGTCATGGGACGGGATGGGGGGTAAAATGCTGGCTTGGAGTGGGTCCCCTCGAGGCCCCTGGTACCCCAGGATAAATGAGCTTGCCCTTGGTAGGGGGACTGGTTGGGGCTTTGGCTCCAAGTCCAGTGATCCTTCAGGAAGGCTGGTTCTGGAGTTCCTGTTGTGGCTCAGTGAGTTAAGAACCCGATACAGTGTCTGTGAGGATCTGGCGTTGCTGTGGCTGTGGTGCAGGCCAGCAGCTGCAGCTCCAATTGGACCCCTAGCCTGGGAACCTCCATATGCCGCGCTAAAAAGACAAAAAAAAAAAAAAAAAAAAGGAAGGCTGGCTCTGCCCCAGGTCCAGGGTCTTCTGCTCCCGCCCCGCCGCCCGGCCTCTCTGACTGCAGGTCCCCCTTCCTCCCCGTTGTAGCGTTTCTCAGCCCAGCCTGGCCCGGCCAGCCTGACCAGCCTCTTCCAGGGGAGGAGACCGCCCGCGCAGCACCCCCAAGGGTCACCACCAGTGCCATGGCCATCCCCACGGTGAGCACCTGCCACGTCCCTTCTCCCCCAGCCAGTCTCAAAGCCCAGCTGGCCTTGCGCCATGTTCTCCATGAACCCCAGCCAGGCCGTGCTGGGGGCAGCCGGCCCTTCCTTGCGGGAGGTTGTCAGGATGTCACAGGTGACTGGCTGGCTCCGGACGGCACACCTAGCTTCTGAGAGACGGGAACTACAAGGCCATGAGCAACTTGTCTCCCCCTCATAGTAGACGTGGGCCCATCTCTGGTCCCAGGGGGATCCCAGTGACCCAAGCCCTTCACCCTGACCTCTGAACTCAGGGGTGCTTCACGCCCCTTTCAGAAGCTGCTGTCATGGTACAGGGAAGCATCCGTCCATGGGGAGGGTCAGCCTGGCGCCCACTGCTGTCCTCCTCCTCCGGGGGCTCCCAGTGGCCCACTCATCTTTCTACTCCTCTTGCTGGGCACCAGCCCCATCTAAATCCAGCCCGCCCCTTCCCTGAACAGGTCCTGCAGACGCTAAGCCGAGACATTCTGTGCGGGAGTTTGGGAAATGCCGCACAGTGCTGCACCCTTGTAGAGTTATGGTGCACACAGCACATTAAAGGCTCTGACAAGTCCTGCAGCCCAGAATTGGCCACCAGACTTTGTCTCTGCAATTGTTCCCCAAACGAGTTTGCCCATCCAGGTGGCATGCTCAGGGCCACCTCTTCTCTGCCATTTATACAAGAGAAGAGGAATCTCTGGCTGTTTCTCTCAGCCAGAGACTTTTCCCGCACATACCTGTGTCCTACAGGGGACTCCGGGGTTCCTGCCCTCCTAGGACTCACACTCACCAGACTGGGAGTGCCTTTCGTGGTCGGCTCCTCCGCCCTCCCTAGTCACCCTCCACCGCCCCTCCTCCCTTGGCTGTGCTCCTCCCAGGTGGCCCTCCCCATCGTTGCGGCCCAGAGTCCCTTAGGTGCCTTGAACGACCTGCTTGCGTCCACACAGAGGGCGGAGACGGCGGCGGGGGGCGCTCCAGACAGCTTAGTCGCGCTGCCGCTGGATGGGCTGCCCTCGGGCGACCTCGACGGGCTGGTGCCCACGCGGGATGAGCGCGGCCGGCCCATCCCCGAGTGGAAGCGGCAGGTGATGGTGCGGAAGCTGCAGGCGCGCCTGAGTGTAGCTTCAGCGCCTGAGGCCCAGGTGGGGCCCGGCAGGGACAGGGGCGGGGCCTGGAGATGGGCGGGGCCCGGCGGGGAGGGCGGGGCAGGAGGGCGTGGGGGCGTGGCATTGTGGGAAGTGGGCGGGGCCCGGTGGGAGGGAGGTGGGGCTGGCCGGGGTGGGCCCAGAGTGTAGAGGGCAGAGGCAGGGGCCGTGGAGCAGGTGGCTTTGGACTGATGGGTGGACATGGAAGGTCGGGGCCCTGAGCCCACACCTCGAGTCCTGAAACCCGGTTGCCCGGCTGCGTGTCCCTCTGGGGCCTCAGCTTCTTCTGCCAGCCGACGAAGTCGAACCGATCAGAGGGCTGTGAGCGGTGCCCATTCGCTGGCACTGGGTGTGGTCCCCACATGTTCTTTGATCTAAGATTCGTATCCTGTGCCTGCCGTGTTCCCGGCGCTGTTCTAGGCATTGAAAGGGACCGGCCCTACCCCCTTATGTTCCAGCAGGGAAGACGGGGTGATTGGGCCCCTGTGCTGGCTGGGCAGGGGCGGGGAGTGTGGGTCCGAGGGCTGTGGAGGAAATCCGGGCAGTAAGAAGGGGCGGGGCCTATTCGATGCGGGGGGGCGGGGGGGCAGAAGGAAAGGAGAGGGAGCCCTGAGGGAATGTAGGACAAGCAGAGGGAACGGCAAGTGCAAAGGTACCGAGGCGTGAGTGGGCTGGCCCAAGGCAGGAGCAGGAGGAGGCCAGTGCTGCCGGAGTGGAGCACATGAGGGCTGTGGGCAGAGGTGAGGTCAGAGAGGGGACTGGCAGATACTACAGGACCTCTGGGGAGCCCTTGAGGGTCTGAGCAGGGAAAGGCTGTGATCTGACCCGGACTTTACCAGGCTTCCTCTGGCTGCGGTGTGGACACTTGTTCCAGAGTCTTACCCTAGAGGGATACAGTGCTGTCTGGTGTAGCCTGCAGCACTCTGTCTAGAGCTGCTCTGTCAATGCAGTAATGCCGAGGCGGCTATTTAATTTAGGCGAAATAAAAGTAACCCCCCATGGGAGTTCCCTGGTGGTCTAGTGGTTAGGATTCAGCGCTTTCCTCACTGCTGGTCTGGGAACTGAGATCCCACATCAAGCCACTGCGCACACCTGCAGCAGCCAAAAAAATAGAAAAAGTAAAAGCCCGCCCCTCAGGTAGCTGTCCTTCATTTCTGCAGTCGCATGTGGCTAGTGGCTGTGGCGTGTTTCGGCACACTGTCCCATCATCACAGAAGTGTTGGACAGCACTGCTACAACAGCCCAGCCTGTCCTCGCGGTCAGGGATGGACCCCATGGGGTTGAGGGGGGAGCAGGGCAGGGGCAGGCGGGAACCTCCTGCTACAGCTGGGAAGCCCTTTAGCATCTGACCTTGGGGCAGGGCTGAGGGTCTGGGGACAACTTGGGGAAAGAAGAGGACAGGCTGAAGGGGCCAAGGCATTGGCTTGGTCACAGCCCGGCCATAGGCTGCCTGACTCTTGTGGGCGGTACACGGCCCAGCACAGCCGCTGCTCCCCCAGCCTCTGCTTCCCGGCCCCGGGCCTCCTGAGACAGGAACCAGAACATCTTCCTGCAGAGTGCCACTTGGCACAGACAATCCCGGGCCCCTCGGTAACCAGGTGGCTGCCCACTCCCCTCCCCTGTGGGGTGGGGTGGACCTGCAGGGCCTCCCTCAGGGTCTCTGAGGGGTAACCAGGGGGCGCAGAGCCACACGGCCAGGGAGCCCAGCTCAGGGTCCTCTGTGTGTCTGTCTCCGCCACAAACCCTGAGCACCGGTGGTGGGGGCTGTATCCTGGTGCCAGGGGAGCCCTCAGGGCCTGGCGCTTTGGGTGAACTTGGCCACACCCTGGACAGACCCAGAGCTGAGCGCTTGGGCTGCTGTCCCACCCCAGGAGGCTCAGAGGAGAGACTTTGAATTAAACATCAAGGAGATGAGGAAAACTGGGGGGGGGGGGGGGGAGGCAGAGCAGAGGCACCTGTCCCCCCTGAGGGGAAGACTGGGCCCTCACAGGGTGGTGACGGCCCTGAGCCTCCAGCTTGGCCCTGGAGCTCAGGACAGGGCCAGCAAGTGTCCAGGGGCTGGGCCAGGACCCCAGGGGACGCAGGGGCCAGGCCACCTGAGGGGAGCTGGTGGCCGGCAGGAACCCACCCCCTCGCCCCCGCCGTGCCCCACTGACCTGCCCTCCCTGTGCCCAGGACGACGGTGGCGGTGCGGGCCCCCCAGAGGAGGCGGCCTGGCGGTACTCGCAGACCCACCAGGCCATCCTGGGCCCCTTCGGGGAGCTGCTGACCGAAGACGACCTGGTGTACCTGGAGAAGCAGATCGCCGACCTGCAGCTGCGGCGCCGCTGCCAGGAGTACCAGAGCGAGCTGGGCCGGCTGGCGGCCGAGCTGCAGGCCCTGCTGCCCACGCCCCTGGTCAGCATCACCGTCAACAGCCACTTCCTTCCCGGGGCGCCCGGACCAGAGGGCGAGGAGGCCCGCACCCTCGAGGCCCAGCCCGAGCGCTCCGCAGCGCCCTCAGCAGGCGGGCAGCCCCTGCCCTTCTGGTGCAGCCACGTGGCCCGGCTGGTGCGCAGCTTGTCCCTGCTGCTGAAGGGCGTGAACGGGCTGGTGCAGGGCGAGGAGAGGCCCCCCCAGGAGGTCCCCAGGGAGGTCCCCAGGGAGGCTCTGGCCAGCCCCCCGCGGAGCGAGGCCCAGCGCGAAATCCAGGAGTGTGGGGTGTCTGTGCAGACCCTTCGAGGCAACTTCGAGTCAGGCCGGCCCTGCACCCCAGGCCCCGGCCCCTGTGAGCTGGGGGCCCAGCCCAGGCCGTGCCCAAGAGGCTGCTGGCCCATCCCCCTGCCGCCCCGCGGAGGGGAGCCCGGGCCAGGTGACACAGAGGAGGCCAGCGATTCGGGCATCAGCTGTGAGGAGGCCCCGTCGGAGGCGGGCGCCGCGCCGGGCCCCGACCTGGCCAGCCTCCGCAAGGAACGCATCGTCATGCTCTTCCTCGGCCACTGGAAGAAGTCGGCCTACAGGCCGGCTCTCAAGACGGCGGCCTGCAGGACCCTGGAGGCCCGGCGCGTGGGGCCGCTGGGGCAGGAGGCAGCCAGGGGCCCTCGGCTGCCCGCCCCGCTGCCCAGCGAGAGCCCGCGGCTGGGCCACCTGTGGCAGCAGCGCAGCGCCATCGCCCACCTGCTGGGCAACTGGAAGGCCATCCTGGCCCACGTACCCACCCGGCAGCTGCGGCGGCTGAGCCGGCGGCCCCGCGGCCCCCTGTCCCCGGAGCAGTTCCTGCCCCACGTGGACGGGGCGCCCGTGCCCTACAGCAGCCTCACGCTGGACCTCTTCATGCTGGGCTACTTCCAGCTCCTGGAGTGCGACCTGCCGGCCGAGGAACGCAAGATGCGCCACCTGCTCTGCTTCGAGGTCTTTGAGCACCTGGGCGCCCACGGCTGGGAGGCCGCCCGCGCCTTCCACAAGGCCGTGACCGACGAGGTGGCCGCTGGCCGCCGTGCCTGGACGGACGGCTTCGAGGACATCAAAGCCCGCTTCTTTGGCTCCAGCCGTGGTCCAGCCTGGGACCCGGAGCCTGGCCGCAAGTCGGGCCTGACCCCGCTCGGGCCCCTGCCCCACGCCACGTTCCCCAGTAGTGGCCCTGAGCCCACAGCACAGAGGCTGCGGTCGGGCCCCCAGCGGGGCAGCTTCAATAGCGAGGACATCTGTGGCTACATCGACCGGAGTTTCGCCTTCTGGAAAGAGAAAGAAGCCGAGATGTTCAGCTTTGGGGAGTGAGAGAGGCCCCCAGCCTGCCTCCCTCCAGAGGGGGTTTTGGGGGGGGGTGTCTTGGCTTTCTCTTCTCTTTTCCTTTTCACCCACCTGGTGGCCAGGGGACCCCTGAGGTCAGGCCAGCCGACGCCCAGTGTGCTAGCTTCCCCCTCCAGCCCTGCCCCTGCCAGGTCCCTCCTCAGCTGAGGGACTCCCAGTGTCCCCGTCAGCCCTGAAGTTGGATGACTTGCCGTCTCAGCCCTCAGTCTCTGCCAGGTCCTCCCTCGGGCACCGTGATGCCAGCCTGTGTTCCCTGGCGGCCCTCCTTCCAGTTTCCACTGAATCACCTGGATGTTCTGTCCCTCAGTCCCTCTGGCGCCGGTGGCTCTGGCCACATCCCCAGCCTGTCTACCCTCCGCTGGTCTGCATGGGGTCCTTTTAGTGACCGTGGCCCTGCCCCATCCTCTCCAGCCCCCTTTCCCCACCTGTCAGTGGGGGGAGCTGGAGGCCACAGGACAGGATGGGCAGGAGGCTTCCTGTCGGACCAGACTGCCCTCCTGATCCTCCGGGTCAGGGAGGTGGCCCCTCCTGCCCTGTGCGGTGGTCACACGCAGCCACCTGCTGACAGACACGTGTTCAGCTCCCGGCCTCTCTGGTGCCCCCCGCCCCCAGGGTGGTCCGGAGGTCTGGTTCCCTGAAGGAGGGCTCCCTGCGGGGCTCCGGCCCCCAGCCGACCAGCATCCCCCCTTCCAGGCCACACGGCCCGAGGCCACGCAGGGCCCCACCTGCAGGCTCATGAAAGCAGGGACATAAGGAACATTTTCCAGAAAAGTGGTGGTTACGGGACTCTGGACAGAGGGTGCTGGCGCCCCACCCGCAAAGGTGGGCCACTGGGCCCAGAGGGGATGTGCAGGCTGGAAGGCACTGAGGTGCGGCCACTGCTTGTGGTCACCAGCCACCGCCCCACGCCTTCTCCACGAGGGACCAAGGGCAGGAGACGGATGCCCCCCACCCCCGGGCCTCCAGGTGTGCAGAGTGTCGCATGAACAGGCTGCTGGGGGCGGACCCCGAACGGCTGGTCAAGGGATGCGGCTCGTTCCCAGCCCCTATGGCAGCCCGTTGGGGGCCCAAGGTGGGGTGGGCGCAGAGTCCGGACACCTGAGGGGAGAGGTGTCCTGCCGCTGCCCGATGGCCCCCGTAAGGCAGTGTTTGCGGAAGTGGTTTCCAGAATCTTCCACAGGCCCCCGCCTTCCTGAAGCCAACCGCCTTGGGACAGGGGTCTCTTGCAGTGTCCCCACCCGCCTGCAGAGCTTGGAGCAGCTGGCAAGCTGTGGGATGGAACAGAGGGTCCTCCCAGGTGGCTGGCCTGAGGTCACAGGAACGATAGAAAGTTTGGGGGAGCAGGGCGAGGTGCTGGCACTGGCTCTAGTTCCCTCGGCCAGGTGACACTGGGTGTCAGTTTGCTAAACAAAGACCCCCATTCCTGGCCAGCCTTCTGCTCACACACGTTGCCCTGTGCCCACAGAGAGTGGTGAGACACCCGTGTCCAGAGCCGGCCCGCCGGGTGGGCACCCAGACCCCAGTCCTCAGCTCAGCTCGGCTGAGGTGCCCAAGGCAGCATCCTTAGCTCCGCAGAGCCTCCACTTCCTCATCTGTGAAATGGGTGTGGTGTTGTCCTGTCCACGCCCAGGGACCTGGTGAGGGAGGACTCGGGGGTGTCACTGTCCTGGGGCAACAGTGACACTGGCTGCCTGTGTCGGTATTTTAAGGAGCCGGTTCTGACGAGAGGGCGCTGACTCCTGGCAGCCGCAAGCATTCTGAAGACCCGGCTTTTGGCCTCCAAACTCTTAACCTTTGGGGGCCAGACAAGGGCCCGTTCCCAGGGTGCTTCTGCTGGCGGGGTGCAGGTCCGGTGGGCTGGGGTGAGCCCGAGGTGGGGTCAGAAGAGGCTGGGCACACTGACGTCTCCCTCCCTGTGTGTCACCCTCAGGACACGGTGGTTCCAAGGGCCTCACCACGGGGCAGCTGGGAGCGGGGTGGGTGGCAGAACCCAGCCTCAGAGGTAACCTTCTGGCCAGAGGCGCTCAGGAGAGCACTTAGCAGGGGGTCAGCTCGCCCACTTGCTGTGACCTTGGCCATGTCCGTCTGTGGCCTCCAAGCCTCCTTTTCCCAGTGGAGGGGCTGGGCCAAGGCCGGCTGGGAGCGGCCCATGAGCATCCAAGTCCCAAGAGGACTGGCTCAGGGTGGGCTGCCAGGTGACAGCTGAGGCGGGGGCTCAGACCTGGGCCTTAGGCCTGGGTGGTGGAAGAGGGCTTCTCTGCTGGGCACTCACGGGAGGTCCCCAGAGGCCCTTCTGCCGACCCCCTGCCTCTGGGGGGGGGTGCCCTTCTTATAAAACATGGTACCCGAAGAGCCGCCCCCCAGATCCGAGGCCCCAGGCCCTGGCTGGGCCTGGGCTGGGCCTGAGAAAGCTGGGGTTTGGGGTTTTTTGTTTTTTGGGTTTTGTTTTGTTTTGTTTGCCTTGCCGGCAGCATGCGGAAGTTTCCCAGGACCAGGGATCAAACCTGAGTCACAAGAGTGACAGTGCTGGATCCTTAATCTGCTGAGCCACCAGAGAACTCCAAATCTGGCTTATTTTAAAAGACATTCCAGGAGATTCTGAGGCTCAAGGACCTGGGACCCTCCTGGCCCACTAGCAGCTCACCTGTGGGCAGCAGGTGTCCCCTGCAGAAGACAGGGCCTGGCCTGGCTTGGTTCCCGTAACCCTGTCATCCAGTCGTCAAGAACTCACTGAGGACCCTGCAGCCCCTGCCTAGGGGTCCTGAGGCTGCAGACTCCAGCGAGAGGACCAGGCACAAAACCAAACCACGGGCTTCCAGACGAGTCGGGAAAATGCTGGAGAAAGGGAGCCTGGATCATAAACGTGTGAGACAAACATGAAGGAAGAGGAATGTCACCTTTGCCTCAGGACTGGAATAAATACGGTGACGACGTAAGCCCTTCCCATGGCCACGTACAGGGGTGGACAATGTCAAACTCGTCTCTTTTTTTTTGAATGACTCTAAAGTTATTTTGAATGAAACCACGAATAAAGCCAGCTGTGGGGGTCCGCCTACAAGAAGACCCCCACCTCCTGGAGGTCACGTCCGGTGGGGCCCCCCACGTGGTCGCTGAGAATGCAGCAGAAGCCAGAGAGCACCTCCACGCAGGAGACGGGGGACTCCTGTGCTGGTTGCTGTCTTCTTTTGGGGGGCACCAGCTGCCATGTTGGGTCCGCGTGAGCCCCCCCTGCCCCAGTCCAGCCTTCAGATGACTGCAGTCTGGTGGCCCCTTGGAGCCAGCTAAGGACAGCTCCTGAGGCAGAACCATCCCTTAGAGCACTCCCAGAGCCATGACACTGTGTGGGATAATAAATGCTTGTTGTTCGAAGAGGCTAGATTTTCGGGGTTATTTGTTATGCAGCAGCAGATAACAGGTACAACAGACCAGAGCATTTTAAATAGACCAGCAATGAAGAGACTTTCATTTCAGACATGAAGATGTCAAAATTATAGAGCAAAAGTCCATCCAACAAGGTCTGCAGTTACTTGCACAGACCAGGAGAGAGGAAGCAGAGACACTCCACTCAGAAGACGCTGCTCTCAAAATAAAGGTATCATCGCAAATCCACAGAGGAAAGATCTTAATAATAGCCCTGAGGACGCTGGTAACTATTCGGGGGAAAAATGTATGACCTCATGGTCCCAAGCCCCAAATAAATGGCAGACGGAATAAAAATACCGGGAGCAGAGAAATCCGTGAATCACCGCTGAGGGGTGGGCGGGCCTGGTCCTGCGGGACCTTGATGGCACCAGGCCAGGGGGAGAGACCTCCTGCTGGAGAGAGTGCCTCACTCACCCGGGCTGGGCCACCCTGGGTTCTCGCATCGAGCTGTAAAGGTGACACATGCTTTAAGTCCGCGATGGCACTCTCTGACTCCATTCTGGGGGACTTATTACTGGGGCGACACTGCTCTAGCTACCCTAGTGCAAAACGGGGCACAGTCTGCGGGTCCATTAACAGAAGCGACTAGTGTCACGTCCACCTCCTCCTCCTCCTCCTCCTCTTTTTCCTTCTCCTTCTCTTTCTCCTTCTTCTTTTTCCTTTTTAAGGCCGCACCGTCAGCGGCCCATGGAGGTTCCCAGGCTAGGGGTGGCATCGGAGCTGTAGCCGCCGGCCTACACCACGGCCACAGCCACGCCAGATCCGAGCCGCATCTGCGACCTACACCACAGCTCATGGCATCTCTGGATCCTTAACCCACTGAGCGAGGCCAGGGATCGAACCTGCATCCTCACGGAGTCCCCTTTGGGTCCTTAACCTGCTGAGCCACAAAGGTGGGAGCTCCACTTCCACCGTCTTAAAAGTATGTCCCCATTATGATGGAATTAAAAATCGTATTTTCAAAGATGACCCACATCAGAAATGCCCATGATAGACTCTCCAATGATAAGACCAGACCCAGCACGCACCGCGGTCCCTCTGCAGCTGCGGGTGGGAGACGGGAGGGGAGCTCAGCCTGTTGGTGCGGGATTTTCTACCAGTGGCATTTTCTGCTTTATATTCCGTGTTTTCCAAATTTTCCGCCATGACCGTGTTATTTTTATCATCATGAAAAGAAGCAAGCAGCGTATTTTTAAAAACGGCACCACTCGTTAGCAATCTGATGATGAGAAGCGGTTGAGCCCCTGGTTTCGAGTTTCCCAAACTGACCTGTCATCCGAGGCGCTGGGTCCCTGTAGGGCCTCCATTCTTGGCACACCGTGCCATGCCCAAGGGGAGTCAGCTCCCTGTGACAGTGGCCTGTCGTCAGAGTCCCCTGTCCTCATTTCCTCCAGCCTGAGTCTGAGTGTGGGAATGCACTAATGCAGGAACCCTTTGTGTTCTGCCTGCAGATGAGGTGGGGGATGGGAGGCCAGTGCAAAGCCTCTGTTTCTGCTCCAGCACCCTCCCCAGATGGCCCTGGACACAGAGAGTTGGGGACATCCATGAGGCCCCCCGGGGGTGAAGCTGATGCCTAAGGCTAGGGGAAGAGTCCTAGGGCTCTAGGGCCAGGGAAGGGCCTTGGGCTGGCTGGGCTGGGCTGGGCTATGGCTGGACTGGCCTGGGCTGGGCTGGGCTGTATTGGCCTTGGGCTGGCTGGGCTGGGCTGGGCTATGACCGGGCTGGTCTGGGCTGAGCTGGGCTGGGCTACGACAGGGCTGGGCTGGGGAAGAAAGTATGTGATCCGTGAGCAGAGTATAGAAGCGCCTTGGGAACAGGTAACCAGCTGGGCTGTATTGGTTCTGTAATGTCCGTGCCTTCCCGTCAGCTCACAACCGCACCCAGCCGGGAGCAGGACCAGCAGCAGGAGGGGCAGGAGCCATCTGTCCTGGAGCAGAGCTGTCATGACACCCAGACACCTTGGGCAATTACCTAACCTTGCCAGGAGTGAGGGCTGTCCCCTGGGCCCCTGGGCCTCCCTGCGCCCCAAGAGCATCCAGCCAGGCCTTAGTGGGCGTCGGGTGGCCTCTGTCAGCCTTGGCCCGCCTGGCCCCTCCGTGTCCCAGCACCTGGCAAATGCTTATTCCTAAGGCCCCAGTGGACACAGGAAGAAGCGGCTGACAGGTGGAGCCCCTCACCCAGGCCCCGCCTGGCTGCGTCTTCTCTCCTGCATCCCGCTGGCCCCGGGCTGGGAAGCTGCACTCTGACCACTGACAGGAGAGATGCCCTTTCAGCCCCAGGCACAACCCCCAGACTCGGTCAGGAGCCCCGAGGAGACCCACGTGAGTGATTCCCCTGGGACTGAACCCAGCCTCTGGGGAGGCTGTGAGCTGCCGCCGCCGCATTTCTCAGCGTCTTTGGCATGCATGCACGATGAAACAAGAGGCAGGCCCAAGGCCAAGGGACAGAGGGACAGAGCCTTGGGATTTCATGTCCCTGTCACCAGCTTTTACCACTGAGACTCCCTGCCACCAGACAGCCCAGGTTTTGAAAGTCTTTGCGGAGCAACCTGCATGTCTTCATGACAATCTCTTCTTCCCACTTGGCAGAGACTAAGAAGCCACGTGGGCATCTGTCAGTAACCACAGGGAAGCTGGTATCTGTGCCCTCACGAGGTCCAAGCCCTAAACCAGGACCTCCGTGGGGCCCCTGCATCCCCAGCTCAGAGACAGAGGTGGGGGAGCGGCACCCCAGCCCCTGGCCCAACACCACTGGGAGGGGAGCCCAGACTCGGCCAGGCCCAGGAATGCCTGCTGCCACCTGTCCTGGCCCAGGGGTCACAGGAGGCTCCTGTGTGGGCTTTCAGAGAGGACAGCCAGGGAGGAGCTGTCACCCTCTCCCTCCCCCACTGGCCATCCTCCCCCCCACCCCATGCCGACAGAGGCTAAAAATACCCCTGTGTCCCCACGTGGCTGCCCAGCCCAGCCCAGCCCTGTCTGCCCAGTCACATCCCAGCAGGCCTTCCGCGCTGCCTTGCCGGCTGGGCAGTCCTATTCTCTAGCCTGAGTCCTGAGAGGAGGTCCAGGTGCCGAGAGAGAGAGGTAGGGTCAGGGGCGGACGGAAGCGGGAGGAGAGGACTGTGTGGGGCCAAGCAGGGAGGGTGGGTTACAGCGGGAGCCCTGGGGCTTGGAGGTCTCAGAGCTGCGTGCCTTGGGGGGAGACCGCTCATGCTGGGCAAGCCAGGCCCCTCAGGGTGGGGTGGGGGTGCATAGGGGTGCTTCCTTCCACGCCATGGTTGGAGAAGAGGACAGGGTGGCGAGGGGGGGAGGCTGGACCACACCTCTGACTGCGGCCAGGGCTGCAGCATCCAGGCCGGGGCCAGAGCTGGTTCCGGCCCTTTGCTGTCCTGCCCCCGCTGCTCTCCCACTCCTGGCCTGGGCGGGCACCCAGTGGAGGCTCTGAGAGCCTCCAGAATCCCGAGGCCGAGACTCAGGCCGAGACTGCGGGGCTGCAGGTGTCAGCAGACAACCTGTGGCCCCACGGGAGGATGGCCAGCACGCCCGGCCCGCCAGCCCCCTTGCTGCAGCTGCCGGCCAAGAGGAACACAGCAATGACGGGAATGCGAGGCCTGTGGGGTGGTGGCCGCCTGACTAATCTCCTGCGCTCCCCGGGGAGGGCCTTGCCGGGAGGGGGTCCAGCAGGATGGACGCTGGCCGGGGCACGGGCAGAGCTGGGTTCCTCGGGTACCTCTCTGCTTAAACTCCCACCACCCACACGCCTGCCCTGGGGCGACTGCAGAGCACAGTTCTCTTTGTGGGGCTTTGTCACTTTGGGGCCCTGATTTCCCAGGCATTCTGCGCTGGCCTTCCCTTTGGTGGCTCCAAAGGCGCCCCCTGGCGGACACCGCTTCTGGGGTGCGGCTTCTTGCCGCGCTGGTCCTTCAGGGGAGAGCATGTGCGTGGAACTTCTCCAGGGCAGTTTTTTTATGGCAAAAATTTAGCAGAAGATCATAAAGAAATAGGCACGTAAAGAAATGAGCCCAGGACTGGATTTGCTGAATCAGGCGTCTGAATTGCGATTGCCTCCCAGAAAATTTCCTTTCCCTGCTGGTCCTTACCAAGCTCCCCAGCAACTTGTAACCTGGGGGTTCAGGGCCTGGGCCCCCAAGCCTGGCTCCTCCACGTCCAAGCTGTGGGGTCTGGGACAGGCGACATGAGGCTTTTTTGCTGTTCCACAGAAGCACGCCCACTGAGGATCCACGGGGCAGAAACTATTCAAACACCGATGCCCTCCCCAGTGCTGTGGGACCTGGGAGCAGAGGAGGCCACCTGGGGGCGGGGGGGTGCAGGAATCCCCACCCTCCAGCCCAGAGATCTGCATGGACCAGGCTGCGGGGGCAGGGGCAGAGGCTTGGACTCTGGTGCTGGTCCGTCCTGCCCCGATTGCCTGCCCTCTCTGAGCCTCACCTCCTCCGTAGCACGGGAAAGACCCCGGGGCTGTGAGGCTGGCTTAGGTGAGAGGCTGGAGAAGGCATTTCACACACAGGTGATGCTCAGCCAGGGCTCCTTGGGGTTGGAGAGGAAGACAGATGGGCAGACGGACAGGTGGCTCGGGCAGACGAGACTGTCCCCCGGCTGACCCTGCTCACTCTGGTCCCTAGGAGTGCGTGGGGACCCCTCGTGCAGTCATGGTGCGCAACGTGGACGACCTGGACTTCCACTTGCCCTCGCATGCCCAGGACATGCTGGACGGGCTGCAGCGGCTGCGCTCCCAGCCCAAGCTGGCCGACGTCACGCTGCTGGTGGGCGGCCGGGAGCTGCCCTGCCACCGGGGCCTCCTGGCGCTGAGCAGCCCCTACTTCCACGCCATGTTCGCCGGCGACTTTGCTGAGAGCTTCTCGGCGCGCGTGGAGCTGCGGGACGTGGAGCCCGCAGGGGTGGCGCAGCTGGTGGACTTCGTGTACACGGGCCGGCTGACCATCACCCAGGCCAACGTGGAGGCGCTGACCCGCACGGCCGCGCGCCTGCACTTCCCTGCCGTGCAGAAGGTCTGTGGCCGCTACCTGCAGCAGCAGCTGGACGCCACCAACTGCCTGGGCATCTGCGAGTTCGGGGAGCAGCAGGGGCTGCTGGGCGTGGCTGCCAAGGCCTGGGCCTTCCTGCGGGAGAACTTTGAGGCCGTGGCTCGCGAGGATGAGTTCCTGCAGCTGTCCCAGGAGCGCCTGGCCACTTGTCTGGCCAGCGACCTGCTGCAGGTACAGCCGGAGCAAAGCCGGCTGGAGGCCCTGCTGCGCTGGGTGCGCCATGACTCCCAGGCCCGGGCAGCCCACCTACCGGAGCTGCTGGGCCTGGTGCACCTGGACGCTGTGCCCAGACCCCACATGCAGCAGCTGCTGGCCACAGAGCCGCTGATCCGGGAGTCAGAGGCCTGTCGGGAGGCCTTGTCCCAGGGCCACGAGGCGGTGAGTGAGGGGCGGGAAGCGGGGGGAGGAGCCCCAGAGACTGGGCAGGGAGACACTTGAAGCAGGTGTCCCCAAAGTGTCCCCAACCTTGGGACTCTGCCTCTCTTGGGCTGATTGCCAGAGGGGGTCACAGATTATCCCCCCAATTGCAGGTTATGCCCTCGTGTGTGCCATACCCTGGCCGCGAAGGCTGAGGGAACCCAGGAGTGATTTTTTTTTTTTTTGGTCTTTTCAGGGCTGAACCCGCAGTACATGGAGGTTTCCAGGCTAGGGGTTGAACGAGAGCTGCAGCCACCAGCCTACACCACAGCCACAGCAACGCGGGGTCTGAGCCCCTTCTGAGACCTACACCACAGCCCACGGCAATGCCAGATCCTTAACCCACTGAGCGAGGCCAGGGATCGAACCTGAGTCCTCATGGATACTAGTCGGGTTCGTTACTGCTGAGCCACAACGGGAACTCCCCAACCCCTGTGTTGAAGGAGCCCACAGCTTGGCGGGGACACGCCTGCAAACACACCCAAGGCAGCAAGAAAGGCCAGGGCTGAACTGGGGCATCCTGGGAGGCGGGCTGTCGGAGAGAGCTCTCCAGAGGAGGCAGCAACTGAGCTGGGCTTTAGAGGAAGGATCCGAGCTTAGCAGGAGGGAAATAATCCAGGAAGACTACCCAGCGTGTGCGCAGGCAGGCAGGGGGCACGGACGGGCAGGGCAGCCGGCCACCACCTGCCCACAGCGTTTATGGGGTGCAATTTCCTATCTGCTGGCAGGGGGCCTGGCGGGCCGGCAGGTCCTAGCGAAGTGACAGGCCAGGGTGTGACAGAGACAAGGAGCCGGCATCTGTCCGCTGCCAACCAGCCTGCTCAGGCCTTGCTCAGAAGGACTTCTTAGGAGACACGTCTGGGGACAAAGCCACGGCTCAGGCCAGCAGCAGGGGGTGAGGTGGCAAATACCAGTTGCTGCACAGCCAGGCACCCCTGGGCACCACCAGGCACCCAGTGGGCCTCATGCTGGAGCCAGCTGGGGGCCTCACCCGGCATGTGGTCTCCCCATAATTGCTGGTGGCCGGAAGTCTGGAAGTTCAAGGGCAGGTCAGAGAGGCAGGGGACCCCGGAGCCCTGGAGCTCCAGGCTGTGGTTACTTACCCATGAGAATGGAAACATTCCAGCATTTTCTGCTGGGCCAAGGCTGTCCTAGTGCCACCTGCTTCCGGCTGGCCCAGGGGAGCTGGACTCCTGGGGGCAGGGAGGGGACTTAGGTGGGGGATTGGGCGCTCAGGGCCTGGGGTTTGGTTGAGAAGGTGGTGCAGGAATGATTCCAAAATGTGTGCAAGGGCTGCTGGGAGGGGAGCAGGTCTCAGGCTTGGGCACACAAGGACCTGCCACTCCACCTGTCCCAGCGCTGGTGCTCGCTGCCCTCACCAGCCCACAGCATGTGTGTGTGCGTGTGCGTGTGTGTATGTGTGTACGCACTCAAGCCCACCCCACCCCATGCACGTGCACTGACTCAGGGCCACACTCTGGACCCACACTGCCCCCAACACCCAGGTCATCACCTGCCTCTGAAAACAGCACGGAGCAGACAGTCTGCCCCCGCCTCTGACCCTGACCCCAGCCCTCCTGGCTCTGCAGGCGCTGCTGGCCCTCCCGCAGAAGCTGGAGGAGGTTCTGGTGGTGGTGGGCGGGCGGGCGCTGGAGGAGGAGGAGGGCGCCGAGGAGCTGGCCCCCCAGCCCGGGAACTTCGCCTTCTACGACACCAAGGCCCGTGAGTACCCCCCGCAGCGGGCCCCCAGAGCTCAGACCCTCTGTCCCTGCATCCTGACATGAGCCACTTGTGTCCACTCTGCAGGTGGAGCCAGCGAGATGCCCAGATAACAGGGGCCCGCCTGTGTCCACTGTCCTCACAGCACGCGGGAGGCTGCAGGGGAACCAGGGGCCCTGGCAGGGGAGAGAAGGCTGAGTGTGGGGGCACTGTGGCCCCTCTCTCTCCAGCTCCAGGCCCCGACTTTGGTTTTTTGCTCCCTGGGGCCAGGGGTGGAGGGTTCTACCATCCTGCTGCATTGGGTGGAAAGGTGGCCGCCAGCCCGAGTGGCAGGGGCGGTCTGGCCAGCTGCTTCTTAGTGTCCCCACCCTGGACCCAGTGGGGCCTCAGCCCTGGGGGAGAACAGGGGGTTGGGAGTGCAGGCTGCCTGGGGTGAGGGCTCAGGGTCTGGGTCAGCCCCATGGGTTCTTTTTTTTTTTCTTTTTAGGGCCGCACCTGCGGCATATGGAAGTTTCCAGGCTAGGGAGCAAATCGGAGTTGTAACTGCTGGCCTACACCACAGCCACAGCAACACCGGATCCGAGCCATATCTTGACATACAATGCAGTTCACGGCAACACCGAATCCTTAACCCACTGAGTGAGGCCCGGAATTGAACCCCGCCTCCTCATGGATACTAGTCGGGTTCTTAACCCACTGAGCCACAGTGGGAACTCCCTTTCGAGCAGCTCAGCTCCCCTTCTGGAGCTTCAGTTTCTTCATCAGCGGGATGGGCTCCTTGAACAGTAGTAATGAGGAGCCCGCAGAAAGGGGGGGCCAGGCCCGTGGGTGGGACCAGACTCCCATCACATTCCCCTGGGAAAGAGGGGACAGAGGCAGCGGCGGGGGGGTCACACTGGCTCCGAGAGGCCCTTTGGAAAGCACTGATGCCCTGGCTGCTGTCCTGGGGCCGCCGGGCAGGTGGCCACCACCCCCGTGGTGTCAGCGGCTGGCGGGCTCCAGGAAGGCCAAGGCCGGCTGTCCCAGGTCAGGGGCTGACGAGAGGGGATTTGGGGCTGACGTCAGGAGATGAGCCTGGGAGCAGCTGTCCCTCCGACCCCGGGGGGAGGGCGGCAGGGGGCACACTGGCGGGCAAAGGCCTGGTGACCGCGGGGCAGTCCCCACCCTGCACAGACACAGACATGAGTCAGGGGCACACACAGTCCTGGCCCAGCGGGCAGCTGCCCAGCAAGGTCGGAAACTACTGTAAACAGTAAACAGTCTTCCTGGGGACACCCCGGGCCCGGCTCTCTCAGCTGTCCGCAAACACCCAAGGCGGGTCCATTTATAGGAGGTAAGCTTTCCCGGGATAATTGTCTCATCTTGGTTTTTTCAAAGCTTTTTTTTTTTTTTTTTTGGTCTTTTTAGAGCTGAACCTACAGTATATGGAGGTTCCCAGGCCAGGGGTCTAGTCGGAGCTGTAGCCACCAGCCTACACCACAGCCATAGCCACACCAGATCTGAGCTGCGTCTGCAACCTACACCACAGCTCATGGCAATGCCAGAGCCTTAACCCACTGAGTGAGGCCAGGGATCGAACTCGCATGCTCTTGGATACTAGTCAGATTCGTTTCCGCTGAGCCACTCCTCAAAGCACTCTCTCACCTCCTGTTTCAGTGCACCTCAAGGAGCTTCATGATGGCAGGTGCAGCCTGGGTGCATGACTCTGTCGCTCATGTTAGGGACAGTCATTTTAACAGCCACCATCAGCTGAGCAGCTGCCATGTACAGACATGGCTCCTGAGCTGCTACACCCTCTGGGGAGGCAGGACTTGCCCCCATTCTACAGATGAAGAAACTGAGCCTGGGATTCATCCAAGGCCATGTCGCGGTGCAGGAGAGCTGGGAGCTGGACCCGCTCTGCCCACAACAAGCCTGGGTCCGATCCCCTCCCCGCAGCCCTGGGCATAGCAAACACGTGTCCAGTGTGGGCATGTGGGGAGCCTGGCTTGGCGGTGGCCCGCAGGGTACCCAGGCCGCGTGGGACCCTACCCCGCCAGGGGTCCCTCTCCACCCCCACACTGTGCGGGCTGAGTCCCGCCCCTGACCTTCCTGCCAGGGAGGGGACATTTCTGCACCCCTGGAGTGGAAAAGGGGGAGGGGAGGCCACAGCAGGGAGCCCAGCCCCCCTGAGCGCCCTCTGTCTTCCCCAGAGAGGTGGATGGCGCTCCCCGACTTCCCCGACTACCACAAGTGGGGCTTCTCGCTGGCGGCCCTGAACAATGACGTCTATGTGACAGGTGGGTAGGGGTCCCGCCTTGGAGCCTCGTCCCCAGCAGCTTGTCTGCTCCCAGACCTGAACGCTGGAGGCAGTGCCGTGAGAGCTAACTCTGCCCCCCCCCCCGCCTGCCCCCCCCCCCCCCCCCCGTGGCATCCCTGACAGTTTAGTGGAGACTCTTCCAGACCTTTCTGGGACGTCAAAACAGAGAGATTTAAAACCCACGGGTCCGCCCGAGGCTGCGGGGAGGCACTCGGTGTTCTGCCTGCCGTGGCCCCTCCGGGGGGCCTGCGGCTACTCCTCCTCCTCCCCCTGGGGGCCAGGGTGTCCCCAGAAGGAACTGTGTGACCTGGGGTGGGGGGTTCACGCTGCTCTTTTATGTCTTAGAAGCTGGGGGTCCCCACAAGATCTGGGTGAGAAAAAAGCTTCCACTGACGGAGGTTTGAAACCACCAATCTTGGCCCCGTGTTTATGCGGCTTGGAGAGGCCTGTCCGGGTCACACGACTAGACTGTCCCACCCTGGTCCCGCCGGCTCAGGGTCCCGCAGCAGAGGCCTGGCATGGGGAGCAGGGGACAGGACCCTTGGAGACCCCAGGGGGTGAGCGCCCGAGTGGACAGAGCCTCTCCTGGCAGGGGGCTCTCGGGGCACCAAGACGGACACCTGGTCCACGACGCAGGCCTGGTGCTTCCCGCTGAAGGAGGCGGCCTGGAGGCCCGTGGCGCCCATGCGGAAGGCCCGCACGAACCATGCCAGCGCCGCACTCAACGGGGAGATCTACGCCATCGGCGGTAAGGCTCCCGCCCCGGGGCCTCCTGCTCCTTCCAGCCCCCTGCCCGCCCCTCTGCGGCCTGGGAGCCTCCGGACCCCACACCCAGGCCACCTGCTCCCGGGGCGTCCCGAGCCGAGGCCCGGGCACCAGCCTTGGTAGCCAGCTCCAGGCTGGGTCCATGCACTCTGGGGACACAGAGAGCAGGACAGAGTCAGCCCCCAAAGGGACAGCTGAGCCTCCGCCTGGCAGCAGGGACGACCACTCCCGTCCCAGAACCTTGGCCTCGGCCCTCAGCTCGGGGTCACCTCCGTGGCGACATCCCTTTGATGTCACCTTTGTCCCCACCATGCCCACAGCCTCGGCACAGGGCCCACCTTAACCCCCTTACCCCCTAGAGCTAGCGTCCCAGGGTCGCAAATGGTTAGGGGACAATTGAGACATGAAATGTGGGTGGCTGAGCGAGTTTCCCAAGGGCTCTGCAGGTGACACGCTGGCCCTGAGGCCACTGCCAGATGCCAAGAGTAGAAGGAACACACAGGGCCCAAGCCCAAGGCGGCTCTCAGAGGCCGGATGGGCTCCGGCGAGAGCAGGTGGCCCTCCCACCCCAAGCTGCTCGGTGTCATTGTCACATCCAAGCCATCTGGTGCTGGGCAGGGGGCTGCTGGAGGTCCCCTCAGACTGATGTCTTCCTTCCCAGGGAAGGGAGGCCTGGGGGTGGCAGCCTCCTGGGGACCCCCACGGACACCTCTCCAAGCACGCTGGGCTCTGAAGTGGCCGGGCTTTGCTGCAAGGCGGCATCATCCACCCTCGCGTCAGGCGTCCCCGGGTCGAGGCGCCCGCCGTCCCCTTGCCACTTCTTGGTCACATGGCCTTGGGCAAACACCCTCGTCTCTCAGGGCCCTGGGGCCCCTCCCTGCAAAATGTCACCTGTCTCTCAAGGCCGCATCCTCCTTTGTCCCTTCCCCTGCTGGGGCAGCCGCGTGATCCCGGTGGCCCCTCTGGAGCCTCAGAGCCCGTGTGTCCAGCAACTGGCCCTCGGCCTCGCCCCTGCAGCCCTGACCCCCACCCCCCGCAGGTACCACGCTGGACGTGGTGGAGGTGGAGAGCTACGACCCCTACACGGACACCTGGACGCCCGTCAGCCCGGCCCTCAAGTACGTCAGCAACTTCTCGGCGGCCGGCTGCGGGGGCCGCCTCTACCTGGTGGGCTCCAGCGCCTGCAAGTACAACGCGCTGGCTCTGCAGTGCTACAACCCCGTCGCAGGTGAGGGGCAGGGCACCGTCTCTCCCACCGTGGCCGGGGGAGTGAGCCAGGGCCAGGGCCCAGGTGGCCAGGATCCCACGCCAGGGAGTGGGAGGGTGGGGCCTGGGATGGGGGGCGCCGAGGCAGCTGCAGCCCTCCTCCGAAAGGCCACGGCCTCATCAGCGGGAGATGGATAGTGGGGGCAAGCAGGGGACTCAGGGGACAGGAAGCCAAGGGGGTCACTGGCACAGAGCCCCAGCCCTGTCCCTGCCTGGAGGTCTGGGGGCTGTGGGCTGAGTGCCCGGGGCAGGGACAAGCCAGCCCAGCCCCGGGGCCCGAGGCTGTCTGGCTGCTCTGTCTGCCTGGAACGGGCGCCAGCTTGGGCTCTAGACTCTGCGCCAGGCTTTAGGCCCCAGCTGGGCTCTCTCCGACCAGGTAGTCCTCCCAGCCCATCTCTCCCCCTCCGGTCCATCCTCTGGACGGTGGAGGTGAAAACGGGACCCACTTTCCAGGGTGGGTGTGAGGATTCCACAGGTCTAGAGCCAGAGTCAGGCAGGGGCCTGGTTACCTGACCCGGGGGACCCGCGGAACAGAGGCCGAGGCACAGGGACGCCCCGTCAGGGTGGGCAGTAGGGTGGCAGCCAGGTCAAAACCTCCGGGCGCCTGACAGCCCCTCCCGAGGACCCGCGGCAGGACGAGGCCCCCAGAGGGGAGTGAGGCTCAGTGAGGTGTCCCACGCCCACTGCAGGTGGGAGTGCAGGTGACCCCACCTGGTGACACCGGGCCCGGCCTGTGTCCCTGCAGACGCGTGGAGCGTGATCGCCTCCCCCTTCCTCCCCAAGTACCTGTCCTCGCCGCGCTGCGCGGCCCTGCAGGGGGCGCTCTACCTCGTGGGGGACAACACCAAGAAAGTCTATGTGTATGACCCCGGGGCCAACCTGTGGCAGAAGGTGAGCCTCAGCCTTGCCCCCCGTCAGGACCCCCCGACTCCGTAGAGAGCAGGCCTGGGGACGGCAGGGCCTGGGGGTGTCACCAAGAGGTGAAGACACTAGGGCCCAGAGCCCAGGCCAAGCATGAGGATGCCTGAGCCAAGGACCAGGGCTACTGGTCACCGTAGATGCTCTGTCCCCAGTACATGGTGGCCTGTCCTCGTCCTCAAGGGGCAAAACCTGCTCAGTGGGGGGGGCGCTCAGGGACCCCTGTGGACTCAGAAAGTGCTTCCTACCTGGTGTCGGCCTGAGAGGGAGTGAGTCTCCCAGCCCTGGGGGTGGTCAAGCCAGGGAGGGGGGTGCTAAGCGGTGGGGGAGGAGCAGCCCGTCCCTGGCACCCCGTTCCCCCCACCCCCAGGGCTGCTACTCCCTCCGTCCTCCATCGGGCTGGGGAGCGGGAGGTGGGCATTTCAAGAGTCTGCTCTTTTCTTCCCAAGAAAGAGGAGGGGCAGTGCCCGGAGCCCATGCTGGGCCAGCCAGGCACCAGCAGGGCCTCTGTGACGCTGCTGACCACAGCTGTCCCCTGGCGTCAGCGCTCAGCTGACCGGAGGCCCCCGTGACAGCGGCAAAACAGGTGCAGGGCGGGCCCTGCCAGGCTGGCATTTTCCTCCTGGGCCCATCAGCCTGGCCCCCCTGGCCCACAGCCTGGTGCTAGGCTGGGGTCCCAGCCACGAGGGCTCCACTCCGTCCTCCCCAGGCCTGGGGGTTTCCTGCCCGCTGCTGTCTTCACGCGGAAGCCTCCCTTCCCTCCCAGGCTCTTCCAGAAGGTCCCCCCGTCATCTCTCTGGCCTTCGGAAAGCTGTTAGCCTCTTCCCACATCCCCCACCACGGGCACCCCTGAGGGCCACGGGCACCCCTGAGGGCCACGGGCTGGGGCAAGAGGTGCAGGGGCAGAGGGACAGGCCCCCAGGGACATCTGTAAGGGTGAGGCCACATCTGTCCCCTCCGAGAAAGAAAAACTGAGAATCAGCCACCCAGCCCAGACCTCACCCTGGGACACAGCTCCGGGCTTGGGTCTCCACATCCCCTACCCCTCTGACACCCCAACTTCAGACATGAGCAGATCTGGGCTAGGAGAGTGAGGTGGGGGCAGCACAGGTGGGAGAGGGGGTATGGGCCTCCCTGCTGAAGGGAGGGTCTGAGGGTCCTGGGGTGAGACCCCAGGCCACAGGGGTGCAGGTGCCCCACGTGGGTGTCAAGTGGAGTGCAGGCCGTGCTCTCCCCATGCGCCCCCACCCCGAGGGCCCCTGTGGCCACCACCTCCCGCCGCCCACTGGACACTGACCGCTGACGGTCCACAGGTGCAGGCCCTGCACAGCCTGCATGAGAACGGCGCGCTGGTGCCGCTGGGCGATGAGCTGTACGTGACGGGGGGCCGCTGGCAGGGCATGGACGGCGACTACCACGTGGAGATGGAGGCCTACGACCCCGGGCGCGACGCTTGGATCCGCCACGGCGCCCTGCCCCGCCTCTGGCTGTACCACGGGGCCTCGGCCGTCTTCCTGGACGTTTCCAAGTGGACTCAGCCCTTCGGGCCTGCCCAGGAGCCCTAAGCTGCTCCTCGGCGCACCTGGAGCCGGCCCAGCCCAGCCCCCACCCGGGGACAGTCCCCTTTCACTTTGGATTGTTTATTGGCTCAAGGTCACTGTCCCCTCTAGGTCTCTGCCTGGGCGCAGCTGGCCGTGGTCTCTGCCGCCGGGGCCCGGCCTCTGGGTGCCTGTGTGGAGGGAGAGGCAGCCCTCCTGCCCTGGGGTGTCTGAGGCCTCGGAGGATGGAGCCCGGGGCCGGGGAAGCGCGGCGAGAACACTCGTGCTCTCTGAACACGGAGGGCTCCTGGCAGTGTCCCAACGGAGGGGCTCAGAGGAGCCACAAAGATGAAGGTGACACCAAGTGGCCCAGGAGGTGGAGGCTGTTGGAGAGGGTGGGTGGCACAGAGCGAAGGGCTTTGAGTGGGCTCAGCACCCGGCCCCTGTGGGGCTGCTTCTGCCTGTCCCACAGCTGTGTGACCACGGCCAGCCGCTGGCCCTCTCTGGGCCTCAGACACATGGAGCCAGCGTGGGTGGGCTGTCTGCTCTCCCTGCCCCCAGCCTTATGCTGGTGCCTTGTTTCCAAAGGCTGCTTCTGGGGACAAAGGAGGCCCAGCTCTTTCTGTGTCAGCCACCCCCCCCGGGGGGGGGCAGCACCTTGGAGGCACAGGAAGGGAGGGGGCGAGGCCTGGGGGCCAGGAGAGAGGGTCCTTCTGCCTCCTCGGGAGCTGGGAGAGGGTCGTGAGGCTCCCTGGGAAGGCGAGCAGGCAGAGCCAGGATTTCCCGTTTCTTGGGGGCGATTTGCTTCCAAACAAAGCCCTTCATCAGAATGAAGGTTCCCAAGGGAGCCCACAGGGGCTCTTGGGCACCCCGGTGGCTTTTCCCAGGCCGCCCCTGAGTGAGGAACCAGCAGGTGGAGAGCCTGCCCGGAGCCCCCCCCCCCCCCCCCGAGCTGGACTGGGGCCCCTCGCGGAGCTGGGGCACCTCCTTGCTCCTCACTCCCCCTGAGCAAGGCCAAGTTTGTAGCCAAGGGGCCAACGAAGGACTTGCCGTGGATGCTCAGCGCCCAGCCCCGCTCTGACACGGCCTCCGTCAGGGGACACGGGGCTGCGAATTGGGAGTTCTTGGTCCAGCCTGGCCCAGCCCCTGCGCCGATGAGGCCCTGGGCAGCTCCCGGCTCCCTTTGGACCTGGCTTCTCTCGAGGGCCGGCCTGCGGCTCCTCTGTGAGTCCATCAGGGACCAGAGTGGCCTCTGACATCCCTATAGTCTCAGGAAGAAGGCCCTGGGCCCTCCAGCTTCCATGGATCCCGATCCGCTTTGCTCCCGGCCCTGACTCCTCGTGCCCATTTCTTATGGCAGAACTGAGTTGGCCCCTGGGGTCCAGGCAGAGCGGGGCCCCCTGAGTGTCTCCTCCGGAAGGACCACGAGCCCTGGAGGTGAGGACCCCTGGTCAGCCGGTGAGAACCAGGAGGAAAGTTTCCGTAGGAAAACCTCCTGAAATGTGTTCCAGATGCTTCTTGAAGGTGCAGTTTCCTAATAAAGACTCAATGTGTCAAAATGGACTTTTTTTTAAAATCACAAATGGGTATTTGAAAAGGTGGTGTTCTGGGGAAGCCCTGCTGTCTGGTCCCTCCTGCCCCAGGGGCGATGGGGGCAGTACGTGGGGAGGGCATAGCCCACCCCAGGGCCTAAGCCTCAACTTTGGGGGATCAGCTAAGCTGCCTCTAGTCAGGGCACCCGGATCAGGCCTCTCAAATTGAGGGATGGAGAAGGGTCTAAGGAGGGGCCGTTTCCAAGGTGTGGGCAGGCTGAAGGGGACTCAGTGACATTCGAGGGGCTGCCAGCGCTGGTGACAGGGGGGAGCTGTGATCACCCCTCTGCCTCCAGGGCCAAGCGGAGCAAAGGCCGACTCCAAAAAGAGAGCTGAAGGAGGAGTTCCCACTGTGGCGCAGTGGACTAAGAACCTGACTGCAGCGGCTTCGGTCACTGTGGAGGTATGCGTTCCATCCCTGGCCTGGCGCAGTGGGTTAAAGGGTCTGGCCTTGCGGCAGCTGTGGTGTAGTTTGCAGCTGCAGCTCAGATTCAGTTCCAGGCCTGGCAACTTTCACATACCATGTGCGAGGCCATAACATTTAAAAAGAGAGAGAGAGGCACAGGACAGCTGAGGGAGAGGGCTGCCGAGGGGCAGGGCCTTTGCCAAAGGCCCGAAGCCCCTTCCACGGCCACTGCCCCAGCGACGAGGAAGTGGCAGCATGGATACCCCAGCCCCAGTGGTTTTCCTGTCCTCCTGCCCCCGTCAGAATCACAGGGAAGACAAGCCTTTGACACAGCCCACAGCGGCCAGCCTGCAGGGACAGAGAGCAGGGGGAGAGGGGCAGACGGGGCACCAGGAAGGGCAAACAGGAGGCCCCCTGACCCGCAGATCAAACACGAGAGATTCTCGGTTAAAATGGACCCTCACGTGCTAATTCAGACAAGGATGGCCATGGAACCCAGGCCCCCTCATCCCTTTTCAACGTCCCAGAAAAGCCATCAGAAGGTTTGGGGCTGTGCAGCGTCTAGAAAGGGGAACAGGTAGCCTTGGAATGTATGCAAAAGCACGCCAAGCTCTCAGGCCTGGGCGGGTGAAACCGCCTCCCCAGCCCCAGCGCAGCCTTTCCCTCAGACGGTGCTGGGTAAACTGAGCCACCCCCAGAGGACCCCAAATCCAGGGACAACAATGCCCTCGGCAGCCAGGCCCAGCACAGCCGAGCCAGGTGCAGCTCGCTGGGGTCCCCAGGGGAGCCAGGGTCTGGGGATGCTTCTAGACACTTCCACTGGCCTTAGATTTCCCAGGAACACCAGACAAGATCCTTTTGTCGTTGGGCATCTTCTCTGTGCCAGGCAAAGGCAGCGATTCCTGGACCAGGCAGTTGCCACTCCCAAGGGCACGTCTGCAAGTGAAGGGACCGCTCCAGGGACCGCTCACTGAGCTTCACTTAGACCGCGACACCGGCTGGTTGGTCGACCAGTTGGTCCTGTGGAAAGGCTGTGAACTGACCTTGGCCTCTGGTCGTGACCTGAGAATGGGGTGCTCGCAGCTTCCTGGAAGGTAAGGATGGCCACTCCTCCGGGGCTGTGTCACTCACCTTTGATCCCCAGTTCCCAGCACAGTGCCGGCCACTCGGCCTGAAGTGCCGCTGCCGTTCCTCTTTGTGCGGAGCTGGTACCTAGTAGGACAGCCAGACTTGAAGCTGGTTCCTTGAAGAACGAAAGGCCGTGGTGAGAATCTTCGCGGTGGAAGGAGCCTCCTGTGCGGGATAAACCGCCCAGGCAGCCGTGGGACATCTTCAGAGCTAAGAGGCCGTCCCCGGAGCTATTTGGTCACAATCACATTTACAAATGTGCTTCTTGGAGTTCCCGGCGTGGCTCAGTGGTAACGAACCCGACGAGGAGCCGTGAGGATGTGGGTTTGATCCCTGGCCTCACTCAGTGGGTTAAGGATCCAGCGTTGCTGTGAGCTGCACGACAGGCCGGCAGCTGCGGCTCCGATTCAACCCCTAGCCTGGGAACTTCCATATGCCACGGGTGCGGCCTTAAAAAGCAAAAAATAAAAAATAAAAAATGTGCTTCTTACCAAAATGGCAGACAGGGCCATTGATACCTACCCTCTTACATTAAGCTGAGAGTCGGGCTAAGGAAGGCCTGATTTTTTTTCTTTTAAAATCAAACCCAGGCCTCCGCAGTGACCCAAGCCACTGTACTTGGATTCTTAACCCACTGTGCCACAGCTAGAACTCCTAATTTTTTTTTCAGCTGCTCCCATGGCATGTGGAAGTTCCCGGGCCAGGGATCAAACCCACGCCACAGCTGCAACTAGAGCCAGTGCAGGAACAATGCCAGATCCTTAACCTGTTGAGCCACCAGGGAACTCCAGTTAAGGCCTACTTTTTAAAATTAATCTCTTGGGGACTTCCCGTAGTGGCTCAGTGGTTAACAAGCCTGACTAGTAACCAGGAGGTTGCAGGTTTGATCCCTGGTCTTGCTGTGGCTATAGTGTAGGCTGGCAGCTGTAGCTCTGATTTGACCCCTAGCTTGGGAACCTCCATATGCCACGGGTGTGGCCCTAAAAAGATAAAAAAAAAAAAAGATGAAATTAATCTCTTGAGGGTGTTCCCTTGTGGCACGGCAGGTTAAGGATCTGGCGTTGCCACAGTTTTGGTGCAGGTCACAGCCACCTCACGGGTTTGATTCCTGGCCCGGAATCTCCACATGCCATAGGCGTGGCCAAAAAAAGTTAATCTCGTGAAAGCATGGGAACAGCAGAAAATAACCCAAGAGACCCTCTGGGTAGAAGTGAGAGAGAAGGCTTCTCCCGTGAGAGCTGAGATGGCCCACAGTCCAGCCCAGCATGCACCTGCTGGTGCTCGGCACTGGCATGTGCCTGGCACGGAGCAGGAATTGAGTCAGTGCCCACTGCTTTGCATTGAATCTGCGGGTTCTTCAGAGCTACTGACCTTAGGTTGTGGGGCTGGATCTGGACGAGGTTTCCTGTGGGGGCTCCATGACCTTCGCCTCAGGTTCCGCACCTGTGCGATGGGAGCAAAATCACGAGATCTGAGGGTTAGATGAGGTCATGCTGGGAAGGCTCCGAGGGACAGCAGGGGCCGCTCGGCGGGAGGCCACACAGCGAGCTGCTTCAGGCTCCCACTGCTTCGGGGGGCGAAGGGAGCCTTATTCCCATGACTTCATCAGCCAAGGCCCTTCCCTTGGAGAGACGAATGGGAACAGCTTGACAGCATCGGGCCACTGGGAAGCCAGGGCTAGGGCCGTGACACGAGGGCCCAAGAATGAGGATTAGATGTCAGCCAGGCACGAAGGCACTTGGGAGGCCACCTCCTGCTGCACGGGCCTCCTTCTGCGGCCACTCCAACACCTCCCCCTGGGACCCACTACCTAACTCACCCTCAGATGCTGCCGCCTTTCTGGCCCACGGGATGCCGCGGGGGGAGGGGCGCCCAGGGTCGCCGCCACTCTGCTTCTGGTCGTCCTTGACCTGTGCGATTCTCTGAGTGAGGGCTGTGTTTGGAATGCCACCCCAGAAACCCACAGGGAGCCCCACCTGATGGCCCAGGCCCCTGCGCTCTCCTGCCCTGGGGCCAAGCTGTGTCATCACCTCCGGATCGTGTTACAGGAGGCTGCAGCAGCCCCGGAACTGATTTGATTTGGGCCCTCCGGCCGGCCTATGACATCATAGGATGGTTCACTGTTTGGGAAAATAACGGTTTTTCACATGGCAACGGCTCCTGTCCTCATCGCTGGCTTCACGGGACCAGGGCTCCCCACTGGGAGGTGGCAGCCATACCACGAGGATATCTGAAGGGTCACGTGCCCCAGATCCGGTCCCTCCCTCCCCACACATCCCCTGTGTTGCCCAAGGGGACAGCGCCTGGGCCTCAGCTTCCCGGGGTGCAGGTTGGGAATCGCGGCATCCGGAACAGTCTGCCTGACATGCTGCGGACAGGATACAGGCCAGCAACCCCGAAGCGGATCCCACTCATGAGCGCCAACAGCTGCTGTCGTACCCACTGTACAGAGCAGCACACTGAGGCGCGGAGGGCCGAGCGCCCCCTAATGTACCTCCTCCAAAGCCACAGGTGGCTTCCACGGCCCAAAGCCTCTATCTTCAGGTAAGTCTGAGCCACACCCCCCGCCGGAACAGGGCGTGATGAGCCTCCCTGCTCAGACAGCCTGGAAGGCAAGCGGGCCTCGCTCCCCACAGCCCCCGCCATGGGCTCAGCACATCCTGGAGCAGCCCCTGAGGACACACGTGCATTAAGCCCAGCTCTCAGGCAAGAAAAGTGATTCCAAGAAGCTCCAGGACAGCCTGGCCACGCTCAGGTGGAGGGTACAACCAGGCGAAGCCCTTTCCCACCATGTCTGGCTGCCCCCACCCCGTGCCAAGGCATTCCATCTCCCCAGGAGGGGAAAGCTCTGTGCACGAGAGCCCTGGTTCCTGAGTGGCAGCCACACGCCTTTCCCTGGGCTTCCCTCGAAGCCAGACCCCCCGCAGGAAACCCCCCACCTAAGGGGTACCTGTCTCAGGGGAAAGAGCTGCATTTTCAGTGACCCTCAGAATGGCCACGTGGCTCGCATCTTGCATCATCAAGAATAGGAAAGACCCTGACAGGCAGAATATGTGGCTGCAAAGATGTGACCATGCCCGGTGGGCAAGGGCCCCAGGCTTGAGCCCAGGCTTTGTCCCTGGCCGGCCCCCACCTCACTGGGCGAACCAGTGGGGTCCATGGGAAGCGAATGAGAGGCTGGATGTGGACAAGATTGTTCAGGAACATGAAGCGTCGTCTCCTGAGCACAGAAGCCCCTCTCTGCCAGTGGATCTTAGGTTTCAGCAGAGAAAACACCACACACTCGGCATCCAATGGTCCCAAATAAAGTCTCCCCCCCCACAAAAAAAATCGAAACTGAACAAAATCGTAATACCTAACACTAAAGCACACACCCTGCACATACACACACGTCACGACAAACTTCCAATGCCCGGCTTCCTAACAGCTGTTCCTTGTGGGACCAGAAATGAGAAGTCACCCAAGAAATCCTGAGTCCTTTGAGGGCCTACCAGCAGAACCATCTAAGAATTTGGGCGCAAATGTCCTTATTTGTAAACAAAACTGCTGAATGATAAAAAACAGCTGAAGTCAGTCCTTATACCTTGTTGATTACGTATCACAGAAGCCAGTGTTTCTCCCACGTCTTCTAGGAGAGCTACAACCTCTACAGGAATTTCAGCGCCTTCATTCCGATGCTTGCCCCTCCCCCGCAAAAAAAAAATGGTATAAAGACAATTTATACAGTTCTGTCTTCAGCCAAGACAGAACTCCTTGGCTGTTCTCCTCTGCCTTAGTTAAGTCTCATTGAGTGAGTCTAGGAGACACACTGGCCGCTGGGGGAAACACATTCTCAGGGTAGGAAGGGTATTCCTCCCCACCCCCCCAAAACTACCACCTTCCCCCCTCTTAGAGAAAAGAGGAGGAATTACAGAAAGCAATTAACATCTAATACCAGGTTTTTACTAAAGTATGAAGTTTTCCCTTCCCCAGAAGCAGTGCAGGAGTGGGGGGACAGTAGGTGACAGGGTGAGCTCCTGAGTAGGATGAACCCCTCCCTGCACTTGGGAGTTCTTGGGGCCTCTGCTCTGAAATAGGCCAGGGGAGGTCTCCTCTCTTCTTAGAAGAGGTGACAATTGTCCCTTGGTGAGGGCGGCAGGCCCTTGCAAGGTGCATTTCTGAGCCGTGCTCTTCCCCCGAAGCCCCTGTTTAAAATGCACTCTTTCCCCCCTAAGTGCCGGCAGCTCAGGAGAGCCACTCAGGATCCCAGGGCACCACCCTCGCCATTACGCGGGGCAGAAGCAATGAGCACGTAGGAGAACAAGGGAGCCCAGGGAGGGGTGTGGGTGCTGGCTCTTTTCAGGGAGGAGCGTGGAGCTCAGGCCTGCGAGGTCTGGTGCACCGAGTGCCCCGCGCGTATTCCGGTGGGCAATTTGGACCCTGGTCCGATCTTCCCCTGACACCCTTCATGGTCCAGAGAGGGCTCAATCCTCCCAGTCCGGGCCTCCCGTGCACCGGCTCCGGCGCAGGGCGGCGGTCCCCGGTTGTACCTTGGCTCCATGCGCCCCGCCCCCACCTCAGACCCCTGCAGGTGCGCCCCGCTGGAGAACAACAGCGCATCCCTGAGCTCAGGGCACCCCAGCCTTGGGGAGAAGGCTGCCCGGGAAGGAAGGGGTCACCGCCTGGGAGAGGGGCGCCAAGGAGCATCCCTGACGGCCTTCGATACTCAACCTAACACGCAGGACCCGGCCAAGAGAATGGGGAGGAGGCGTCTCCAGGTCCCCGCAGAAGGCGCATGGGATAGGGAGGGCAGACGTGATGCCCCCGGGCGGGGAAGTGGGGGCGCTGGACAGTGCGCAGGGAGGGACCAGGAGCCGCGAGCTGGAGCGGAAAAGCGCTGAACAGGAGGGGGCGCTCAGGCCACCGCCAGCGAGCTCCCCCAGCCCCCTCCTCCCCGAAGTGTGTTCCTCACACCCCCTTTATCTCGCTCCTTCCTTTCCTAACCCCTGCCCGGTGCCGCATCCCCACTGCACTGGGTCCCCAGCTGCCCCGCCCCCATCCCTCCGCGCACTGGGTCCCCAGCTGCCCCGCCCCCGTCCCTGCCGGCACCGGGTCCCCAGCTGCAGCGCGCGCGGGAGCCGGGAGGGGGCGCGGGGCGGTGGTGCGCGCCCTCGGGGCGAGGCGGGGGATTCAAGCGCGTTATAAGGCGCGGAGCCGGAGACAGCTTCCCAGACGCCGCGCTCGGAGGCCGGAGGGATCTGCCGCCCACATGGCCCCCGTCTGCTGCCTCGCCGGAACCCTGATGCTCGTGTACGCGGGCCTGCTGGCCGCCGCCGCGAGCCTCGGCTCCCCGGAGCCCGGCGCGCCTTCGGGGAGCCGCGACCGCGAGGAGCCCCCGCCCGGGAACGAGCTGCCCGCGGGACCCGCTGCCATCCCGTCGGTAAGAAGCCGCCCGACTTGCCGGACCCCAGCGCCCCAGAGACCTCCGGGTCTCGGTTTGCCTGCCCGGAGCCCGCACCTCCTGAGCTCCGGGGCGCCCCGACGGCGGAGCGGGGGCGGGGGCGGGGGGGCGCTTAGTTCAGGCGCGGCGTCCCGAGCAGGGACCTGGGCTCGCTTGGGTGTCCCCCTTCGTAAAGTGGGCATGAAAACCGCTTAGCTTGCTGGAGAGCCGGGAGGTCTGGAGGCTGCCCCACTGCACAGCCCTAAGCTGGAAAGGCCAGCCTTGACCTTGGCTTTGGGGCTAGTTCAGCATCAAAGGGAAGTTCTGCTAGACCAGGGGAAATGCCTTTTCTTCTGGGACTTCTAAGGTGGGAGGTGAGTAGAGTGTAAATAACTTCATCGTCCTGAAACGGGGAAGAAGGCATTTGTAGCAGTGTCAGCAAGTTACTGGCCCCCATCTATTTGGTGCAGTTCTCTCTGAAAAACAAAAACTGTCTTTCCTGCCAGGTGGAGGGGGCGGAAGTGGGAGGGGGTGCAGGGCCCCCAGTGACCCGTGATTTCTGGCTGGGTATGGTCACATTTAGCTCTGCCCTGCTCTTTCCTTCCCTGGGCTACGGAGGGTGGTGGTCAGGTTGGGGCGGGGGCCTTCAGAGGAGCCCTCTGGGTGGGGCACTCGCAGGAGGCGCTTTGAGTTTCATTCTGAAGATGCCTCTGGGTGGTGCAAAGGGCAGAGCGTCGCTGGGCCCTCAGGCCCCCACCTCTGCTCTCAGCATCACACTAGGAACCTCGATGCCCCCCCCCCCCCCCCCCCCCGTGAAGAACAGCCCACTAGACAGGTGAAGGTGGCAGCCAGCCCTGCCGGCTCTGTGGGAGCGCCCCCCTCCCCCCCGGAAGCCCTTGTTCCCACCTCCCCTGGACTAAAGGTGAACCTCCCCAGGTAGCCTCTGTCCAGCGCAGTCTCCTCCATCATGGAAGCCCCATTCCCCATCACAGCACACTGGCTCCCCCTGGAAGGCCGATCCCAGCAGAGTGGCTAGGAATCCTCTGGGTCTGCCTCGGCCAGAAGGGCCTGGCCGGCTCCAAGATCCCTGGGGACTCCCATCAGCCACTGGACTCGGCCCCCATGACCTCGTCTAAGCCCTCTTAAGCCAGTGTCCTCCTCGGCTGGCAGCCTTGCCTGCAGCCCCGACTGACCAAGGCCCACGGCCCACAGGGCCAAAGCCTCATCCTGGAAGGCGCCTCCTGGCAATCTCCTCGGGGTCAGGGCTGGTCAGAATGCAGCACTAGGGGAAGAGATATTTCTGGAATCATCGCTGTCCTTGCGTCTTAGCAGCCCTGAGCAAGGTGTGTGCCACACCCCGTTGCACGGGCCTCCAGTCATGACACCTCAGTGCTGCACGCCTCCCCCAGGTCCCCCCACCAGCCCTGGACTGTGAGCCTCGGCAGCCCTCAGGCGGAATTTGCCTCCCTGGAACTTTGGACCGTGGCGGTTGCCTGGGGGCCGCTTCCTGAGTACCAGTGCCCCATCCTCCGACTCCAGGAAGGCGCCCTCACTGCAGCTCCTGGGGAGGGAGGCTGGAGAGGCCTGGGCGCCCAGCAGTGCCAGGTTCCCAGCTGCTCTGAAGCCTGGCACCCGCCTTCTTCTGCCCATGTCCAGGGTCCTCTTCTCCCGCTAAATCCGGGCTGCGGGTGGCCTGTTCCCCAGGGTTTGTGCTCCGTGCGCCAGGAGGAAGGGGTTGGGGGCTGTGCTCTCTGGGAGGGCACCTCTGTGGACAGTAACAGGGGCCCGTGGGGGCCAAAGCCCAGTCCACGCAGTGACCTCCTGCACAGCCGGCACCCCCCGGGGAAGGCCCGCCAAGCCGATGGTGGCTGTGTTCCAGGAACCCGTGGCAGAGCGAGCGCATGGCATCGACCCCCGAGATGCCTGGATGCTCTTCGTCCGGCAGAGTGACAAGGGTGTCAACGGCAAGAGGGGGGGCAGAGGCAAGGCCAGGAAGCTCAAGGTGAGCCCCGGAGCCCCAGGCTGTGTGTGTCTGTATGTGTGTGCGTGTGAGAGAGAGCGCCTCCACCTGCGGGCCTTTCCTCGAACCCCCAGAGCACCAGCATCAGCCCCACACCCCTTGCAAGCCCCCGCTGCGCACCCTGAGCTTTTCCAACAAGCACAGACCCTCACCCTCGGGTCACAAAAGTGTCCAGCCTGGGCCCAGGTGACCCTGAGTTTGGGCTCTGTTCCAACCATTTTCTCTGCACCTCTAAAGTGCCAGGCAGCCTCGCTGGCTCCCCCTTTTCTCTTCCCTCTGCATCCTGGCATAGGAAGCCTGGTAGGGCATTCAGGGACCAAGCTGGAGCCTACAGCGGGGCTGGGGTGACATGGACTGGATCCTAGTAGCTGAGGGACATGGGTCCCTGGCAGCTTCTGGGTCCCACTCTCATTCAGCTTGGCCAGGGACTTGGCCCCTGGTTCCGATGGCCGACTCCTGCCTTGAGCCCCAGGAGGGCTGTGTCCCCTTGGGGTGCCCTGGTCAGGGAGGTTCTGCCCTTATGGAGCCCGGGCCTCACTCTGCCCTGGATCTGACCCAGCAACAGAGGGCCAGGCTCTGGGCCTGAGGCACCCGGGCAGCGGGGCTCTCACCATGGCCTGACCCGTCACCCTCACCCCTCTGAACTGCCTCGCTCTGCCCCACGCTGATCTGGGGGCTCCCCCCTGCTCCTCCCTGCAGAGGACCTCCTTGCTCCTGGGTTGTGTCCCAGCGCAGCTCAGGGTAGGCTCCTGGGGACCCCAGGCTCTGGTGCTGGGCCAGGCACGGGGGGACTGGCCAGTGGTGCAGTGACAGATCTTGAGATTCAAAAGCAGCCTGGAGTTTCCCTCCCTCCCCTCCTCCTGCATCAGGAAACCAGCTCCACGGCTGGCCGCAGCCCTCTGCTCTCCCACCCATGTGCCCCGTCCTGCCCCCAGCCCTGTCCCCAGGGGCCCCACCACCGCAGCCGGCCTGCAGCTTTCCCTGCCTTCTCAGGGGATGCCCTGGAGGCCGACCTCCACCGCAGGGGTCAAAGCAGGGCCCCCCTTGCCGGCCTTGGTGGCCTTGGTGCAGAGGAGGAGCCCAGGGTCCCCGGCCTGCCTGTTCAGGTGTCCTCACTCTCGAGCTTCTCTTTCAGCTCGGCCTGCCAGGCCCCCCCGGGCCCCCCGGCCCGCAGGGTCCCCCAGGCCCTATCCTGCCACCTGAGGTACTGCTGAAGGAGTTCCAGCTGCTGCTGAAAGGTAGGGGTGCCACCCACCCAGACACACCTCCTGTGGGAGCAGGCGGGGGGAGCATCCCGGAGAAGCCGAGGTGGGCTAGACCTTGGTCTGTCCACCTGTCTTCCAGGAGGCCCCTGCTCCGGGGCTGGGCCTGGGTCAGGGCCATGGGTCAGGAGCCGGGCGAGGGGGGGTGTGGTGAGGAGGTGGCTTCACAGAGGAAGGTGGACTTGGCCACTTTGTGTCAGTAGGTGGTTGGGGACCAGCATCCATACCTGACTTGGGAGTTGGGTGAGCCTAGCAAATATCCAAGCCTGTGCCCCCCCAAGAGGGGACTGCAAGGGAGGGATCGGGGCTCCTTAAGTTTGCAAAGTGCTCCTCTGATCCCCACAGTGACCCCAGGGGGAGCTGAGCCCGACCCCTGTGATGCAGGCCCCTTCCTTCCCCTCCACTGCCTCTGCCCCTGCCTCTTCCCCCCACAGATCTCAGCTGCTGGCTGCAGAGCCCCCTGGGAAGGCACCAGGAGGCTGCCCCCATGGGGCGGGAGGCAGGGGGGACAGTGTCAAGGGGCAGCACAGCGGGGAGCAGGAGGGGCAGCTGAGCTGGAGGCCGCAGGGGGAGAGAGCGGTATTGAGCCCAGGGGGAGTACCCAGGGGGGCTGGCCCTGTGCTGTTGCAGGTGCTGGAATTGCGGCTCAGGGAATTTACTAGAGTTAATGTCCTTAAGAGCTACTGCGAGGGAGTTCCCGATGTGGCTCGGTGGTTAATGAATCCGACTAGGAACCATGAGGCTGTGGGTTCCATCCCTGGCCTCGCTCAGTGAGTTAAGGAAGGGTGTTGCTGTGCGCTCTCGTGTAGGTTGCAGATGCGCCTTGGATGCAGCGTTGCTGTGGCTGTGGGGTAGGCTGGCGGCTACAGTCCGATTAGACCCCTAGCCTGGGAGCCTCCATATGCTGCACGTGCGGCCCTAGAAAAGACAAAAAAAAAAAAAGAGAGAGAGCTACGGAGAGTCTTTTCCCCCTTGGGTGTAATGTGCTATTCGTTTAAATAGACCAGCTTCAGTGGCCCGTGAAACTTCCCTATTACTTCCAGTATAGCTGCAATAATTATTTCTTTATACTCAGCTTCTTTCGCAAAATGCCCAGTCTGGCTTCTAGGACTGCCTTCCCTGACACGATAACAATGTAAACAGAGAAAAAGCAGCAGCGGGAGGGGGCACGTGGGGTGGGGTAGGAGAGAGCGGGGAGGCAGGAGAACCAGCGCCGTGGGTATCAATCAGCCCCTGGGCTGCCCGCTAGCCAAAGCGTGAAAGGAAACAGGAGCAGCCGCAGGATCAGGAAGCCGTTTCCGAAGACCCTGCAGGCCAGGGCGGTGTCCCCTGGATCCCAGAGGGCGGCTCCGGGGTAACCGGTAATGGTCCCCGGCGCTCTCAGAAGCGCCGGGGTTTTGGGGAGCCGGACCGGGACGCGGAGGGGCGGAGGGGGGGGTCCGGCGCGGCCACCGCTCGCTCTGTGCCAGGCGCCGTGCGCACGCGCGAGTGCGCAGAGCCCGAGCCCTGCCCGCGCGGCCCAGCGGAGGACGAGGAGGACGCGGGGGGCGCGGGCGTGCTGGCGCTGCTGGCTGCGCCCCTGGCCCCCGGCCCGCAGGCGCCGCGCGTCGAGGCCGCCTTCCACTGCCGCCTGCGCCGGGACGCGTCGGTGGAGCGGCGCGCGCTGCACGAGCTCGGCGTCTACTACGTGGTGAGTCTGGGCCCGCGGCCGGGGCGGCCCGGGAGGGCGCGGGGGGGCCCGCTGTGACCGGCCGTGTGCCCGCAGCCCGACGCCGAGGGCGCCTTCCGCCGCGGCGCCGGCCTGAACCTGACCAGCGGCCAGTACACGGCGCCCGTCGCCGGCTTCTACGCGCTCGCCGCCACGCTGCACGTGGGTGAGGCCCGGCCCCGGGGCGGGGAGGGGGGCGCCCCGCCGGCTCGGTTCCCGCCGCCCCGTGACCACCGCCCGCGCCTCCCCCGCAGCCCTGGCGGAGCAGCCGAGGCGGGGGCCGCTGCGCCCCCGGGACCGCCTGCGCCTGCTCATCTGCATCCAGTCCCGGTGCCAGCACCACGCGTAAGTGGGCGAGGGCGGGGCGCAGCGGGGCTCCCGCCTCCTCCCTTGGAGGGTCCCCCATCGAAGGCCAAGTGTGCGTCCCGCCTGCCAGCGCGAGCTTTCCAGACCCGGACTCAGGGCCTGGGGGCCTGGCCTCTCCCTCTGCCCATTCCCCCAGGGGACTGACAGCCATGCAGCACCCTGAGGCGCCAGGTCCTCAGAGGCCTTTCCTGACCCTGTGCAGCCAGGGGCTGCTCCTTCTGTATCCCCAGCACCCAGAAGAGCCCCAGCACAGAGCAGGTGCTCGGCACAATAGTTGCAGAAGGCAGGCACGAATGAAGTTCAGAACCTCTGGCTGCTTCGGAAAGCCCTCCCGGGACTGGCCTGAACCCAGCCTCCCCGCTGCCACCCCCGCACCTCCAGTGCCAGCGGCCAGTGTCTTGTTTCCCATCAGAGCCAAGGCTTGCTGCCCCCGGAGGTGGCCCAGGCCTGCCTTTCCCGGCCTTTGCAGCACCCCTTCAGCCTTGGGGACCTTCCTCCTGGGGACCCTGTTTGGATACCCCTCCACCAGAGACCTGGTCAAGACAGGCACTTGGCACTGGGCCAGGGTCAGCTGCTGGGATGATTGTGAGCAAGGGTGGGTGAAGTTGGTGGGTCTGGGGCAGGGGTCTCGGGCGACCCTCTTTCTCTTTTGGCCACAGCTCCCTGGAGGCTGTCATGGGGCTGGAGAGCAGCAGCGAGCTGTTTACCATCTCGGTAAACGGGGTCCTGTACCTGCAGGTGTGTGCTCGGCTCTGGGGGACCGCCACCTGGGCCCAGCTGTGGGGCTGACCAGGCAGGGAGGGGTGCTGGTGGGTGCCGAGGAGCCGTGTGTCTCCAGGTCCCGGGAGAGGGCCAGGGCCGGGCAGAGCTCTCACGCTAGTCTGGCCAGAGCCAGGCCGCCACCAGGTCGCCTCTCCCCAAACCTGGCCCCGCAGATACCAGTCCTTAGCCGCCGCTCTGCTCCTCAGTGTCCTGTTTTCAGACCGCCCCAGCGCCCCACGCTGAGCACGGCTGCTCCTGGCCCTTCAGAGGGACCCAGTGGACAGCAGAGGGGTGAGGGGCCAGCGGCAGAGGTCAGCTCCTTGTCCGGGATATCACGACATCCTGGCCCACTGAAACTGTGGGAAGCAGGTGTGGTTGTTTCTACACAAAACCCCGAGAGAGAGTCTCTTTCTAGAACCGTGGGGATTTGGGCAAGTGCTTGAGAAATTGATGAAAAGGTGGGACTTCCTAAAAAAAAAGAAAAAAATGTAGGTGCAGATGTGTGGAGAAACAGCTCCCATGTAAACAGCACCCACCAGGCTGGGCGGTTCTAAGCCCTTCCCAGAAATGACGCGTTTGATTCTCCGGGCACTTGTTTATCACTTCTCTGTGACAAACAAAACACGGCTGGCGTCCGTGAGGATGCAGGTTCAATCCCTGGCCTCGCTCAGTGGGTTAAGGTGCTGCAGTGTAGATCACAGACGTGGTTCGGATCGGGTGTTGCTGTGGCTGTGGTGTAGGCCGGCAGCTGCAGCTCTGATTTCACCCTTAGCCTGGGGACCTCCATATGCCGCAGGTGCGGCCCTAAAAAAACCAAAGCAAAACAAAACAAAACAAAACAAAACAAATAAGGGAACTAAGGCACAGAAGGTTGAGTAATTTGCCTAAACTCACACAGCAAAGCCCGATTGGAGGTTCAGCTGTGGCCGCAGGCAGCCGTGGGTGCTGCAGTGTGTTTAGGGGTCTGGATCCAGGCACTGCTGCTCAGACTTAAATAGCACATGGTGTGCCTGGGGTCTTAGGCCGTGAGGCCCAGATTCTGGGTTTCTGGGAGTTTCCAGCAGGTGTGTCTCTGCTGGTGCCTGGACCACATTTGGAGCAGCCAGGCCAGAGTACTGGTCCCACAACGGCTCTAACACACGGGTGTGGCCAGGCCTGTGAAGGAAGGGGCACCCTTTCAGGCTTCAAGGGCAGCCAAGAAACCTGTTTGACTTTTTTGTTTTGTTTTGCTTTTTCTAGGGCCGTTCCCACGGCATATGGAGGTTCCCAGGCTAAGGGTGGAATCGGAGCTGTAGCTGCCGGCCTACACCACAGCCACAGCAATGCCAGGTCCGAGTCATGTCTGCGCCCTACACCACAGCTCGTGGCAACACTGGATCCTTAACCCACTGAGCAAGGCCAGGGATCGAACCCTCAACCTCACGGTTCCTAGTCGGATTTGTTAACCACTGCACCACGACAGGAACTCCAGACACCTCTTTGACTTTTGAACCCCACTGTGGCCCTGAGCAGAGGCTTGTTCCCGCACACCTGACCTACAGGGAGCCCATGGGCGCAGGGGGTGGATGGAGCCATGGAGAAAGCACTCGAGTAGGTCTGTGTCAAGTAGGGTGTGCGCAGGAGGGCAGCACCCGGGCTGACTCTGCCCCTCCCCGCAGATGGGCCAGTACACCTCCGTCTTCCTGGACAACGCCAGCGGCTCCCCCATCACTGTGCGCAGCGGCTCCCACTTCAGCGCTGTCCTCCTCGGCGTGTGACCGGCCACCCCAGGCCCTCTCGCCGGGCGAGCGTGGCAGAGGCGCTGAAGAGCTCACACTGGCCACCACAGTTCAGCCCATAGAGGACCACCGGTGGGGGACGTGCGAACCCTCCCAGGGCTGGGCGTGACTTTAGGGTGCCATCTCTTAAAGGGGGAAGCCCTCTTGGGCTGTTAGCTGGGGAGCCAACCTGGCGTGCCCAGGAGCACTCGCTTTGTCCCTACCTGGCTGCAGACCTGGGCCCCTCCCGGCCCCATCGGGCAGCTCACCCATCTTCCCGTGTGTTCTCAGGGGCCCCCTGTGGGGGTGCCAGCACTCAGGGGAAAGACCGCCCAGCCTGCCCAGGGTCCCCCTGTGGAGGGGGGCAGGCTGCTCTGGGCTGAGGGACTTCCCAGGGAAAGCCAGGTGTATGGCCCGCCCAGCTTGGTGGCAGCCTTCTCACTGCCCCCAGTCCCTACCTGTGGCTCCTGGTCCCCACCTGCCCCTCTCCCCGGCCACGCCTGTAGCCTGCCACGGACCTCAGGGCACCGTGTGACCTGAGTGACCTTGGCACCCAAGCCTCTCCTTGCAGCCATGGCCATAGAAGCCTCGCTTGCAAGCTCCCCCCGCCTTCCCACCAGGAGCTGCGCTGCCACCTCCGCGAATTGTCCCCTCAACAAGGTCCCTCTGCCCGCGCCCCTGCTGCTCTGGCTGACAGCCGGGATCCACCCATCCGATGAGAGAGTGGAACGCCCTTGCAGATGAGGGACAGCCGGGCCCTGCCCACCCATCGGGACAGACGCACGCTCTCGCTGCCCAGCCGTGGCCTGGCCGGGTCCCTCCAGCACGGGGGCTGGAAGCATCTCCCCCACTTGGGTGGGGACGTGGCTCCAAGCGCGGATGGGTGGAGATGGTGCTGAGAAAAAGCTCATCTCGGGAAGGCCGGGTCCCGGGTCCTCTGCTGCTGTAGCAGTGATGGGGTGGGGGTGGGGGGGGTCTCTCTCTGTGAAGAAAAGGGTCTCTGGGAGTTTCTGCAGTTTCTTCCAAGATGGAGGCCCCGACCCCACCTGCTGAGGAAGTCCTCCCAACCCCTGTCCCTCCACACGGAACAGGCCACGGGATGTCCTGGGACCCAGCTGGCCCGGCAAGGGTGCCTGCAGGCCTGAGAAGGGGCAGTGGCTGCAGTCACCTCTCACCTTAGCCCAGCTGGCCGCGGGGTGAGCAGGTGACGAGGGCCAGGCCTGCTGATCGCAGGAGCCCTAAGCTCCCATCTCCACCATGAGAATCCAGCCTCTCCCCCCAGCCGGGGAGCGGGCGCAGCACACACAGACCACTCTGTGCCCTCTGGCAGGCCGGGCACAGTTCTCAGTAGGACTCGTACCCACCCTACCAGGAAATGTCAGCTGGTGGGTGTCCTGCCTCCCCAGCTCTGTGATAAAGGGGGTGTGGCCACGCCCTTTTCTGGATTTCACTTTGGGTCCCGTGGGCAGACACTTTAGAGCAACGACCTTTGACCCTCGAAAAAGCCAGATCTCTTCCTTTTCTCAGTGTGAGTGTGTTACACAGCAAGTTATTCAGGTATTTATCGTGTAATAGTGCCAAGTGGGGTCTATTTATATATAAATAGACAAAACTGACCTTCTGGGGAATTGTTTTTGTGATTACACACAGTTACAGGAACAAAGGGCAAACCTTAAAACATAGACACTTAAATCATTTAGACGGGACGACGGATGGAGGTGTGAGTGCTGGGGGGGGGGGGGGGCAGAAGGACGGCCTCCAGCCGTGGAGACCCTCCGACCCCATGGAGCAGGTGGCGGGGGGGGGGCGGCGGCCAGAGACAGGGGCACTCTGGGAATTAGGGCCACAGGGCCACAGACGGGCGCCTGGCTCGTTGCAGGAAGGAGTTCATTAAGTAAACGGTTCCACATCCCAATTCTGAGACACTGAGGTGCCTTTTTTCAGCGATGGGGCCCTGCATCGTCCCCGCACTCAGCAAAGGGAGGGAGGCCGGTCCACCAGCAGAACGCAGGCGGCGATAAGGCCGTGTGTGCAGGCTGGGCGGGGCCAGCAAACATGCCAAAACAGCTTCAAAAGCAAATTTTCAGATCTTACATCATCCAGCAGCTAGCATTTACAGAGAAGGACCTAAAAGCTGCTTTACTAAGAAGTGACAACAGCAATACCAACGGCCTGCTTTCAGATATAAGGGCTTGAAAAGTACTTTATTTGCTTTTTAGGGCTGCACCCGCGGCATATGGAGGTTCCCAGGCTAGGGGTCGAATTGGAGCTGTAGCCACCGGCCTACGGCACAGCCACAGCAATACCAGATCCGAGCTGCGTCTGTGACCTACACCACAGCTCACGGCAACGCCAGATCCTAAACCCACTGAGCAAGGCCAGGAATCGAACCCCACAGCCTCATGGTTCCTAGTCGGATGCGTTTCCACTGCGACACGACGGGCACTCCAAAAGTATCTCAGAGTTTGTTTTTCTGAGTAGGCGGAGATGCACTTTAATCTGACGTGTTCCTGTGAAGCTAATTTCAGCCCGGCACAGGGCCAAGTGAATGCACGTGCAAGGTCCCAGGCCAGGGACCGAACCCACACCACAGCAGCGGCCTGAGCCACCGCAGTGACAAGGCCATGTCCATAACCTGCTGAGCCTCCAGGAAACGCCACACGCCTAACATGGGAAGCCGGACTTGAGAGGCCGCGCTTGACTGCCCAAACCTGGGAAGGGCACCTGTTGCACCCGAGGACCCAGCCCACCACAGGCTCTGCCATCAGCAGGATCAGAAGCAGGCTGAACCGCGTGGGGTTTGCGGAGGGCCCACAGGGGCACCTGCCGCCTGAGGAATGGCCGCATCCATCAGTCTGCACGCCCAGCTCAGCCTGGGTCCCGCCGCCTCATGCCTTGGCAGCTTCTTTTCGTGTGGAAACAACACAGCCCGAGCTCTCCAGCAGCCCTGGGTTCTGGTCCTCGTCTGTCAACACCGGTCACCTGAGCGCCTCCCTAGCCAGTTACCACGAGGGCGAAAGAGCCCTGGAACGGCGCCCGTAAACCACCAAGCACCGCACAGCCAGCAGCGCACAGTCACTGGCCGGTCCGAGACGCCTCTAACGGCCTCAACAAGGAAAGACCCCGAGCCCCTTCAAAAGCAAATACCGTCAACCTCTGAAGGGTCCCGAGCTGCTCGCAATGTAAAAGATAACTCACAATCTAGAAAAGAAAGAAACCTTTATTTACAACCACGGGCAGCCCACCAGAGCGCATGAAACACACAATGTGCGCCAGACACCGAAGGACCTGGGGAAGCCCAGGGCACGCGGCCCCGGCCCGGCCTCAGCGCCCTATCCGCACCACCATCACCGTCACGTTGTCTGCAGAGCCCCGCTGCACCGCCTTGGTGGCCAGCCGGTTGCAGGCGGCTTCGTAGCGGGCGTCCACGGCGGGCTTCCCTTCCCGGCTCTGGATCTTCTCGTCCTGCGGGGCAGGAGAGGGGGCTGGTCAGCAGGGGCTCCTGAGACAGCACCGCCCTGGGCGGCGGGACAAACGGACGGGTCCGCCCCCTGGGTGGGGTTCACGCTCCCCACGCGGGGCACCCTGGGCCGAAGCGGCTTTGCCTCTAACACCCGTCTCACCTCAAGGCAGGACAAGATGAAGTGGACGGCTTCTTCCGGGGTAAAGACCTTGAAGAGGCCGTCGCAGGCCAGCAAGATAAACCTGCAGCGGGGAGAGGAAACCTCAGCGGCGCGAAGCGGCCTCCGCGGCACGCTGTGACGTGGCCCGGCGCCCCGGGGGAGAGGGTCTGTCCAGCTCCTCGGAGGCCGACATCGCCCACCAGCTCAACCTCTGTGAGACCAGAGTTCAAGCTACTTAAAGTGACCTGCGGGTGAAATGTTCTGACTCAAAATTGGGACTGCACCCCTCACCCCGAACGATGGATGAAGCCCAACGCGGCAGCTTCTGAGACCCCCTCTGGGAAAATCACCCCATCAAGTCACGAGGTGTTCCGGGAATGAACACGCACTCAACTGCCCTGGCACAGGCCTCGAGCCCTTCCTCAGACGCTGAGCAGACGGTCCGGACTCACTCGGGACTGTCCTCAAGCGCCACCCACATGAAGGGAGGACAGCCGTCCACTGTCACCCTCTGCAACCAGGACCATCTTCCCCTCAAACCCGAGACGTCCCGAGGCGAGGCCCTCTGGACGGCGATGGGCGAGGGGGACGGCCGCGCTTCTCCCAGCCTGGGGTCCCGCCTCTAACTTAACCCTTCCCGCCTCGTTTTACTCCCCAGGCCCTGGTTTCCCCTGCCGACTGGCGTTCGGTCCATAACTGTTTACTGGGCACGTGGCTCATGCTTGCCAATGGGCACAGTTCCAAGGAGGCACCTGCCCCTTCCAGCAAGTGGCCACGCGGGCACACCGTCCCGATCCCGAGCCGAGGGGGCTGGCACGGCACACACACGGCGCAGACGTGCCTTCTGAGGCAGTGCCTAGAAAGCTGGATGCCGAGGCAGGCGGGGTGCGGCCAGGCTCCTTGGAAGAGGCCACCTCCATGCTCACCGCGCCCCGGGCAGGGTCCCTGCATCAGTTCCTCCCGGGCGTCGCCATCCTAGGCCAGCCTTCAACACTTCCTAGCGGAGGGCTGTCGCTTTGCTTGGGGCCTTAGAATTACAGGTGGGCCAGCTCCATGGGTGCCTCTTTATCGGCCTAGCTTGGCTCCACTTACAAACCTCCCATGATTCTTCCATTTTAAGCTAAAAGTCCAACTTCTCAGCACAAATCCAAGGCCTTCCCAATCTGTCCCCAAAGCACCCTGCCGTCACTTTCTCAAGATGCCCCGGTACTGGCCCCTGCCTGGCCACGTGTTCACCCCGTCCTACTTTAACGCCCATGTGTGTCCCCTCTGCCACAAACCCTCCTTTTTCCACCAGGGTCGTCGCCCCTCCTCCATGGCCAAGGTCTCTCCGCGCAGCCCCAGAGCCAGAGCCATGTATGCTCCCTACCAGACCGGGGACCCCATGAGAGCAGAAATGGTATTTTTATCAATCCCTGCACCTCCAGGGCCTGGCCCGGTGCCTAGGCCACGGCCGCCCCCTTTGCCGCCCCCGGCTCACTACACCAACTGGAAAAGGTCTCAAGAGAAAGAGCCCTCCGGAGGGCAATGTTACCTGTCGTTGGGGGTCAGCTGGCAGCGTCTGATGTCTGGCACAGACGTCACCCCGCAGCGCTTGTACTGCCCGTCCCCGATGGAGCGGGACACCTCCAGCACGCCCAAGACGCGCCCGTCCCTGAAACGAGGGAAACCGTTCAGACTCTGTCTGGCAGATCATGGGTCCCAGTGCCTAGAACCTGATCTTAAAAAGCAGAGCAACGGGGACGGCGGGAGGTGTGACCTGGGAACCCACAGCTCTGAGACGCCGCCGCGGGCTACGTGAGGCCGGGCATCTTCGTGGTCCAGCTTCGCGGCTCCCGGTCATTAACACTCTGCTGCCCTGCACCTCAGCCCCGTGGCACCGACGGCAACAGTGCCCCCTCCAGCTGGCACACGGCAGTGCTGGGCCTCGCACACAGACAGGCCCAGAGCCGAGCATCACAGCTGCCTGGGTCAGGGCCCAGCCTCCTTTTTCTGTGTTGCTTTTACCTATCTTTTTTTTTTTGTCTTTTTAGGGCCGCACCCACAGCATATGGAGGTTCCCAGGCTAGGGGTCGAATTGGAGCTGTAGCCCCCGGTCTACACCACAGCCACAGCAACTCGGGATCCAAGCCCTGTCTGTGACCTACAACACTGCTCGCGGCAACACCAGATCCTTAACCCACTGAGCGAGGCCAAGGATCGAACCCGAAACCTCATGGTTCCTAGTCCGGTTCGTTAACCACTGAGCCAGGAACTCCCTGTTTTTATCTTAAAGTCTCAGGAGAGTCACGCGTGCACCAGGGTTAGGAATGGCTGGAATCGAGGGATACTCTGCACTTCAATCTGATCAGACTTGGAAAATGCCAGAAAGTGGCTCTTCCCAGATTTGGAAGCAAGTTTTCTTCATTCTGGGTATGAGTATGACTTCAACACCAAGGCTGGTACCTGGACAGCATGATTTTCTCTTTTAGGTGAGGGATACGGAGCCAGGACGGTGACTCCCACATACACAGACTCGCTGTCAGGGGACAGGTATGTCGGCGGGGGAAGTGGGCCCCAGCCTGAGGCTCCAGGAACCAATCTGGTGTGTGCTTGCTGTGCGACCCCGGGCAGCTGCAGCCTCCTGGATGCATGTGGCCGGTAACTGCCCAGCTGGGCTGGGCCGCTGTCTCGGGGTCAGAATCCAGCCTGGCTCCCAGCCCTTCGTCTGCCCCCCCACATCACCCTCCCAGTGGTCACAGCTAAGTCATCAACGGAACTCTGCTATCTGCGAATCTTCTCCAGCACAAACAGTAAAACAAACAGCCAGAGGGATGGGAGCGCAGAGCAGCAGCACTGAAGAGTGAAGAGGGGAGGGCTGGGGGTCTCTCGGCCCGGAGACCACCATGCCAGCTCACAGGGACCGTGGGAAGCCACGAGACTGCCCCCGAGCCATCAACCCAGCTTGTTTCAGCGAGCGTGAGCCCGGGGCAGGTCGGGAAGACCCAGCTACCGCCAGCACAAATCAGTACAGGAAACACAGAACAGCTCTTGAGTCGGGTGAGGAAGAGCGCCTGCACCACAGCCCAGAGCTGCCGTCTCCAATCCCGAGCTCTGAGCAGGCGCTGTCAGACACACGTGTGCAAGTGCCAGACAGCGAGGCCCGAGCACCAGCTCTCAAGACTGCATGTCACAGGAGCACGAAGCCACGCCACCTGCCCTTGGTGTTCAGTGACGATCCCGCAGGACACGTCCCAGTGGGACACGCGCACTGCGGCCCCCGCCCGCCCTGCTCCCGCGCCAGCCCCCTCGGCAGAACTGGCTCATCTGTCCCGGACGGGCCAGCCTCCGGGAGGCACCAGGACGCTGCGCTCTGCAGCTGGTTCACCCCCAACGAACGGCTGCAGGTCCGCTCTCCTCCCGCTGTCCCCCGACGGCTCCCAAGCCCGCCCTGCTGAGGAGGTCCCAGGCCCATCTGCCTGTCCCCTGGTCCCAGTCACCCACAGGACTGGCCTCCTGCCCAGAAGCACTTTAAACTTCACTCCAGGTTGCTGGTGCGCGTCTCCTCTCCGTCAGGCCGTCGACCTGAAAACAGCAGTCGTACGGTGGGAAAGTCGCTCACTGAGGTCCCCGATCGTAGCAGCTCTTTTTGGTGGCAGTTTCTGTCCCAATGCTTCCTCCACAATCGGAGGCCAGTCTGGCTGCTGCTCTGACTCCAGCTGATCTAGCACGTGAGCAAAGGCAGGGACCCAGTGGCCTCGAAGTTCTTACAGAGCTGAGGCTGGGAGGTGGGACCTCCATCTTCCTGTGACCGTCCAAAGACGCAGATGCCAAGGTCCGTGGGTGCCACAGAGATGGCTGGGGGTGATCCCAGCCCAAGTCTTTGTCCTCAGAGCCCCGTCCTAGGCACACAGCGTGTATCTGAAACTAAAAAGTTACACAGGCGAGCTCCCTCCATCTGTTCCGTTGCCTTCCTCGTGAAATACACCTGGCACGGTCCTGCCTTCTCGGAGGCGCTCAGCGGCAGGCGTGTGCAATGCAGGGGTGCCCGCAGCAGACCGCCGCCAGTGTGAGAGAGCGGGAGAGGAAAAAAGACGTACATGGATCTGCTAGCTTCGGCGAGGAGGAACACCGGCAAGCAACCAGGAACCAAGGGTGAAGGGAGCGGAGGTGAAAGCGTGGTCTAGCTGTGCCTTTTCTTTAATTTAGACATTTAACCACGTGAAGAAGGGTTTTCACTTTTAAAATTGTGCTAAAAATATCTGTAACCTAAAAGTGACCATCTTAACTACGTCTCCCTGTACAGCTGAGTGGCGGGCAGCACAGCGCTGTGCCCCCACCCGAAGCCCTGCCCCTTCAACGACAACCCCATTCTCCTTCTGTCCCCACGATGATTCTGACACGCAGGAACCTCAGACGTGGCATCGCCCAGCATTCACTCTTCCGCCGCCTGCTGACGGCCAAGCGTCCTCAGGGCGGGTGGGCCCGGGGTCTGCGACCCGCCTGCTTCCCCGTCAGGGCTGTGCCGTGTGGCGCGGTGTGTGACAGGGCCTGCTCGTTCAGGCTGTGCGACCGCCCGCTGCAGGGACAGGCCTCATCGGTTCACCCCTTAATCTGCTGACGGACACTGGGGCTGCCGCCGCCGTGAACGTGGGCGCCCGAGGATCTGTCCGACTCCGCTGCTCTCCATTCTGAAGGGTCCAGGCCCAGGAGGAGAGCCGCCGGTCCCGGGGCGCTCGCACTGTTTTTCGCGGCTCACGTGTTGGCTGTCGGGGTGGCCCGGCCTGGCTCGTGAGGCCCCACCGTTGGGGTTTCCGCAGCGGCTGCACCACCTTCTGTTGCCACCACCCGCGCACAGGCGGTCCGACGTCACCACGTCCCTGCTTTGTAACAGCCGAAGCCCCGACGCCGACCACCCAATGAAACTAAGGCCCGTGACAACCAGCGTGGCAGGGAGACGGCGCTGAGAGTAATTCCTCCGCGTCCACACCCGAGCCCTGCGCGTCCTCGTGAGGCGCCGGCTGGGGACGCGGGAGCCGCGAGAGCCGCGAGCTCCGGTCACTCGTGGAGACGGCGCCGACGCCGCGGTGCTCACGCGGCTGTGGCGGAGAGACAGCCTCCCCTCATTAGGAACCCCGATTTTCAGTGGAAAAACATGACAACTCCGGAGTTAAAAGCCGTTAAAAGAAGGCCCTCCAAATGTTCGACCTGAACGTGAAGCGGCCGTCTGAGCTCCCGGCCTGCAGGGGCGGGGGGTCTCCGCGGGCTCCGTCCCCGAACAGACTCGGAACGGAGGACCGAGCGCGGCGGAGCCGGGCTCCCCGCTCGCGCAGCCCCACGCCTCCGAGGACGGGCCAGGCCGGTGCGCCCGGGGCGGCCGAAGCGGCGCCCTCCCCTGGCCCCGGACGAGGAGCCGTGAGAGGAAGAGACCTAAGCCCGCCTGCGGCCCCCGCGGAGGAGGAGAGAGAGGGACGGGCAGGCAGAGGCAGGAAAGGCCGCCTGGCTCTGCCGACGGTGACTAAGGACTTGGCCCGCTACCCTGCTTCCTGGGGGCCGGCCCCTCTTCCCAGGCCGCCCGCGAGCACGCGTGCAGAAGGAACCACGGAGGCGGAGGACCGTGGCTGCTGCCATCCTGTGGGAGCGGGGGCATGTGCAAGGCTCCCTGAGGCAAGAGAAAACCGCCAGCCGAAAGGCTTGTGGGAACAACCTGCCCAAGGCCGGAGGGTATCCCCCCGGCCACCGGTCATCACACCGGAAACACCTCCTCTCACCCCTCGGCAGCCAACGTGGGCATCAGGGTCGCCGACAGCAGCCAGACCGTCTGAAGGGCACCGCATCCCACCAAACACGTCTGTGTTTCATCTACATCTTTTAAGGACGTCTTCAGACCTAACGCTCGCTGTGTGAGAAACACGTGGAACCAGTGCCGCTGGTGACCCTCGACCACCGCTGGCCTGGCGAGGGACGGGGCCCAGGCCTAGGCAAAGGGGAGACGGCCCTACACCCGGAGGACGGGCGGACGGAGGAAACGTGCCCGCTGCCCAGGCCCCGGATGTAGACCGCGGCATGCGGGGACACCTGGCGCAGGCCGAGTACATGTGGGACATCACACGCCTAACAGCACCTAATTATTCTAATGATTACTGAGACCCTAAGTAACAACTAACCCTAATTCTTTCTTTCTTAGGTGTTATGTCCGCAACTAATTTTTAAATAGTTCCGCTTAACATGTAAACAAAACAAATACAGCAAAATGTTCACTGAATCTAGGTGGCAGACATTGAAATGTTTCCTATTTTAGCATTTTCTTTGCACGTCTGGAAAGTTTACTAATAAAAGTGGGGGAATAGAGGAAGAGAAATCATGCCAAGCCCACCTCAGCAGGAGAGAGGCTGCAACCTGCCCCTGCTGCTCCAGAACAGAACTGCCTCCCCCCGCAACCCAACCCCCGCCACCTCTTCGCCTCCCACCCCTCTTCTGAGGGGCTCACCCTAAACACACACTGTTCTTCACGAGGGATGGGAAACAGGAGGGAAACGCAGCACCGCCGATCTTATTTTCAGCCAGAAGATCGTCAGTGTCAAAATCTTTTCAAGGAATTCAGGCAAAAGCAGTTATAAAAAAAAAGGCAGAGGAGTTCCCGTTGTGGCTCCATGCGTTAAGAACCTGATTAGTACCCATAAGGATGCGGGTTCAATCCTGGCCCCACTCAGTTGGCTACGTATCTGGCGCTGCCATGAGCTGTGGTGTAGGCTGCAGACATGGCTTGGATCCTGTGCGGCTGTGGTGCAGGCCGGCAGCTGCAGCGCCGATTCGACCCCTAGCCTGGGAACCCCCATGTGCCACAGGTGTGGCCCTTAAGGGGCGGCGGGGGGACCACAGGTGACGCTGACATTTAATGCAGGGGTCGCCTTCTCAGGCACTAACGCCCACAGCCGTCGGAGGGAAAAGCCAGGCATACAGCACTGAGCAGCGTCTGAACCCAGCCCACGAGTCCACCGGCGCTCATGGACATAGCCACAACCAAGACCAAAATCACCTTCCACTAACCCAGGAGGTTTTTAACCAACCCGAAGAATTCAGACTCCTCTCCAGAGACTCCCCTGCACCAGCGGCTGTGACCAGCCTGGAGCAGTAACAAAGAGCAACAGAAGAGATACGACGCTTCCAAGGACAAGTAACTGCAGGCTTATGCTGATATGCTGGTTTTACCTCCAACAGGAAATAAAATCTAGTGGGGTCAAACTGTGAGATGAACCAAAGAACCCTTCTGGTCAAATTCACACACAGTGTCCCTGAAGAGTCCCTCTTCTGAGCGTAGAGTAGGCCCCACCTCCTCCGTCGCCCTGAGAGACGGCAGATGGTCACTTAGGGCCGGCACGCGGTGGTCAAGTTCAAAGACTGTGGAACAGCCAGGGCCAAGCCAGGGAGAGCGGCCTCTGAGCCAGAGACGCTGTGCCCCAGGAAGCCCGGAGAGGATCAGCACGGACCACCGTCTCACATCTACTGCTTTAGCCACGTCAGACTGTCTCTCTAGAGAACTGCCTCAACGTAGCTTATCCGATTGTGACGAGTGATCGGTCAAGAAGGCTCCTAGGACCAGAGAAAACGCTGCAAATGGTCCGCTTCAACTTGAGGCAGCTCTCCTCCTGCAAATGCAGGAGGCCTGTTTCTTGCATGCATTTTTTAGGGCTGTACCCGCGGCACATGGAGGTTCCCAGGCTAGGGCTCCAACTGGAGCTGCAGCTGTCGGCCTACACCACAGCCACGCCAGATCGGAGCCGCGGTCTGTGACCTGCAACACTGCAGCTCACGGCAACGGTGTAAGCGAGGCCAGGGATCGAACCCGCATCCTCATGGATACTAGTCGGGTTCTTAACCCGCTGAGCCACAACGGGAACTCCTTGCATGTATTTTTTGCTCCCACTTGGACACAGGAGATCCGTCAATTCTCGCTCGCCTGCTTGCCCAGGTCAGAGCTCGGAAGACCGCCCGACACAGGACGCTCGCCTCGGAAGTCTCCGGGCCCCTTTCAGGGGAGCCCTCCTTCCCTGGAGTCGCCGTCACCCCCGTTACCTGACATTCCCGCCAGCCTTCTGTATTCTCATGCGTTCCTCATACTGGGTTGGATTATGCTCCTTGCTGAGGCTTAAGGCTGCATGTTTTTGACTCTCCTCGTTGTAACGACACAGGATTGCCTGGGAAGAGAGAGATTACGGCAGCTGTGAAATTCAAGGAGCTCAGCGCCCAAAGCTGACAGTAAAGAAAAAGGTTAAGGGTGGCGTTTCAGATTCGGCCTCCTGCTGACAAGCTGAGTTCAGAGGCTCAAGTATCGAGGCAGCATCAAGCCGCAGAAGGGTGTCACAGAAGAAGGTGGGGAGAAAAGCCCGGGCTTGGTCTCAACTCTGGGGCAAACTGGTGGATGCTCGCCCTCAGCCGCCGTCCTCTGTGTGACATCACAGGGAGGCCCCAAGCGGGGCCAGGGCCCCTGCAGGCCTTACCATCTTAGGAGTCTACGGGAGGCAAGACGAGGCAGACCCAGCGCCCCTCCGTGCGTTCCCGCCACTGTGTTTACTGTGTGAGGAAGTCTGAGGCCCAGGCGGCATCACACCTCGAGTCCCCGAGCAGCTCCAGGAGCCCAACTGGGCTCTGACTCCCAAGTCTCTCTCTCTCCTCAGCCAGTTTTACTCACGCTCCTCTGCCCTTTGGTTTAAACCTATGTGGCAGAGACAGTCCACTCAAGGACCCCCAGAATCTAAGCACCACCAGGCAGGGCTAGCGTCTGCGATGCTCAGGGCCTAACCCCCAGGGCCGCCTTTTATAAATCACCCTAAACACAACGGGGCCGGGGAGCAGCTATTTCCAGGCCCGGGAAGGTCACTTTGTCACCGTGACTGCCGCACAACGTGGGGCCGGCTGCAGAGGAAGCAGTGCTGGAAGTGACGCGCCGGCCCCGGCCGCCCTGCAGACACTGCCTCCAGCTGCAAGTCACGCCCCACCACTGTGACTGGCACGCAGGCTGTCACGGGGGGAAATAACCCCCCCCCCCAGCCATGTGTAATGGGCTCAATGGATAGATGTCACAGACCTACCACTGTTCTAGCTACGGCTTTTGAGTTATTCTGGAATCACAGGCTTTTGAGAGGCAGCGGTTAATGTTTTTCATTCATTTCTGTCTGAGGTCAGAAAATGAGGATGACTATTTAAGCTCCCTGCGTGACGATTAAATTCCAACACCCAGCACCTGTCTTTGAGAGTACCCACGAGAAGGAAAATGTGGAAAAAAGCAGAAAAGGTGTTACAGGGCATAAATCTTCCCAGAGGACAAACAGCCTCCAACTGAGCTGCTGTGCTCTGACCGAGAACATGACCTCTGCAGCAGGAGCTCTTGCAGCCACCCCACAAGACGGCGACCCAGCCAGCACCACTGTACTCTTGGTCAGCAAGTGCTTCCTCCAGCTCTTCCCCCACGTCGCACGCTGACGTCTCCGGGGGCGGCCTCCGAGCCACATACCCGACTGTCTCCGAGGTTGGCGATATAAAGGATGTTGTCTACAGCCAGAACACACGTGGCGGTGGACCCATCTTTCCAGGCAGGCTTCCTGCGGGGAAACACATCAGAACCACGCTCACCACCAGCACGCAAGCACTCAGCCCAGCTTCCCGAGCTGACTGGGAAGTGCCTTAGACTTTAAAACAGACCGTTCCTGGATGGGTGCTTTTCTGTTTCCGATTAGGGAGCAGTTACACGAGCCTGCTCAGCACTAGGAACCGTTCACACAGTGAGCGTGAGCATTAAACCCCACCAGGCCTGAAGTGTGTTTAGTTAACGCTCCCTCACCTGTCTTCCCGTGTTGTACTCACTGGCTGGAAGCCTGCTTGAGGAACTCTTCGTCCGTGTGCTTGAAAGTGTCCAGAAGGCATCTTTTCACGGTTTTCTCTACACTGATGACATCCCCTATCACAGAAGGGCCAAAACAAGCTCTGAAGCCTCCCAAGTATGAAAACAAGACACTCACTCGCACCCACAGACATCTCGCGAGAGGCGCCGAGCACGCAGAGCCGTGCGCAGGTCCAGAGCTCCTGCTCGCCTCGAAGCCCTGCTCTTTGACACTCAACGGGGACTCTCTTCCATCTTTCCTTCTGTGTTGTGGGCTTTTGCGGGGGGGGGCGGGGAGAGGCCCATGCCTGCGGCATTCAGAAGTTCCCAGACCAGGGATTGCACCCGCTCCACAGCCACAACCAGAGCCACAGCAGTGACGCCGCCAGATCCTTAACCCGCTGAGCCCCAGAGAATTCCAGCAACGAGTCTTTACAAAAGCTAAGGACACCTCACCGACCGACACCAACAGCCAACACTGAGATGAACGAGAAATGCTCTGGTTCTCAGTCTCACCTTTCGGAAATTTCCTGATTAAGTTCTGATGCAAGTTCTGTGCAGCAAATTTTGAGGCTCGAATTCCTCCATGTCCATCAAAAACAGCAAAATATGAAACCCGGGTACTGGAACAATGAATTGAGAGTCAGCAAAGATCACTCCTCGCCATTAAGGCCTATGACTCTTAACCACCAAACATTAACCGAAACAAACATGTAAACAACTTTCACGACATTTTAAAATTAAACACTCAGACTTGTTTCAAAATTCAAGATCTATTAACTCTGATTTTTTTCACTAACCTAAAACTCGGAACTTTTTCTATTGTAAGCCAGACTGAGGAGTTCCCTGGTGGTGCAGTGGGTTAAGGACCCAGCTTTGTCACTGTTCTGGCTCTGACTGCTGCTCTGGCGTGGCTCAATCCCTGGCCAGGGAAATTCCACATGCCATAAGCATGACCCAAAACACAAATAAATTAATAAACCTGACTTGGTTTTAAACACTAACACTCAGATGAACAGTTCCTGACGCAAGACAGTTAAAAAGTCTAAAAGAATGGGTAGTTGCAGAACTGCTGCTCCAACTCTGACCGACACAGAGACCCTGAGGCCCATCGTGCCAGTCTTCCTCCTTTTCCCCATTCACGTGTTCTCAGAAAACCAACACACATAGAATAAATGGCATGAAGACACTGAATCGAGGAGGAGAGAATATAAATCCAGTGAGAAACGACGTTGATTCTGCAGAGCTGCTCTACTTCCAAACACTTTTGGACTTCCTTTTCAATCCGGGATCACACAAGCCAAGGGCAAAAAAACTTCATGTGGCTTATAACTCGGAATCTTTGGGAGTTCCTGTCGTGGCTCAGTGGTTAATGAACCCGACTAGCATCCATGAGGACACAGCTTCCACCCCTGGCCTTGCTCAGTGGGCTAAGGTTCTGGCGTTGCCGTGGGCTGTGGTGTAGGTCACAGACGCAGCTCAGATCTGACACTGCTGTGGCTGTGGCGTAGGCCAGTGGCTACAGCTCCGATTCGACCCCTAGCTTGGGAACCTCCATAGGCCATGGGTGCAGCCCTAAAAAGACCAAAAAAGGACTCTCACGGTGTAGTATTTGCTGGTTAGGGTTCAGTGTTCCCGAATTCGCTCTATCCCTAAAGCCTGCCCCCGGTGCTCTCCAGAAGTGCCTTTCCTGGCTCTGAAAGCGACTCCTGCTCTTGGTACGCAATGGCAGCCTAGCAGCACTGAGGTGTGTACCAGGGACCGTGGTCTCTGCAGGTGACCGGGTGTCCTGCGGGGGCCATCGCCACCTCCTGATTAGGCCTCACCTAGGGGACAAGAGCACCGGCACCAAAGCGAGCGCCAGCAGAGCACTCGGTGTCAGGCAGCGCCTGTCAGGAAGGCTATGCGATTACGGACGCGGGGGAGCGCCTGTGCAACGCACACGTCGCCGCAGGTGTAAACAGTGTTTCCTGACGGCCAACTCAACGTCCTGCCTCCTGGCTGCTTTTCCTCCAGGCCTCGGACCGTATCCAGAGGCTTCATTTTCCTCTGCACAACTGTAGGAAAATGTTCAGTTCTTCTGCTTCCTGATGCCATCTCTGCTCTTCCGTTCTCTTTCTCAGCCCTCGCGCTCTGCACCAGCTCTCCTCGAGCACCACTCGCTGCTCTCATTAGCGGCTTCGGCCTCTATCTCCTGGGTCAGAGCGAGAACACTACCTGCCAGAAGCGCCTCAGACCCTGGTAGAAAGCAACGTCCCCCAAAGACCCGCAACGCGGAGGGTCCTTCCCGGGTCCGCAGCCTTCGGCCGCCGGCGGGCCCGACACTCGGCGCCGCGCGGCCCTGAGCGGCAGGACCCACCTGTGGCCGCAGCCGGCCCCCTGGCCTCCCGCCCCCGCGGCGCAGGTGGGACGGGCCCCGCTGTGGAAACCAGAAGACGCAGCGGAGACCCACGGCCGCCGCAGCAGGCGGCGCGAGGGCCGCGCCTTCTCCGCCGCTGCGACCGCCAGCGCCCCGCCCCGGGCCGGCGGTCTCAGGGCCCGGCGGTCTCAGGAGCGCGGGCCGTCGGGGACACTCACATGAGGGAGGAGGGGGGCCGGCACTCCTCGGTGATGTCGTTGAGGATGACGTGCGCGTCCTGCATCTCCTCGCGCTCGCCCTTCCGCTCGGCCACGTAGCCTTTCAAACCGAAGATCGCCGAAGAGGCTGAGGAGGAGAGGACAGGAAGCCAATACAAAACGCTGCCCTTCTCCCCGGGAGCCCCGGTCCCAGAGCGAGCGAGGACAGGGCGGCTGTGCCGCTGGCAGCGCGCCGAGGCCGCAGACGAGGGCGCCGCCCCTCGAGGCGCCTCCCCGCGCGGGTCTGTGAGCAACGTCGGGCCGCGGGGGCAGGAGGGCCCGGCTCGGCAAAGGCGCGGCGCCGAGAGGCGACGGCGGACGACAGCGCCAGGCCGGGACGGCGCCGCTCGAGAGGGCGCGAGGCCGAAGCGCCCGGGCAAGGAGCGTGCCGTCGCCGCGCGCGCGCGGAAGCGGGCGGAGAACTCGGCCGCCAGCCGCCTACTTGAGAGGGACGGCCACGCCCGCCCCACGGGCGACGCTGGAATCGAATGCTTCCAGCCCGAGGCGGCCCCTGCGGGGTTTGCTCAAGTACCAGCGGCTGCGACGTCAGGAGGGAAAGAAGAGGAAGGAGCCCCCCCGGGGGCAGAGACGCTGGGCGCGGCTCCCGCCACCCAGAGCCCCGAGGAATGCCCGGGGCCCCTCCGCAAGAGCGGGGCGGCCGCAGGCAGGCAAGCCCTCGAGGCTGAGCGGGGCTGCTGCGCGGGGCTGCGCTCTCCGCGGCCGGGAGCCTCAGGCCACTCGAGGCGCCAGACTAAGCGGCGGGAGGAAGACCCAGCTCCTCCTTTCCCCTGAGCGAGCCGAGGCTCTCGCTCCTTCCCACGGACCGGGACCTGCGGGGAAGCTGACTGCACACTTCGCCTGTCTTTCCCCTGCGGACGCTGCCTGCCCGCGCCGGTCACGGAATATCCCAAGGGCTCCTCGACAGGCCGGGCGCAAGGACGGGCGGCGAGAGAGAAGCTGGGGGGCTGGTCAGCTGACCGCTCCCCGCAGAAAGCTAGGACCCCCCACCCCCCAGCGTTTTGGCCCTTGAAAACCAGGTGCAGGCTTCCTGTCTGAACAAGCTGAGGAAGGGGGTGCCGAGAGCAGAGGGAGGGCGGCGGAAGCAGCCTTGGAGACCCGTGGGCAAGCCCGGAGCCCGCCCGCTCCCTCGGTGCAGGCACGGAAAGGAAGAATCGTAATCGGAAAGCTGGGCGTGCTTTTGCTCTGGGGTCTTTTAAGATACGGAGTCTAATACATTTGTTTTCAAACTGTCTGAAAACCTTTACAAACTTTCTTTTCCACAAGCTCTTCGCTGCCATTCTTCTCTTCTTCAGAGGTCTTTCTCTTTGCTCCTTTCCCTTCGTTCTTTCCCGTCTGGGACGGCGACGCGTCGAGAGAACCTGGAAAGACAAAGCAAGAGCCAGACAGAAACGCAGCTGTAGGCTGTGAGAGTCCCTGGCAGGCGAGGCCCCTCCCCGCCCTCAGACTCCGAGAGCCACTCACGCGAGGCCAGGCACAGAGGGAGGCACAGCAGTCGGGGCTCGCACTCTGCGGGGTGGGGCGGTGGCCGGGCACCCACGGAGGGGGACCCCCCCCCCAGTTGAGAGCCAGGCCCTGCTCAGACAGACCATGAGAGGACACGCAGGAGAGGCTTCTCGTGGTCCGACTGCCCACGCCTGTTGGGGGCCTGGCACAGACGCCATCCTTAACATTCATAAGCCCTTATCAGTAAGTTGCCCAAATCTGTCAAGTGAAACATCCCAAACCAGTTCAAAAAAGAAACAAGCGCCCCGAAAGGTCAGGCTTTAAGAATTACATGCATCCTGAAAGGTGAAACAGGACTGCTGAGGCCATTCCTGTTTGCAAAGGGTGAGCTGGTATTCAAAGCCAGCGCCAAGAACACCCGCGGTGCGTGTGCTTTCCGGAGTGATCGAAGTCTAGTTTCAGATGTCCGTTACGGGGGCGGGGGCTTAAGGCAAATGACTTAACCTCCCAGGCTCGGTCTCCTCACCCATGACAGGGAGAGTACCCTCCTCTCAGGGCTGTCTGAAAATCAGTGGGGAGAAAATAGGCAAAGCAGCCACCACGGTGCCTGGTCCGCCGAGTATCCAGGCCATGGCCACCGCCGTCGGAGCACATGGCCCCAGGTGCCCTCTGCGTTCAGGTGTAAAACTCTGCAAGCATTCAGTATTTATTCAACTGCTCCTTGCCAGACATCTCTGAGTACCAAGGAGAAAAGAGAGGACGTGTCCCTGCCCTCAAGAAAGAGTCGGTTCCTTGCCAAAGAGCGAGGTCTGCAACAGCATCAGGTTAACAGACACACGCGACCCCACACGGTAAGGCGACCTAACTGGGAAAAGGTCCCGGATCTCCCACCGGCCTCCATCAGCCTCCTGTCACTTACTGCCTGTGTTCCAGGTCCCCCATGGGAATGTAAGAGACTCTTCCTTTAAGTCGCAAAACAGACATTTTTTAGACTGTTGCTGAATTCTAACTGAAGCACACTCTAACTGGAACATGTGGTCTACACGGGACATTGATTAGTCACCGGGACTTACTTTATGGCCCGGGATGCAGTCGACTTGAGTAAATGGCTCTTGCCTGCTTAAGAAGAAGGTCTCCTCAAGACGCCCAAAATACTGGGTACAAGGCTGGGTTCCATGTACACACGCACACACACAATCAAGCAAGTGCTGTTGAAATCTTCTAAATTACTGCTAGTATCAGGGCTACGGGTAACTACGATGGAACTCTGTGGAACCCTCCTCTCTTTCACCAAATGTGTCAAGAGCCCTAGCTGCACACGTTAACTTTCATTATAACCCAGAGGACTTGTCTTTATCGAGAAGGTTTTAAGGTTAATTGGGAGTATGAGAGTGCTCTAATTTTTTGGAAAGGAAACAAAGTTTGGAAACCTGAGAATTCTTATGTGTAAGATAATGGTGATACTTTTTTCTCAATATAGGGATGATACTTATTTAATCCATACTTTCTAGACCAATGATTCTATGGTAAAGAATTATGATACAAAAAAAATATACTTGAAAAGCAGTGAGTATGGCTGACTTGACAACATAAGGAAGGCTTTTCACACTAGAAGATAACAATTGCATAGGAAAAGGACGGCCGCGCCAGCACCGTCCCCACCACTGCTCCGCAGCCCCTCCCTTTCGGGGATTCCACGTGAGAAGGTCTCCGTGAGATGGGGTAACACACTTGTCACAGAGACAACCTAGAGACTCTGCTCTACTTGCCCCTTCTGTTTAACTGGAACAGAAAAGGAAAAGTTAAAACATTTACAGGAAAAGGTACAGCCAATTGTTTTGCGGGGTTTTTTGTTTTTGTTTTTTTTTTTTTTTGGCCTCACCCACGGCACGTGGAAGTTCGCAGGCCAGGGACTGACCCCATGCAGCAGCAGTGATCTGAACTGCTGCAGTGACAATGCCAGTTAACCTGCTGTGCCACAAGAGAACTCTGAGCCAATGTTAAGGCTTAACAAAAATGAAATCACATCAATAAACAGAATCTTGAGAACATATAAGGACAGACTGGAAAATAATTAACTAAAGTCTTGAATTTCAAGAAAATTCCTGTATATGATCTCTTACCAGTTAATAACCAGTGTCATTCTGAGTTCATTTTTTCAATACCAAAATTCTTTTTTAATATAACTGGCATAAAACAGAAGATTTATTATCAGGGATATCTTCAATTTTTCAGGGATACTGAATTATTATTATTTTTAGGGCTGCACCTGCAGCATATGGAGGGCCCCAGGCTAAGGGGCAAATCGGAGCTACAGCTGCCAGCCTACACCACAGCCACAGCCCCGCCAGATCCAAGCCTCGTCTGCGACCTACACAAGAGCTCATGGCAACACTGAATCCTTAACGCACTGAGCGAGGCCAGGGATCGAACCCACAACCTCAGGGTTCCTAGTCGGATTCATTTCCTCTGCATCATGAAGGGAACTCCTGAAAATAAATTTTAACTGTATTTCATATACAGACACTTCTGCTGGATACATTTAGATCTGTCAGGAATATAACAAGGCAAAACCAGAATGACAAACTCTGAGTTTTGTTTTTAAAGTTAATAACATAGATCAAAGTAAATCACTGAACTCATACTCCCTTCTTTCTTTCTTTTTTCTTTTTTTAGGCCTTTTTAGGGCCGCATCCACAGCATATGGACGTTTCCAGGCTAGGGGTCAAACTGGGGCTCTAGCTGGCGGCCTACACCACGGCCACAGCAACGCAGGATCCTTAACCCACTGAGCAAGGCCAGGAATCAAACCCACATCCTCAAGGATACTAGTTGGATTTGTTACCACTGAGCCACAGTGGGAACTCCCTAAACTCATATTGCTTCAAGTCATTACAAAAGGCTGGGGGGGGGGGATAAAAATAATCACGAAAAAGTGATGGTAGTACTTGTATCTTTCTGCTCCCTAATACGCTTTATGCTGTACTATGAGTTAATGTCATCCTGATCCTTGTTAAAAGTACAAGTGGACTGTACATAAATGTAAAACATCACGCACCATTTCCATCGGCACACTGGACTTCTTTCCCGCCACTTACCTGCATCGCCACTGCTGGCTGGTGGGAGATCATCGAAAAGCAAAGGTCCCCCTGATCCTGAAACACAGCAGAACACTGGGTGAATCCACAAAACCAGGACGAGGCTCAAGTCTCAGAATCCATCCCACTAGGACACCTACACGGGTCATCGAAATAAACGCGAAACTCGTGTGTCCATCGGTGGCAACTCACACAGTGCTCAACATAGCATCTCGAACCTATTTTATTTTAAAGTCCTATCATTTCACAGGACACAAAACCTGCCTGAAAGAGTTAAATCTCATCTCAGCTAGTAAAATAGACGCGCAAATGAACCTGAGAAAACCGTTTAGCGTTTTTACGCAGTTTCTCAGGGCTAGCGACTAGCAGGTTTTTCTGCCTTACCTGACGCCATGGATTCAAAACTTAAGACAGTCCAACACCTAAAACATCTGTGTGTTGAAAATGGGGGAAAGGGAAAAAGATTGAGACCACTACAATCCCAGGATGGCACGCTGACACACACCTGGGAGAGCCTGAAGACTGTACCTGAGTCAGCACTGCTGGCTGGAGGGAGGCCGTCAAAGAGCAGAGATCCCTTCTGAGCTTCTTTCCCTAGAACACGGAACACCTGCTTAGAGAGCATGTGGTCACCGGCCGGGGCTCTGCAGAGGGGGGAGCTTCTGAGAGGGGTTTGCTATGAAATTCAAATCTTCTCCTCCCTGTCGGGCAACATTTATTTTTAAAAAATATTTTCTTGACAGCCATTTAATATGGACATTTGTTTCCAACAGTTACAGCCAACATAAAAGCAATGGAAGATGCTCCAACAGGCGTTTTAAAGGCCACTGGGTATTTTGAGGGAAACAAGAATTTTTCTTGATAATTTCACTATTGAACGGAACAAGTATTTTGAAATCTTTCTTTAAAAGTGAATCCTGGGGAGAAAAAAAAATAATTCTAGGGCAAGACAGTAATTCTGTCTTGGTACCTCAATCTAGACAAAACTTCAGGGATAAAGGGACTTGTCAAAAGGTCTGCAGGTCTTTAAAAAATCCTATGTCAATAACATTCTCAACTAACACCAAGGAGGCTCTCAAACACACAGGCACTGAGATGTTGAGACACTTGAGGGAAGCAAGCCAGTCGTCTTAACCTGGCGTCCCTCGCACGGGCCTCAATTCAACAGACGTGTGTGAAGAAAGTGAGGAATTTCACATCCTCCAAGACAGAAGACAGCCAGGGAAATTTCCTATCCGAAAACCTAAAGATTAACATTCCAAAGTACTTGTGTTAAATGTTTGATACGCAATTCTTCCCCCCCATGTAAAATTTCACCACTCCTCCCCTTCCAGCTTTCCCCAAAATTTCTACTGGAAGTACGAAAGAGATGAACTGGCCCACAGGGATGTGGCGGGGGGGTGGCAGAGAGTCACAGCCTCTCACGTGCAACATACTTGTCCTGTTCCCCAGAGTTCAGGCACAGCAATGAACTCCTTTAAAATCACACGAGGAGTTCCCGCCAGGGCGCAGCGGAAACGAATCCAACTAGGAACCACGAGGTTACGGGTTCGATTCCTGGCCTCACTGAGTGGGTGAAGGATCCGGCGTTGCTGTGAGCTGTGGTGTGGGTCGCAGACGCCACTCGGATCTGGCGTTGCTGTGGCTCTGGTATAGGCTGGAGGCTACAGCTCCGATTCGACCCCTAGCCTGGGAACCTCCATATGTCGCAGGTACAGCCCTGAAAAGACCAAAGACTAAATAAATAAATAAATACAGTAAAAACCAATTCAACTTGAATGTTCTAAAAGATTCACCCATTTCATCTTTTTGCCTAGAAAACTTGGCAAAATTTTAATTAAAATGTCTATCCTCCAGGAGCTCCTGCTGTGGTGAAGTGGGTTAAGAATCCTACTGCAGGAGTTCCCGTCATGGCACAGTGGAAACAAATCCAATTAGGAACCATGAGGCTGCGGGTTGGATTCCTGGCCTCGCTCAGTGGGTTGAGGATATGGCATCGCCTTGAGCCGTGGTGTAGGTCGCAGACCCAGCTCGGATCTGGCGTTGCTGTGGCTGTGGTGTAGTCCTGCAGCTACAGCTCCGATTAGATCCCTAGCCTGGGAACCTCCATATGCCGTGGGTGCGGCCCTGAAGAGACAAAGACACAAAGACACACACACACACACACACACACACAAAATCCTACTGCAGCAGCTCAGGTTGCTGCAGAGGTGCCCATTTGATCCCTGGCCTGATACAGTGGGTTAAAGGATCTGGTGTTGCCACAGCTACAGCTCGGATTCAATCCCTGCCCCCAGGAACTTCCATGTGCAACAGATGCGGCCATAAAATTAAAAAAAAAAAAAAAGGAGTATAACCTCCAAAGAGGGAAATTTCTTCAGGAGTGTTTAGGTCAGAAGGACATTAAATACCTGATATATTCCTAATTTAACAAAAAGTAACTCTTTTGCTTTATATCCTTAATGCAAATGGGCGATGTCTGACCCTCAAGACCACCCTACAGAAACTAAGTAATTGGAAGCACTTTCATTTTTATCACAACTGATGCAGAGACTCTATGGGCTGCACTCAAAAAACAGCATTAGAAAAACATTAAAAGGTATTTAGGGAGCTCCCGCTGTGGTGCGGCGGGAACGAATCTGAAGAGTGTCCATGAGGATGCGGATTTGATCCCTGGCCTCACTCAGTGGGCTGGGGAATCTAGCGCTGCCATGAGCTGTGGCCTAGGCCGGCGGCTACAGCTCTGATTCTGCCCTAGCCTAGGAGCCTCCATATGCTGCAGGTGCAGCCCTACAAAGACCAAAAAAGGGGGCGGGGCACTTAGGAGAACCATTTCCTCAGGGCAGTAAGCCTCCTCCAAGAAGCCCTCCTTGATATTCCAGCAGGCAGGCCGCGGCCAAGGGAAGCTCGCTCTGTGCTGTCTGGCCATGGACACGCCCACTCCAGCAGCGTCCAGCTGAACACTTGCACTGCTACCAGCAGGGCCAGGGCCCCAGCATCTTAGGAGAGGGGACATTTCGGGGTGGAGGCCAACCTCAAGAGCAACCAACCCTCCCACTTGGGCAAGGTCAGATTTTAATTCCAGAATTAAACTACACACCTCAATCAGGTCTTTGCAATGCCAGCGTCCAATGGGGGAGGTCCTCTTTTACCCAGGTAAGCATTCCTCGTGACAGAGCTTCCAGCTTAGCACCAGCCTGGTCCTCTCCTTTGGCTACAGCTCAGTCTGGCGTAGTGCCCCAAACCTAGCATCACCCGGAGAAGGGCCTTCCTTCCCGTCCTGAACAGTATGAGTCTGTCCTCGCCTCTGTCACTCTGGAATACCGTGAGTACTATTTCAATTAAACACAATGACATCATTTCATATTTCTGTTGGCCACCACTGCGAATGGCTTATAAACCTGATAATTAACATCCACTGCCTGCCAGGAACTACTCTAGTGTCTAATGCTCTACCTATTCGAATGCATTCAATCCTTTACCACAATCTTATGAGGTGGGTACTATTATTGTTGCTTTACTTACTGGCGGGGAAACCAAGGCACCTGGGTTAAATAACCGTGCCAGGGCGTGACTGAGGCGTGGCAATCCACAGCTGAGCACCGGCTGCTCTCGGCGAGGAGCCGCACTGCCTCCACCCCGGTCTGGAGACTTCACAAGGACCGGCTCACTTAACCCTTACACGAGGCCACCAAGACAGTGCTTGAGGCGCTCCATCTCTGAAACACTTTCTGCACCATCAAAAGGATCATATTTAGAGTAGCCCGCGTCCGGATTCTTAAGAAAGCAAAACAAAAAACTCCGTAGGTCACAAATGCTGTAGGGGACCTTCTGGTTAACAAGAACCTTACATTTTGTTTTGGAAAAACAGCAAATCAAAACACGTGTGGCTGCCATCTTTGGGCCAAGTGGGACCGTGACCTGAAACTTTGGAGGAGGCCCTGTGTTCTCGATATAAGAACTCTAGTATAAAGAAAGAAACAAGACCGAAAACAAGTTTTTCATCACAATTAATTTCATCTAGGACTTTTTTAAAAAAGTTCTCTACATTCTGAAGCTAAGTCTACTAAAAGTTATACTACATACTACGCTTGGGCTGACCATATTCGGGTTAGCTAAAAGCTGCTATGCGCAATAAGGCAACAAAAAGCTTTTAAATATTTTGCCTAAATTGCTTTTTACACCTGGATTTTCTTGTCAACTACAAGTGTGATGCAGGTGACCTTCTCATCCGAGGTTGTGGATACGGAGGGCCAGCCGTCCTAGGATAGAAACCTGAGCACCCAGGGCTATGGGAGCCACTGGGGCCCTGGAACCAATCCCCCGCAGATACTGCGGGGCTGCCCTGCGTGTTTTCCAAATGCCTCGGAGGTATCAGAAAAGGCCCCGCCTCGCCCCCACTCTCCCCACCCAGAGTAACAGTTTTAGTGTCTAGCTTCCACTTTCTTTTATGCTCATGAACTTGGGCACGTGTGTTTTCGTTTTTAAAAGGCAGACGCACACCGTCCACTAGTCTACAAACATCCTTGCTCTTGTAGGCCGTCAGGACATGCTCGGGCCAGCACACTGGCTACTGATTCTCCCAACAGCCCCACAATATTCTCTCTGGGAAGCACGGCCACTCACTTCTCTGGTTCCCTTGCTGATGGGCACATGCAGAATGCCTCTGGTCTCTTCCATGACAAATTCTGCCACAACAAACAACCTGAGACTTATATCCTCATTATATCTGCTAGACGGCTGGTCAAAGGGTAAATAAATAAATTGAAAAATGCCAAACTGTGTTCCAAAAAAAAGCTGTGGTAACTTCCACTCCCAATACACTTTATGAGAACACCCTCCCCGCCATCTGGCCAAGTTTTAAAGCTGATGAGTGAAAAACAGGGCACAGCACTGATGGGCTTTTCCTTTCCCTTTCCAGGAATGAAGAAACAGAGCATCCGCTCCTGTAGACGGGTCATTTGCACTTCGTCTCTATTACCTGTCAGGACACATCCTCTGACCGTTTTCCTGGTGGGATACCTCTCGTCCTTACAGATTTGTCCGAGGCTCTCCCTTATTAGGGACAGTGACCTTGAGCAAGGTGTATTGCAACGCTTCTCTCTCAGCTTGTCTTGCCTCTGTGGTATTTTGCCTGCAGAAACTTTTTATTTTACATAGTTAAATCCCAGCAACGCCCGCTGAATCCTTAACCCACAGAGCGAGGCTAGGAATCAAACCCGCAACCTCATGGTTGCTAGTTGGGTTTGTTTCCGCTGCGCCACAACGGGACTCCCTAACCTTTTCTTTTTCTTCCTTCTTTTTTTAAACGGCCCCACCTGTGGCATATGGAAGTTTCCCTAGCCAGGAATTGAATCTGAGTTGCAGCTGTGGCCAACCAGATCCTTTAAGCCAGTGCCCCGGGCCAGGGACGGAACCTGCACCTCAGCATCAACTGGAGAGGCCGCAGTTGGATTCTTAACCCACTCCACCACGACGGGAATTCCAAAATCCATCCTATTTTCTTTTCATTCACTCTATGTTCAATTTAATCAACCAATATGGCCGATTTTTGGGAAACAAAGTATGACATTTAAAGTTTCAAAAATCAAAATATTTTCACAAGATTGTGAAATCAGAGTCTGTTCTTGTTCAAATGATTTTTTTTAACCTGTTACGTTTCATCTTGTTGGTATTAACTAAATGCCTGTTAAGATTATTTGGGGTTCCAATTTTGTCACTCACTTTAGTGCTTATCCCTCTCAGCTTTCTGTCATCTACAAATCAGAAAGCATGCCTTCTTCGTTCTTTAAGCTATTTAAAAAAAAACACACCCAGTCAAGCAGGACCTGTGACAGTGTCAGTGCCGTTGACACTTCAGGGAAGGGGGCTTTCAACATCGCACAGAGCCCTGCTACCTGCCATCTCAGCAGGGTTGGGTGTGTCCTCCAAGCACCAACTTAGGAGAGTTGTCAAGTTTTGTGTCATTTTAGGGATTGACCCCCCCACCAGACCCGAATTAATTTCAGGTAAAAAGAGATTTGATAGGCTTCCGGGCACATCTACAAATCCAAAGTCTGCCCCAAACATACTCAGACAAAAGTTATACTCCACCCACAGAGTGAGAAAGAGTGCACACACAAGCCAGAGTTTTCACAACCAGAACGATCTAGAAAACAAATCTAAAAACGGAACGTTCGGAGAAAAGTAAGGGTGCCATTACTGCGCACAAGGACCCGATAAAGACGGGCCTGGCCACCCACAGGCGACCAGCCCCCACCCAGGCCCGGTGGACAGCAGGACAACTCCTCCCGTGGGGACCACCGTTAGGGCCCCGTGTCGCACTACTCCCCCCGCCCTGGTAGGACCCGTCACAAGTCTGCCCCGTCGTCAGAGGCCAATTCCAGCTCCGCCTCCTTCTCCACCGGCCACGAACTACCAACACCGCTTCTCGGGACAGCAGCATTTCCCACAGTCATTACCTCCAGCCCTCTTCGATTTTAATCGCTTGCACTCAGAATCAGGCTCTTTGAAAGCATAAGGCTGGGTCTCAGTGCCCTTCGTGTTGCCTGCAGCAGTAGTTCCCAAACCGCGGGTCTCCGGACCCCTGCTGGGCTGTCAAAAACCTCCTGCACGTTTCACGACCCCGAGGCAGGGCGCTCTCGCCAGGCTTTCAGATGCAGCGGGGCTGAGGCCAGCCTGGAGTATCCGAACTTGCTTTTGCTTTTCCACGTTCTCTGCCACCGAGTTTGGCTTGGAAAGAAAGCCCTAAATCACAGCATCCGGCTGAAGACCTTGCACGTGAAATCCGTAGCGGGTCCTCTGCCAACTGCGACCCGGCGCGGCTGGACCTACAGGACCAACCAGACGGTCCCCACGCTGCTAAAACGTGGAGCTCAAACCCCAGCTCCGGGAGCTCAGCGGCCGGGGCCGGCAGGGGAGCGGCCCCGGGATAACGCTCTGCACTTCGGGGAGCGGGGCACTTCCCGGGACCCCGAAAAGCACAGACAAGTGCTGTGAATCAGACGCTAAAAGCAGAGGGGCAGAGAAGAAATCCTCTCGGGCCTCCAAGCCGCGGGCGCCTAAGTGGGTGATCCCTGCAACCTCTGGCGCGACAACAAAACACAAAGCAGGAGACGCCGCGCGGGGAGCGCCCGGAATAACGTCGTCGCCCCTGCGAGCGCTTCGAGCGCAGGCCGGGCCGCGCGGGGGCGGCTCCGGGCGGGGAGCGGGCCCGGCGTGCGGGCCGGCGGGGACTGCGGGCCCCGGGCGGCCGCACGTGGAGGCCGCACACAAAGGACGCGGCGGCCTTTCCTCCTGCGCAGCGAACATGGCGGAGGCGCCCGAGCCCCGGAGCCGGTGCCCCCGCGCTCGCCCTCGCGCTCCCCCGCCGCCCGCCTCAGGCGCCGCGGGCCTGCAGGCCGCCGCCACCCGCCCTCCGGCCTCCTTCCCCTCGCTGGCCGGCGGCCACCCGCTTACCGGCAGCAGGGCGCGGCGAGCGCTCGGGCTCCGGCAGGTCCCCGAACAGGTCCATGGCGGAGGCTGGGCAGCGGCGGCGGCGGCAGACGCGCAGCCCGCGAGCGGCGGCGGGCTCCACACCCTGCAGCGGCGTCGGCGGCGGCGGCGGCGGCGGCAGCAGCAGCGGCAGTGGCAGCGGCGGGGCGGTGGTGGCCCCGAGCCGTCAATCACCCGAAGGCGGGCCCGGAACGCCACCAATCGGCGCGCGGCGTGGCCAGGCCGCCCCAGAGGCCTGCGCGCGCGCGGGGCGGGACGGGGCGGGGCGGCGAGGGGGCGGGGCTGGCGGCGCGCACGCGCACGTCTACCCTGTTCTCGGGGCGCGAGCTGGTACCTGGGCAGGCGGGGCTGACGCGCCGCGGAAGGCGCCATGTTTCTCGGGGACCTCGGGCGCGGGCCCCTCCTACTCCTCCTGGGCACCGGCCTCCGAGGTTGAGAAGGCCCTTCAGGAGAGAAATGCCTGAGCTCAAGGGCAGCTGCAGTGAGCCCTGACGGCCAGGAAGACTTTATGGGGTTTTCACATGGGTCCGTTCCGTCATGCTCACACCAGCCCATTCCAGGCCTGATGGAGCGGCCCGGTGAGTTAGGACAGCGGCTCCTTAAGATGCAGGGTGGAGAGGAGGCATCCCTCGGCTTGTCTGCATCCATCCGGGCACGTGGGGGAGGGGAAAGAGGACATCAGGGAGCTGGCCCGGCACACGCAGCTGGACCTCGGTGCTCTATTGAATAAGCACAGTTTCATAAAACATACACCTCGGGCTCTGAGGACAGGTCAAGGCAAAAAAAGGAGGCCCTTCCACTCATGTCCGAACCCGGTCAAAAGATGAACATAGTCGAAGCCACAAAAATGACCAGACACCCGGGAGTTCCCGTCCTGGCTCAGTGATAGAGAACCCGACTAGTATCCATGAGGATGGGGGTTCGATCCCTGGCCTCGCTCAGTGGGTTAAAAACCAAGTGTTGCTGTGAGCTGTGGTGTAGGTTGCAAATGCAGCTCAGATCCCACGTTGCTGCGGTTGTGTTGTAGGCCTGCAGCTGCAGCTCCAATTCAACCAATAGCCTAGGAACCTCCATATGAGGCAACTGCGGCCCTAAAAAAACAAACAAAAAACCTGTCTTGCCGATTAAGAGTGACTGCTGCTTCTTTACCAGTTACAAGTGTAGCCTTTGTCTAGTGGTCCTGCCTTTCAGACATGACAGTAAGACATCCAGTGGAGGCATCGCCCCCCAGTTCTGACATTATCCAGTCCAGAGCAAAGCTCCACTTCCCTAAGTGTTTCCCCAAATCAGTGAACGTGAACTCAGACCTTCTAGTCCTTTGTGCATCGCTTTACTGAGATTTCCAGTAACGGTTTTCCTCGCTGGGATGAATAAGAAACCCAACCTGGTCAACTACAGATGTGCCTCTGGCGATCTCTGGCTTAGGACGTTGTTGGACCCAGCAAGCCCACAGGTCTCATCTCATTGACCGTTCACTCCACTTTGTGAAGTCCTCTCTGCCCTCCCCTCACCCGTAACAGCCGAACTGCAGAGGTGCTCTGAAGTGAATAGTCTCCATTTGCTCACCTCTCAGTCCACCCCAGCCTTGCTCCACCTCGTCGCTTCTCCAGAACAGCTCTAGCTAAGCTCACCAAAACCGCTCTTCCCCGTCTGCTGCTAAATGGAACTGGCATGTTGAAGCATCTTCTTGCATGAGCCATTATATGATTTCCAAGGCTCGGTCATAAAGGCCAGGTTCTGCCTGGTTCTCTGGAGATGCTTGCTCGAGAGGAAGTCAGTCACCGAGTACCAAGTCCTGCTACCCTGAGACTGCCCTGCTGGAAAAGCCACACTGGGGCCCTGTACTCAGCAACCCTGCTGACCTGCCAGCTGACAGCCAGCAGTGACAGCCAGCCAAGTTGACCGAGTCATCTCGGACATTCGTTCCAGGCAAGCCCTCAGACTAAGGATCTGAGCCCCGGCCAGCGTCCGACTCCAACCTCCAGAGAGACCCCAGGCGAGGACGGCCCAGCTAAGCCCTTCGTGAAGTCCTGATCCGCAGAGCCACAAGCCAAATAAAATCAGGTTTTTTAGAAAAATTGAAGTATAGTTGACCTAACAATACTGTGCCTCAGATGTATAGCAAAATGACTTAGTTATATGCGCATATATTCAGTTGTGTATGTATTTTAGATTCTTTTCCTTTATAGATTGTTATAAGATGTGGTTCCCTGTGTTGTACAGTAAATCCTTGTTCCTTATCTGGCTTATGAATGGTCGTTTGTATCTGTTAATGCCATACTCCTAACTTATCCGCCCCTTCCCCTGCAGGAACCATAAGATTGTTTTCTGTGTTTGTGCATCTGTTACTGTTTTGTATCTAGATTCATTTGTATTATTTTATAGATGCCACGTATAAATGATAGATGATATTTGTCTTTGTCTGACTTCATTTCATATGGTAATCTTTAGTTTCATCCATGTTTCTGCAAATGACAATATTTCATGATTTTTTATGACTCAGTAGTATTCCATTGTGTGTGTGTGTGTGTGTGTGTGTGTGTGTGTGTGTGTGACACACCGCATCTTCCTTATCCATTCATCTGTCGGTGGACATTTAACTTGCGTCTATGTCCTGGCTATTGTAAACAGTGCCTCTGTGAACATTGGGGTGTCTTATCTTTTTGTTTACTTATTTATTTATTTATTGGCTGCACCTGCAGCATATGGAAGAGCCAGGGATCCAACCGGCACCATAGCAGCAACCCAAGCCACTGCAGTGACAACACCAGATCCTTAACCCACTGCACCACAAGGGAATTCCACATGTGTCTTTTTATGTCTTTTTAGGGCTGCACCTGAGGCATATGGAGGTCTCCAGGCTAGGGGTCAAATTGGAACTGTAGCCACTGGCCTACACCACAGCCACAGCAATGTGGGATCCAAGCCTCAGCTGTGACCCACACCACAGCTCATGGCATCACCAGATCCTTAACCCACTGAGCGAGGCCAGGGATCGAACCCAAGAATCCTTGCAACCCCACCACCTCACATTCGAGGGGAATGAAGCCCATTTTGAGCAACTTTTTCAGATGCTGTTAGCGTCCCTTTATCTGAAGGTCGGTGTGCCCCAGGGCATGGGCCTTCTACCCTCTTTTGTTTTCAGTTTGCTCTCTCCAGAGCCTTCTTTATTAGTTCTTTGGCTTTAAAGGCACCCATATTCCTTTTTAAAAAATAAATCTCTTGGCGTTCTCCTTGTGGCTCAGCAGTAACAAACATGACTATTGTCCATGAGGCTGCGGTCTGATCGCTGCCCTGCTCGGTGGGTTGAGGATCCAGTATTGCTGTGAGCTGTGGTGTAGGTTGCAGACACGGCCCAGATCCCGCATCTCTGTGGCTCCAGTGTAGGCCGGCAGCTGCAGCTCCCATTCAACCCCTGGACTGGGAATTCCATATGCTGCAGGTGTGCCTGAAAAAGCAAAAAAGAAATATGTAAATACCTAATTTTCTGTTGTTTTATTTTTTTTTGCCCACGGTCATGATATGTGGAGATTCCCAGGCCAAGGATCAAACTGCATCATAGCAGCATCTAGAACCACAGTAGTGACAAAGCCAGATCCTTAACCCACCAGGGAGCCCCAAAACATGCATAATCTGATGACACTGCCCTGTGTAGCTCTTGCCCTGACCCCTTCTCAGAGTTCTGCATGCCTAGCTGTCTTCTCAGCATCCCCCCGTGGAAGGCCAATGGGCATCTCAGTTTAAACATATGCCAAGTACGACTCCTGCCCTCTCGCCCAAATCCTGTTCCCTGAGCCTTCTCCACTCAGTGGCTCCCGCCAAAACCCAGGCGTCATCCTTGAGACCCAGCTTCCTTCATCCCGACATCTAGTTCGATGGTACGTCGTGCTTGTTGTACTTCCAAAACTCTTCGACGTTCCATTTCTACCACTGTGATCACACACCAAGCCCTGGTGTTTCTTTCCTAGACAAATGAAACTGCCTCCTCTTTGTTAGATTCCTGGCCCTCTTGATTTTCTAGAAACAGAAAGGGAAGCTTTAAAAACATGGCTTAGCCCATTGCCCTCCCTGTTTTAGGTCTTCCAGCTTCATCCCATTTGCTTAGAATAAACTCCAAACTCTTTGTCATGCTTTCAAGGCCCTCCAGGGTCTCACCTTATGCAGGTTTTTCCAAGCTCACACATTCACTCTTTGACTGTGGCCCAGCCCCTGGGCTTCCCTTCTGTCCGGGATCCATCAGACAGTTTCAACCTCAAGCCCAGGCCCTTGCAGTTCCTGAGAACTCCCTCTGGCTCCCAAAGTGTCTGCCACCTGCTCAGCTCCAAGATGACTTCTTCAAAAGGCTTTCCTGGACCCCCATCTCAGGCATTTAGGTGAGCAATGCAAATTTTACTTACTTTCCATAAATGAGATTTGATCTAACATTTTCTGAAGGGAAAATTTTTGACCAGAAGAATAAATTTACCAGGAAACTTTCATACCATGCCTGGCTGCTTAAGGCTATGATAAATAGTTCATCATTACTTGCTTTTTATAGAAAAAAAGTCTCTACTGCTTTATCTCCCCTGGGTACATAATATTTTGCTATTCATAATAATTGATTTCTGTGAGGCTTTTTATCTAAACTTTTTTTTATGGCTCCCCGCCCCCCACCCCCTGCGCCCCGCATCATATAGAAATTCCTAATCTGGGAATTGAATCCAAGCCACATCTGCAATCCACAATGCATGCAGCTGCGGCAACGCTGGACCTTTTAACCCACTATATCACAGCGGGAACTCCCAAGTAAACTTTTTTACTGAGACAAGACCATACTTAAAGAAACGTGCATTGTAAATCAAACACACGCCCATTAAATATTTTTAATTCAAAAAAAGAACGCAAATCACAAATGTACAGCTTGAAGAATTTTCACAAAGTAAATATGCCCGCTAGCTGGGACCCAGATTGCAAAACAGAGCATTTCGGGCACCCAGAAGCCACTTCTGCTCACGACACCCCAAGATTCGGATGATGCTACAGATTTGCTGTGTCTGGGCTTGACCTTTGCGTGAGTAGCATCGTAAGGTCTGTGCTCCTCGGCTGCTGACGTCTCTTGTCGCAGTTCAGCTGTTTGCAGCTGTGTGACACTCCAGGTGTCTGCAGGCACCACCGCTGGCTCGTGTGTCCTCATGCTGATGAACAGCTCGGGTCGCACCCGGCCCAGGGCTATTGCCAAGAGAGCTGCTCTGAACATTTGGTGAACGTTAGGCTCTCATTTCCACCGGGATGTGCCCAGAGATGGGATCACGGGGTTGCAGGCTACGTTATGTTCAGCTTAGTCAATACTCTCTTTAGCGGATTTTTTTTTTTTGAATATTTATAGCTCCTTCATTTACTTTTTAAAAATTTAGTTTATTGAAGTATAGTTGATATACAATGTTGTGTTAATTTCTGCTGTACAGCCAATACAATACACACACATGTATAATGACTCATTATACGTATATATACTCTTCTTCATATTTTCTCCATTATGATTTATTACAGGATATTGAACATAGTTCCCTGGGTTATAGCTAATTTTTTTTTTTTTTTTGGCCACACCTGTCGCATGTGGAAATTCCCAGGCCAGGGATCAAGCTCATGCCACAGCAGTGACCCAAGTCACAGTGGTGACAACAGTGGGTCCTTAACCTGCAGAGGCACGAGGGGATTCCTATAGTTTTTTTGTTTTGTTTTGTTTTTTGGTTTGTTAGGGCCACACTGGAGGCATATGGAAGTTCCCAGGCTAGGAGTCAAATCAGAGCTACAGCTGCTGGCCTATACCACAGCCACAGCAATGCCAGATCCTTAACCCACTGAGCAAGGCCAGGGATCGAACTCAGATCCTCATGGATGCTGGTCGGGCTCCTTAACACTGAGCCACAATGGGAATTTCCTGATTTCGCCTTTTTTTTTTTTTTTTTTTGCTTTTTAGGGCCACACCCGTGGCATATGGAGGTTCCCAGGGTAGGGGTCTAATCGGAGCTGCAGCTGCCAGTCACAGCCACAGCAATGCAGGATCTGAGCTGCATCTGCAACCTACACCACAGCTCACAGCAATGCCAGATCCTTAACCCATGCAGTGAGGCCAGGGATCAAACCTGCATGGTTCCTAGTCAGGTTCGTTAACCACTGAGCCAGGAAGGGGACTCCGGAGTTAAAAATTCCTTATTCAGAAAATAGAAATACTAGAAGTTTCAGAAACTAGTGCATATGAGCATGAACAAAAGTAAGAAGATGCCATTTGATATATGATTTAATAATTCTTCACAGTGGCTACTACTTCGTGGTAAAATAAAAATGATTTAAATAGAACACAGACCCAACAAAGGGCAAGATGTAGATTTTAGAGAATTTATTTCACATGATGGCCAAAGATTCTTCTTAAAAACCTATTGTAATGGCAAGTAAATTCACTGTGACTGGCTCGCTTATTCTAAAGAATCGTCTTTATTTTTCATGCATATTTTCCCACGATAACACATCAGAATCAATATTTGCAACCCCCCTAAGAGGTTTCAAATATTTTAAAAATTTAAACAGAATCTTGACTTTGAAAACTTGATATCCCACTGTGATGTTTTCTAAAATGGAAATGTTCTTTAAAAATATCCAAACTGAGGAGTTCCCATTGTGGCACAGCCTCTTAAGAACCCAACTTGTATCCATGAGGATGCGGGTTCAATGCCTGGCCTCACTCAGTGGGGGAAGGATCTGGCATTGCTGTGAGCTGTGTGTAGGTTGAAGTTGTGGTTCAGACCCTGCGATGGTGGCTGTGGTGTAGGCCAGCAGCTGCAGCTCTGATTCGACCCCTAACCTGGGGAAATTCCACAATTTGAGCTATGCGGCTCTAAAAACAAAAAAGTGGGGAAAAAAAACTCATCTGGTTACTCCATGAGGATCAAGATAAAATGCAGTCCAGGCACTGCACACACAAAGACATTTATAATTTTTTTAAGGGATGCACCGGAGGCACATGGAAGTTCCCAGGCTAGGGGTATATGCATATCAGATGCAAACTAAGAAGATTATAGATATCCTAATTTCACATTTGAAATTAAGATATAAAAATTAACATTTCTTAGATTTTGAATTTTTAAGTGGAAAAGTTATTTTCTATGGATAAGTCTGATTTACACAAAGCAGCCACTTATTTGATTCAAATATTCTGATTTAAGTTCTATAGCAATTTCCTCTGACAGTTTTAAGCAGCAATATCAGTAATTTATAACAAAGAGTTAACACCACATTTGGATCTTCTAAGAGTGATACAAAAATTTGCTTAGTGCAATCCGATCCAATTTGGAAGTGGCCTTGAGACGCTTGTTAGCACTACTAGTCACTCTGGCACCCTGTAAGAGGTTTCAGTAAGCTGCAGTTAGTGACAAATTATTTAAGATCACTTGGTCAAAAGAAATGAATGTGGCAATTCTCTCCATTAAAAACAAGATAAGTAGTGGACTTTGCAGGAGTTCCCGTTGTGGCTCAACAGTAATGAACCTGACAAGTATCCATGAGAATGTGGGTTCGATCCCTGGCCTTGCTCAGTGGCTTGAGGATCTGGTGTTGCTGTGGCTGTGGTGTAGGCCTGCAGCTGTAGCTCTGATTGGACCCCTAGCCTGGGAATTTCCGTATGCCACAGGTGTGGCCCTTAAAAAAAAAAAAAAAAGAAAGAAAGAAAAGAAAAGAAAAGTAGTAGACTTTGGAAATATCGATGACTTTGTTTCGATTACAACAAAGAAAGCAAAATGATCAGTTGGTTTTCGTATATATAAAACAGTTAAACTTAAAATATTTTGAGTTTTAATATATCTGCTTTTCACTTTTCAATGGGTTTTCCCCTCATCAAGTGTTCCGGGAAAAAATTAACCATTAAAGAATATTTTTTCCTTTGCTTTAGATCCAGTATCACTAGGCAGGATACCCTTGCCTCTGAGTGGACTGGGAGTTGACCAGAAAGAGCTTGAGGGAACTTTCTGGGGTGAAGGGAACACACAACAGCTCGATAAGCATCTGGGTTACCAAAATGCACCCCTTTGTCAAAACCCTGCAAATGTTCGCAGCAGGGCCTTTCACCGCTTTACATTCAAAGAAGAATGTCGTCAGTGATGACCTGTAAGTAATGAGGAACATGCTGAAGGAGGCAGGGAAAGCATGCCCCGACGGCTGCCGCGGACTCTGAGATGAACGGAGGGCGGCCCAGATGCGAGGAGGCGATAGTCCATCCCGAAGTAAACGGACCGTCGGTGGTGAGGACACAGCTGTGTGGCACTTCGCTGTGTGTTCGCAAATTTCTCGACGGAGGTACTGGGGAGAAGAGAAGGCAGCTCTAAGTCCTTTGCCGTTTGCTCCAAGAGCCGGCCCACCTCACAGCTGGCCTGGCCCGGGGTGAGCCCGCCTCACCTGAGCGTGCCCGGGTGGCATGGCTGGGGCAGATCTGGGGACAGTATCCTGAAGGAGACGTGGTCACACTTCAAGGGGCGGCGGGGTGGAGCCTTGGAGGAGGGCAGGGCCCTAAAGCAGGATCTGGCCCGGGGCGAGGGAGACTGCAGAAACTGGCTGGGGCCTGGAGCCCCGCTTCCCTCCCCGCAGGTCCCTCGCGTGCCGTCCAGCAGCCGCCGCCCAGGCCAGCAGAGCGGCGGGTAAAGAAACTGCGAGTGCTTTTCGTATCCCGCTTATTACGCAGACTACACAAGAGCGGCGGAGACGCCAGCGCCGCACCGCCCTGGCAGGGCGACACCAAAGGCCGGGACTGCGAACTCTAAGCTGGGGCACCCCGCTGCTAAGCCCCTCCCACCAGCCTCCCAGGGAGACGAGGGCGTGGCCTCGCAGCAGCTCCTCCCACCAGAGGCTGCGCCTCGTCCGAGATTCAGCTGTGGCTGCGCGGCCTGTGCGCGTCCACGTGAGGGCGTCAGGACCCCTAGGCTCGCTTCTCGGCTTTTCCTTAATAGCCCTCCACCCTAGGCCCGACTGCACCATCAGGGTCCTCGGGGAGTAGGGAGAGATTGAGGGAAATTCAGACTAATCCTCAACTTAAGAAAAGATGCTCCATCACGAAAGAAGTGAGAATTAAAAGTCATCAGGGAGTTCCCGTCGTGGCGCAGTGGTTGACGAATCCGACTAGGAACCATGAGGTTGCGGGTTCGGTCCCTGCCCTTGCTCAGTGGGTTAACGATCCGGCGTTGCTGTGAGCTGTGGTGTAGGTTGCAGACGCGGCTCGGATCCCGCGTTGCTGTGGCTCTGGCGTAGGCTGGTGGCTGCAGCTCCGATTCGACCCCTAGCCTGGGAACCTCCATATGCCGCAGGAGCGGCCCAAGAAATGGCAAAAAGACAAAAAAAAAAAAAAAGAAAGTCATCAGAGGCCTTCGAACGGCTTAAACAGGGAAAGATGTAGACAGATGACTTTCTAAAATGACCGCGCCTCTGGTCATCGCCTGTAACTCTCTGGGTACATCTATCTTACAGGTGACAATCCAGGTTACGGGTTCTAAAATAACATTACATTTCAAAAATGAGAACGTACCGGACATGGTATTACCATCTCGGGAGAGAGCCAGTCTGGGGGGCAGCGGCAGCAGCACAGGGCGGTGGGAGGGAAGCTCAGTGATCCCCGTTCTCCTGGTAGGTATACCCTGAGAGACCCCGGTCCCCACTGTGGGCTGAACCCAACAACAGCACCAGCAGAAAGGACAGCAGGTGTGCTTCTGGAATGAGATCACAGAAGCCTGCCTCCTACCTGTCGGTCCTCTTGCTCGCTCCATCTGCTGGAAGCCCCCTGCCCCACTGGGAGCTGCCCTATGCAGGGGCCCACGCAGCAAAGAACTGAGGGAGGCCTCCAGCCAAAAAGCAGAAAAGCATGAGGCCCCATCTAGTGGCTCGTGAGGAAGGAACCAAATCCTGCCAACAACCCTGTAGCAAGCCTGGATGTGGACTCCTGAGGTGGCACCTCCCCCCGAGGCCACAGTCCCAGCTGACAAGCTGACTGCTGCCTTATAAGATACCTTGAGGCAGAAGCCCCTCACCCCCAGTGCTGTCTGGACCCCTGACCCACAGAGACTGTGAGACAATAAAGATCCACGTGGAGCTGCTCAGTCACATGGCCATAGAGCACTTTCTCAGCATCTACTGCTATGATTTTTCTTCTACAGGGTATGGAGTCGGGGGGGGGGGGGGGTGCTCAGCTCCTGCCAGCCCTGGCTCTGCACACCCCTGGGGGGACCCTGAAGGAGCCTCCCCCTCCCCCGCACTGGTAACCCCACCCCCAGAGCCCAGGGAGGGCAGGGTGCACCTCTGAGCCTCATGGAATCGGACCATCCTTCCAGATTCAACTGCCAGGAAGCTGCTCCCCAAAGCTTTCAGAGGAGAGCAGGTGCAGGGCGCACCCCGTGTGAGTGAGGCTCCGCATCCCACGGGAAAGGAGAGGAGAGGAGGCCCCAGAGGCAGCACCTGCCCAGGCAGATCCCCTCCCAGGACAAGGCCCCTAGTGCTCTACTCCCCCCCATCCGCCCCCCATCAGACCTGCCCGGTTCTCCCGTCCAGGGGTGGGGGCCGACTTCACTTCTGGGACCAGAGATTCCCACCAGAAAGTCTCAAGTCAAAATTGGGAGCACAGTGACCTCTGGGGCCTTAACGGCAAGTCCTCTTCCTCTGCTCAACCTCCTAGTTGCACCTGTCAAGGGCACCCAGGCCACCTCCTGCAGGGCTCACAGGCTGCCTCCTCCAGGAAGCCTTCCTTCAAGAGTCCACCAGTTGGAGGTCACCTCACCTTTTCTCAACCCCCCATCCTACTTTTGTGCTCTTTCTCCTCTGGCCTTTGTTTCTTAAGACACTAATGATCAAGCAACATCTGTCTCCTCTAAAATCACATTTTCTTTAAGGCAGAGGCCCTGCTCCCCCAGGAGGTGGTGACATTTTCTGCTGGAACTCCTCCTGGTTACAGGGTGCAAAGCTGCCCAAGAGCCTCGTTCTCAGCTCCCCTAAAGCAGGGGAGCTGCATGCCCCCACCCCAGCCTCAGAGCTCTTTCAGGCCCCGCAGAGGCGTCCCCCCACCGGGGTGCCCTTGTGGAGCACATGGGGACAGCCAAGCCTCAGGAGAGGTCCAGGGATGAAAGGCCCCGGTACAGAGTGGGTCCAAGGCAAAGCCTGAGGACAAAAAGCCAGGAGCTGGGACCTGAAGGGGCCTCTGGCTGGGGAATCAGCTGACAGCCAGGCTCCTCGGAGAGGCAGAGGGGTGGAGAGGTGCTCTCAGCAGACCCCCTGCAGCTAGGACATCCCCAAATAGGTCCACGTACCAGTTCATATGAGACATGTGCTTCTCCCTCCTGGCTCTGTCCCGGCATCCCCGACCACGGCCCTTCCCTAATGATGCCCCTGCTGCCCTGGTCCTTAGCTACCGACTAGGTTGCCCCTTTTAAGCTACCAGAGTCAAGACCAGCAGGACAGTCTGCAGGCAGTGGAGGGAGAAACAGAGGAGAGGGGGCATCGCGCGCTCCTGCTCCCGGCAGCCTGCCACCCCAAGGACTCACCTGCGCTGCCGGGCCGCTTCCTCGGCGCCCCCACATCGCCCTGGGCAGGGTGGGCAGGGTGAACGCGGCCGCGTGGGCACTGCCCCCGGGCGGTGAGGACAGGGAGGGAGGGTCACCTGCCCTGCAGAAGCCAGAGGTGCCCGCCCAGTGCTGGTGGGGAGATGGGGCAGAGGAAGGCTGGAGAAAGACGGAGAAGGCAAGAGAGATGGAGAAGGAGAGAAAGATGGAGCAGAGGTAGAGGGGGGAGTGCCCCCAAGGGGTGGGGGGAGGGAAATAAAGGAGCCAGAGGGAGGAAGAGACAGAGACGGGAGCAGAGGAAGCGGGAGAGCTGAGGAGGAGGAGGGACGGAGTGAGGAGGGGCAGAAAGGGTTCGGAAGGGCTCTGCTCACATGGTCAAAAGCAAGGCCAGTCCTGTTACAATGGCCCTTTTGCAGATGGAAAGACAAAGGCCTGCGAGGTGGAGGAGGAGGGAGCGAGGAAGGGGCCGGAGGGGAAGAGGAGAGAGAGGAGAAGAGGCAGGAAAAGAGAAGGGACAGAAATTGCCCATTCAAGGATCACGAGACAAAAAACAAAGCCCAGCCACGCCACGTGGCCTGCGAAGACCCAGGGGAAACAGGACACAGTGTAACAGCAGCGCCAGGCCGAGGGGACCTCACAGCAGACCCTTTCAGGACTTAGGGACCATACAGCTGTTCCAGAGCCCAGAGAACAGAAGCAAGGCGCCCGATCTTTTCATAAAGGCACAGACACCCCGGCCAGACGGCACACAGAGAAAACCAGAGAACAGCCGCCTGCCGGAATTTGTACGCGCAAATCCCACACAACATTCCGGAAAAGGCGAAACTGCCACGACAGGCAAAAGATCGTGATGTCAGGGCTGGGGCGGGAGGGAGGCGTGGGGAGCGCATCGCGTTTTTGAGGCAGTGGGACCGCTCGGTGGATTCACCTGTACGTTGGGCCAGATCCACAGACTGTACAACGAACATCGAGAGTGACCCGTAACGAGACCAATCACCTTGGGGTGGTAATGACGTGTCACCGCAGGTTCAGCTGTGACACATGCCCCACTCTGACTGGGAACCCTTGATGGGAGGGGTCGGCTCGTGCGAGGATGGGGGTTTACGGGAAACCAAGGTTTGTACCTTCTGCTCGATTTTGCTGTGAACCTAAAACTGCTCTAAAAAATAACATCTATTTTTAAAATCCTACAAAAATTATATACAAACCACCTTGCCCCACCGTGACCGTTGTGCTTTGCAACCAAAACCCCAAGCCTGGCTCATTCCTGCTGAATCCCAGTCACAACACATCTCATCCTACTAGGCCAGGGGACAAAAATAAGAAAACGTGATGATTGCAAAAGGTGCCAAAAGGCACCCCCCGATTTTAACCGCTTTCCTTCCCCTAAAAAAGGTTTCATAGCAGTTCATCAGTGAAATAGGGATGCCTGCTTTTTTCTTTTTTGTCTTTTTGCCATTTTGGGGGCCGCTCCCATGGCATATGGAGGTTCCCAGGCTAGGGGTCGAATCAGGGCTGTAGCCACCGGCCTACGCCACAGCCACAGCAACGCGGGAGCCGAGCCGCGTCTGCGACTTACACCACAGCTCACCGCAACGCGACTTACACCACAGCTCACCGCAACGCCGGATCCTTAATCCACTGAGCAAGGGCAGGGACCGAACCCGCAACCTCATGGTTCCTAGTCGGATGCATTAACCACTGCGCCACGACGGGAACTCCAGGAATGCCTGCTACTAATGAGAGCGTGGAGAGCCGCCACCCTCACCTGAGGCTGGAGTATAAAGCGAGATGGTTTCCAGGGCACCATCTGACAACATTGACCCATTTTTCAGGGACTAACCATTTTTCACAGTCATTTTAATTCTAGAAATGTCCATAGAACTTTATATGGCATGATATACAGGCTCTCTGCTGAGTACTGATCTTTGCAAAACCTCGGAAATCCTTTCTACATGCTTGCTAGGTGCGGGGACAGGGAGGGCAGCCTGTAGGGTTAAGATGCCTGGGGACGGCTGCACACAGGGCCGGGGTGGGCCGGAAGCCCCGGAGGGGAGGGGCTTTCTCCTCCTCACTGTTGTGTCCCCGGTGGCTAGGACAGTGCTTGGCCCACAGCAGGTGCACAGATGACATTGCTGAATAAATGATTCTATTGCTGGCTTAAAAAAGAATTGCAGAATGGCCCCATCTGCATAAAAAGATGTTTATCCTACATGTATGTGTTTCTAGATGCATGGGAAGCACCCGAAAGGACACCCAGGAAACTGTGAACCGTGGAGACCCCTGTCAAGGGGACAAAGGTGCAGAATAAGACAGGAGACTTGGACCTTGCAGTGCAGGCTTTGGTAATGCCGCAAGTTGCCTGGGAGTGTGTATTCCTTTTATAACAAAAATCTAGCTTAGGAGTTCCCTCTGTGGCACAATGGGATCAGCAGCATCTTTGCAGCACCAGGATGCAGGTTTGATCCCTGGCCTTGCACAGTGGGTTAAAGGATCCGGCGTTGCCACGGTTTCGGCATCAGTTACAATTGCAGCTCAGATCTGATCTCTGGCCCAGAAAGTCCAAAAGCCACAGGGCAGCCAGAAAATATATATATATATATATTTTTAGTTTAACAAAATGTTACTTGACCTACCTGAGCCTCAGTTTCCTCATCTGTGAAATTAGGAATACTGACACCTGGCCTGGGAGAGTTCCTGTGACATGTAAGGAACAGATAAGGCCACACGAATAGAGCATTTTACATACAGTCCCTTGGTACCTAGTACCGGTCAATAACTACAGAAAAGAGGTGTGGGATTTTTTTTTTTGGTTGGGGGTGGCTGCCCACATCATGTGGAAGTTCCCAGGCCAGGGATCAAACCCGTGCCACAGCAGTGACCTGAGCTGCTGCAGTGACAATGCCGGATCCTTAACCTGCCACACCACAAGGGAACTCCAATACAGGTATTTTTTAGGAGACTTCAAGGACGCCTGCCTCCGGGCCTTTGCACTTACGTCCTCTGCCTAGAACAGTCCTTCCCAGGACATCCCCTGTTCTCTGCTCAAACGAAACCTACAAACAAGCTGGCTCTATAACCAACTTACTGAAATGTGCCCCCTGCTTCCACACCATCCCTCCTTACCCCCTTGACCTTGGCCTGATTTCCTCCTCCTCTTGGCTGGTAAACACTGTCTGCCAGAGCACATATTTGTTGTCTGGTTCCCTCATTACAGTATAAACTTGAGAAGAAACTTTATCTCTGGCAACTAGAATAATGCCTGGCAAAGAAAGAGCAGGCGTGCAAGAAATATTGTGGAATGAATCAACAGTGTCTGAAATATACACCATTAAGGAAATGCATGCGAAACTTTGGAAGCTGCATAAAACCACGGGAGACCAGGAAATGCTTCCCAAACCTGAGCCAACTTTGAAGGCAAGCAGAGAGGAGAGCAGGGAGCCGGCAGCGCAGCAACACTAACTGCTGGCAGGGGTGGGAAGAGGATGAGGCGCAGAGGCAGGCTCTGAAGTTCCCCAGCCGACCTGGGGAGTTGGGGCTCACCACACCTGCTCATCTGCAGAGTGCTGGGCTTGGGAAGGACGTAGGTTTGGGAGGGAATACTAGCCGTAGAGAGTTTTCTTAAAGCCCACTCTCGTTCTCCGGGTGAGAGATAAGATCCTGGACGTTGCAGGAGGGACAGAGAGAAAGGGGCAAGATGCAAGCTCGTTCATTCATTCCTTCACTCCACCCGTGAGAGGTATGGGAGTTCCTGGTGTGGCGCGGTGGGTTAGGAATCCCGAGTGCAGGGGAGTTCCCGTTGTGGCGCAGTGGTTAATGAATCCGACTGGGAACCATGAGGTTGCGGGTTCGGTCCCTGCCCTTGCTCAGTGGGTTGACAATCCGGCGTTGCCGTGAGCTGTGGTGTAGGTTGCAGACGCGGCTCGGATCCCACGTTGCTGTGGCTCTGGCGTAGGCTGGTGGCTACAGCTCTGATTGGACCCCTAGCCTGGGAACCTCCATATGCCGCGGGAGCGGCCCAAGAAATAGCAAAAAAAGACACACACACACACACACACACACACACACACAAAGAAGAAGAATCCGGAGTGCATGGAGTTCCCATCATGGCGCAGCAGAAGCGAATCCGACTAGGAACCATGAGGTTGCGGGTTCGGTCCCTGCCCTTGCTCAGTGGGTTAACGATCCGGCGTTGCCGTGAGCTGTGGTGTAGGTCGAAGACACGGCTCGGATCTGGCATTGCTGTGGCTGTGGTGTAGGCCGGTGGCTACAGCTCTGATTAAACCCCTAGCCTGGGAACCTCCACTTGCCGTGGGTGCAGCCCTAAAAAGGACAAAAGACAAAAAAAAAAAGACAAACCACTATATGTAAAATAAATAAGAAACAACAAAAACAGAATCCGAATGCAGCAGCTCAGGTTGCTACAGAGGTGCAGGTTTGAGTCCCAGTCTAGTGCAGTGGGTTAAAGGAACCCACACTGACGCAGCTGCGGCATAGGACTCAGCCATGGTTCGATTCAATCCCTGACCTTAGAACTCTTATTTGCCACAGATGTGGCCCTTGGAAAAAACAAAACAAAACAAAACAAAACAAAAAAACAAGAGCTCTCGCTGTGGCGCAATGTGATCAGCAGCAGTGTCTTGGGAGCCTGGGATGCAATTTTCCAACCCTCGGCCCCACATAGCGGGTTAAGGATCCAGCATTGCTGCAGCTTCGGCTTAGGTCGAGACTGCGGCTCAGATCTGATCCCTGACCCAGGAACTCCACGTGCTGCAGGGCAGCCAAAAATTGAAAAAAGAAAAAAAAAGACCGAAAGAGAGAGAGAGATGGAAATGACGGTTCCTGGACGCTGCTGGGAGGTGGGGCTGAAGGAAAAGGGGGTTTCTCCCTGATGGGTGACGATGCCGCTCTCGGGGATCCAGACTCTGAAAGGAGGTGCGGACGTTGCAGGAAAGGCTGAGTTCAGGCTGGGGCTTGCTGAGTCTGAAGAACCCGTGGGATATCCGAGGGCAAACGAGAGCTCCAGAGAGGCCTGGGCTGGATGTCCCTGCTGGAGTCAGTGGCACAGCAGGCGAAGACGCGGAGACCGCACAGGCTGTGGTCTCGAGATCAAGAGGTCTGAGGGAGGTACGGCAGGGCACAGTGCTATTCACGGGGTGGGGTGGGGGCGCTGAGAACAGCCCTGCCTAGAACTTGAGCGGGAATGAAGAGAAAGTGAGAAAACTAGCAGAGCACAGCATTTTAAGAAGCATGAAGTTACGGACAAGGTCAGATGCTGTAACACAGGTAAGATGGAAACTAAAGGGCCATCAGGACTCCACTGGAGATTGCCGGGAGTTTTCAGTAGGAAGCAGGAGCTTGAATCTGGCGTCTTAGACCACTTGGCCATCCTGACACACCAGAAGTTTTCAGGAGAATTGTGGGCAACGTGGGTCTTTCTGAAATTGTGTGATGAGCAAGCAGATGAGGAAATTAAGAAAGGAGTCTATTCTCAAGAAACCCGACTGGGAAGGAAATGGTAGGACAATACCTAGGAGACCCTGAAGCGGTCTAAACAGGTTTCCTGGGATGGAGCGGACGGAAGGCAGAAGCTTAGGGTTCAACGAGTGACCAAGTCCATGGCATGGTTGTTGCCCGAGATGTCTGAGGTCCATGCTAGATGTTCCCAGGTTGATGAGAATGATCCAGAAGGGAGGAGAGATTGACGATGCTGGGAGAGAGCAGGGTCCATGGAGCAGGTCAGAGGGTACGGACCCCAATCCTGTGTGAAAGGCTGGCACTGCCCTGCATCTCAGTGGAAGGCAGAATGCCTGGGCAGAGGCGCAGGTGGGTGTTGTCAGCAGAGTAATGGCTCCCCAAAATGTCCGCACCCTCATTTCCACAGCCTATGACGAGGCCGCCTTACATGGCAAAAGAGGCTTTGCAAATCTCTTTGAGGGTTAAGGACCTTGGAGTTCCCATTGTGGCTCAGCAGTAACGAACCTGACTAGTGTCTATGAGGACAAAGGTTTGATCGCTGGCCTCGCTCAGTGGGTTAAAGGATCCGTCATTGCCATGTGCTGTGGTGTAGGTCGCAGACGCAGCTCAGATCTGGCGTGGCTGTGGCTGTGGCGTAGGCTGGTGGCTACAGCTCCGCTTTGCCCCTAGCCTGGGAACTGCCATATGCCCCAGGTGCGGCCCTAAAAAAAAAAAAAAAAAAAAGTTAAGGACTTTGAGGTAGGGATTCTTCAGGTGATCTCAAAGACATCAGGGGTCCTTACAAGTAGAGAGACCAGCGGGGCAGCGGAGGAGGGTCAGAAGGAAACGGGGCTATAGACGTGTCGGGTGTAACGCGGCTCCTTTGAAGCTGGAGGAAGGGGGCCACCAGCCCAGGAACATGGGCGGTCTCTGGTGGGAAAAGGAAGGGAGTCGCCCTCAACCTTCAGCCGGAAGTGCAGCTCTGGCTTGACCTTAGCTGGTGAGTTGTCTCAGACGTCTTATGGAACTGCCTGAGAATACAGTTACATTGCTTTGGGACGCCACGTTTGTGGCAGTTTATGGCACTCATAGAAGACGAACACCACAAGCCAGGGATGTGAAGTGGGAAGGAGGCAGTTCCCGGGAATGATGAAGCAGGGCTACCAAACGCCTAGAGCAAGGCTGGGAGGGCTTGGGAGGGGCTTGGAGAGGAGGGGGTGCGAAGGGCTCGTCCGGCAGAACAGGAAGGAGTGCAGGCTGGAAACCCGTGGGCCCAGGCTGCACAATAGGCAGAAGCTGCCCTGGCCCCACGGAGGCTGCCAGTGGTCTCTGCTCTGGGAGCCACGTTTGTTGAGAAAGAAAAGCGGCTTCTCTCGAGGGCTTCGGGGAAGCTGACTCACCAGTGGGCGGGGGCACAGGGCCAGAGTTCTGGGTTAGTGGCTTCTGACCTCAGGAGGGCCCTGGTGTCGGAAACACCTCTCTCCAGGTCAGCTGCCTGTATTTTTTGTTGTCGTTCTTCCTCTTTTGGCTGCCCCTGCTTGGGAGTTCCTGGGCCAGGGATCAGATACGAGCCATAGTTACGACCTAAGTCACAGCTGCGGTGACGCCAGATCCTTAGCCCACTGTGTCGGGCCAGGGATCAAACCCGCACCCCAGCGCTCCCAAGACTCCCTCATTCCCCTTGCACCAGAGCAGGAACTCCCAGCCTCCTGTACTGTGAATCCCATGGCCTGGGCTCCCTTCCTAGGGCCTCTGGGAGGATGTGCCAAGTCTGGGTACCAGTATAAAGAGTGGTTCCTTCTAAACAGTCCCTGGCTGATGCTCCCCAAGTGGCATCAGAGCTCATGACAGTGGCCTCTGGTTGCTGCTGGGAGTCACTGGGGACAGAGGTCTCACAGGTGGACCTGACCTCTATCAATTTATCTGGCCGATTAAAATAATCCCAGGAACGTCTCCATCTCTCTTGAGCTCTTTTATGGACCTGCCTTCGCCACCTCACCCCCTCCATAACTCATCTCAGTCACTAAAATTAAGCTGCATCTGGTTAGAGCCTGGTGGCTGAGGCCTAATACTGGATCACAGAGGAGCCATGGTGAAACACCCCTGGTGGCCAGGACCTGCTGAGGGGCTCTTGTTCAAAGGGCTCTGGGGAGAGCTGGGTTTTTTTTTTTTTTTTTGGTCTTTTGTCTCTTTTGTTGTTGTTGTTGTTGTTGCTATTTCTTGGGCCGCTCCCGCGGCATATGGAGGTTCCCAGGCTAGGGGTTGAATCGGAGCTGTAGCCACCGGCCTACGCCAGAGCCACCGCAACGCGGGATCCGAGCTGCGTCTGCAACCTACACCACAGCTCATGGCAACGCCGGATCGTTAACCCACTGAGCAAGGGCAGGGACCGAACCCGCAACCTCATGGTTCCTAGTCGGATTCGTTAACCACTGCGCCACGACGGGAACTCCTGTTTTTTTTTTAGGGCCACACCCGCGGCACATGGAGGTTCCCAGGCTAGGGGGTCTCATCGGAGCTGCAACTGCCAGCCTACACCACAGCTCATGGCAACGCTAGATTCGTGACCCACCGAGCAAGGTCAGGAATCAAATCCACAACCTCATGGTTCCTAGTTGGATTTGTTTCCGCTGGGCCACGATGGGAACTCCGGGACGGATGTTCTTAAAGCAAAGGGCACACACAGAAGAGGCGACCAGGTGTCAATCCTCAACTGTCACACGTTGACCTGGCCTGGGCATTGCCAACCCTAAGTGAGGACAAGAACAAGCTGCTTTGGGGTCCTGGGGCGGGAGGTGTAGGGCTGGGCCCTCTGTGGGCCTTGACCCAGTCCAAGGGGGCATACCCTTCCTTTCAAGGTTTCTGACCTCCTGGGCCCAGCTGGACCTCAAGTTCAAGCTGCCTAGGCAGGAAACTGGGTGGGTCTCCACGACCCCAAGGTCACTGGCATTGGGGAAGCTGCCTCTTCAATCCAGAAAAGGGACAACCTCAGTAGATCACCTTCTGCATCACACTCATGGACCCGGACTTTTGAAAGGAACGTCCCAACCACAAGGCCAGCAATCAGGCATTCGTTTCATTCCCGGAAGCTCACGAGCAGAATGGTCCAGGGACAGGCCGTTTCCTTAGAGCTTGTTGCTCTGGCGACCAACTCGGTGCAATGGTACCCATCCCCAGGGTACACACAGTTCCCGGGAGGGTGGGCCATGCCTGAGGACCTGAGGGGAAACCCATCTGGAACCACGTGGCCACAGGGAGGTAGAAGCACTGTCCACTGTAAGACATGCCACAGCTGTCCCATCTCCACTGCCATCATCCTACTTACATTGCTGACCAAGGGCGAGGTGTCCTAAAAACACAGCATTAGACACAAAAAAAATGTGCTTGGTTTCGTATTTCTGCATTTGGCACATTAATGACACTAACTCTCCAAAATCCTTTATTTAACAGAATTGGAACAAACGGTGGCAACCTAATACACAAACTCAAGTGTGCTAAATGCAAGACACACAGGGAGCCTTGCTTCTCTCTGGCAGCTCTGGGCAAAGCTGCAGAATGCCTCCCTGTGTCCTGGCTGAATGGCAAGTCTGAGCTTCTGCTCAGACCAGGGCTGCCAGGGTCTGAGGTCTCCTTCTGCCAGGACACCTGTGCCCAGCTCAGCATTGCTGTCACCTTTGCCCCCAGACCCACACAGTGCCTGAGAAGTCTGGGACAGGTGAATCCTGGAGAGCCCTGACGACCCTGCAAGATCCTTCCTCCTGCCTGTAGGTCCCTCCCTGCACCCACCAGGGGCTGGTCCATAAATATTACTCCTTCAGGAAGCAGGGCTAGCGGCCTAGCTGGGCTGGTTATCCCTGCTGTTCACTGCAAGCCATCCTCTGGAGGAGGGTGGCAGAACCAAGAGACCCAGGAACCTGCCTCGACACACTTGGACCCCAGGGAGGAGGGACTAGAGCATGAGAAGGCAGGGTCCACCCTGCAGACCCCAAACTGGCCATTGGTCACCAAGGTCTCCAGACACTATGGGCCATGCGCGCAGCAGTCAGACTGCCCAGGGCTACCGGCACCAACTCTGGCCCCTCAACAGTTGCCCGGCTCAGTTCAGCCTCTGGGGCCTCCTCCAGGTCGGAGGACTGGTCGTCCCCGGAGCCCTGCGGGCTGGGCAGTGGGGACCCCAGGGCACCTCCCACTGGCCAGGTGCTCCGCCCGTGGGCTCCCGGTGGCCCGGACAGGGCGTCCCCCAGCAGGTCCCTGAAGCTGCTGCTCTCGCGCAGCGGCATGGACTCCAGCAGGTGGTTCAGGAGCTCGGCGGCGACGGTGGCGTCGATTGCCTGGCACGTGGACACGAACGTGTGCACCTCGTGCATGCACTGGATGTAGCCGGCGGCGAAGCGCTCGCTTGCTTCCGCCTGCAGCTGCTCACGCTCTACGTTCGAGGATGGAAGGGGAGAGAGCCGCGCCGGGCCCCGTGAGCTGCCACTGCCGTGGCCCGGCCCACCCGGACGGCGGCTCACCCAGGAGAGGTGGGGAGCGCGCACCCCGTCTCAGGCCGGGAAGCCCTGGGTCCGGGGCAGGGGCAGGGGCAGGCCAGGCGACCGCGCTCCCCGCCTCCGCCCACGCGCCCTGCCGCCACTCACCGCGCGCCCGGCCCCGCAGCGCGCCCTGCACGCGCCGCACGGTGAGCTCCAGCACCTCTGCGTTCTCCAGCTTGGCCTGCACCTGCGCGGGCGGGAGGGCCCGGTGGGGGAGGGGCGGTGAGGCCCGGCCCGCCCGCGACCCCCGCCCGCCCGCAGCCCTCGGGCGCCCGCCCGTCTCACCTCGGCGCCCGCCAGCAGCAGCCGCAGCTCCTGCAGGCTCTCGTTGATCCGCGCGCGCCGCTTCTTCTCCACCAGAGGCTTCCGGGCCTGCGGGGAGCGAGCAACTGAGCCCCGGCGCTGCACCGCTCCCCGCCCGCCCGCTCGCCCACGCGCGGCTACAGCCAGCACCTTGCGGTCCCCCCTCGCCTCGCAGCCGTCCTCATCCTCCCGACCCGCACGGTCCCGGCCGGGCGCCAGCAGCGGAGCCATTACCCACACCGACCAGACCGCGGAGAGCGCTAGAAGCCCCCCGCGCTGCCCGCAGCTCAGCGGCCGGGAGCCGCCCTCCCGGCCTCCTCGCGTCTGACGCCGCGTCCTTACGCCGGCGGTCGCGCCCGCCCCTTTTATAGCGCCTTATTTGCATCTCAATGCGCCGATTGGCCGCCCGGGCCAATGAGAGAGGCGCGCTTTGTCTGGCCCCGCCGCCGGGTCGCGCGGCAGCTGGCAGGGCGTGGCCTGCGGGCGCGGTGGGGGTGGGGAGCCCAGCCCCGCCTCTGGGCGAACCCGGCGCTGAGGGGCACCCGAGGGGGCGACGCCCCGGGGCGCTGGAGCCCGAGGTGCGCTAGGTTGCCTTCCTACCCTGAGCAAGGTCCGCCGGTGGGCGGTGTGTGCGAGTAGGAGCTCATCCACCCATCGTTCATTCACTCATTCCTTCACGCTTGACTTTGTTGACCGAGGGCGCAACAGGAGAGGAATCCCATGCGGGCGCCACCGCACGGGCCGCCGTCTACCGACCTGGAGAGAGGTCTACGGGTCCGGCTGGGGTGGCTGCGGAGTTCCGGGGAGGTGAGGGCCCCCAGGGCAGCAGGGGTGGGAGCGGGCCCGAGGCCACCTTGCGTTTCTTGCGGACTTAAGCTTTGCCATCTTCTGCCTGCTCGGGGAGCCTCCGCCGGCCCCGCCCGCACTGCCCTATCTTTAGGCTCTCCTTCTCTGGTGATCCCCCCTGCCGACCACCTTTTCTAGTTCCTGTCACCGCCAACCCTTCCCTGGTCCCCAACCCAAGCTCGCCCTTCCCTAGTTCCTACCCTCTCTGCACCCCCTTCCCTGACCCCCGCCCTCCCTCCCCTCCCAGCCTTCCCTGGTCCTCACCCCACTGCACGTCTTTCCCTGGTCCCCCCTCCTGCTCCTTCGCCCTGGCCCCCATCCCCAACTCTTGTCCCCTTCGTCCCCCTCCTTTCCCCCTTGGGCTCCCTTCCCCCCTCCTCTGCCCCCGCCCCGTTCCCGCCCCGCCGGGCTGGCCGAGGCTGCCGTCTGGTCGCCGTAACTTGATGCCTGTGACAGTTGGCAGCTGCAGCCCCTTCAGCGGAGAAAAGCGGCGGCCCAGCCAAGAGCGACAGGTGTTGGCCGCGCCTTTGTCTCGGCCCGCTTTGTCCCTCGAGCGGGGGCGGGCGGTGGGTGCGCCTGTGGCCGCCAGACGACCGCCACCCCCAGGCCGGCCGCCCATCTGCTGGCCCGGCCTCCCCGAGGGTGGGGTGCGTGGTGGGTGGGGCCGCGCCCTGTGGGTCCCTGCCTGGCCGCTGCTGGGTCTCGCCACCTCCCAGCAGAGCCAGAATACCAATTTGCCTTCTAGCCGCCAGGCCTTTGCACACACGGATCCTTGCACCTGGAACAGGCTGGGGCCCCCCTTGGAGGCCTCAGCTTCCCTAGCCTTCTACCTGCCCTGCCCTTGCTCAGCCCTCTGCTTCTCTCCCGGGCCTGGGATCGTCAGGGTCTGCTCTTCGCCCCTCCAGGGGATAAGTGTCCCTGGGGGGGGGTAGGTGCTCACCGAGGACCCCTTATTTTCCCTGAGCAGGAACCTGGCCTAGCAGAAGCGCTGGGTGGGTGGGAAGGTGAGATGTCCCAAGCCAACCCGGCAGGCAGCAGGGCAAAGAAAATTCCAGAGACTGAAGTGTGGTTGGGTGGTAGGACTAGGCCACAGACTGGAAAAGTCGAGCAGAGACAGCCAGGTGAGAACGGGCAGAAGGGGCTCCCAGGTAGTTACAGAGGTCAGTTTGCGGTCTGAAGATGGATCTGGAGTCCCCGTCGTGGTGCGGTGGAAAACAATCTGACTAATATCTGTGAGGACACAGGTTCGATTCCTGGCCTCGCTCTGTGGGTTAAGGATCCGGTGTTGGCCTGAGCTGTGGGGTAGGTCGCAGGCAGGCCGGGAGTTACAGCTCCAATTTGACTCCTAGCCTGGGAATCTCCATATGCCATGGGTGCAGCCCTAAAAAGATAAAATAAATAAATACATGAAGATGGATCTGACAGCTATTCAGGTGACTATTTTACCTCAGACTCCCCACCAGAGGGACCTCCACAGGGAGGGCGAGTTTGGTCAGGTGCTTGATGGTTCTCGAAGTCACCTCACTAACCTCATAACTACCTGGGGGCCCCTTCTGCCAATTCTCACCTGGCTGTCTCTGCTTTTCTTTCCTTTTCTCTCTTTCTTTCTTTCTTCCTTTCTCTCCCTCCCTCTCTTTCTCTCTCTCTTTCTTTTTGTTTTGCCTTTTAGGGCCACACATGTGGCATATGCGGTTCCCAGGCTAAGGGTCAAATAGGAGCTGCAGGTGCCGGCCTCCACCACAGCCACAGCAATGCCTGATCCGAGCCGCGTCTGCAACCTACACCACAGCTCACGGCAACGCCGGATCCTTAACCCACTGAGTGAGGGAAAGGGTCAAACTCATGTCCCCATGGACACTGGTTGGGTTTGTTACTGCTGAGCCACGACGGGAACTCCCTGTCTCTGCTTTTCTGTGTGCAGGGCCCTGAGACGTCCCTAGTGCTGTGTTGCTCCCCCAGGTATGAACCCACTCGTTTCAATCGCCCCCTGTTGTCCTGTGTCCCCCACAAGCCCAAAGCTTGGCTCTCTTCCTCCCCTCCTCCCCAGCCTGGTCAGAGGCCCAAATGCCCTTCCCCCTGTACTCCTGGGTGAGGCTGGCAGAATGAGGAGGGGCTTGGGTGGTAGATGCCGAGAGAGCCAATAGCTGGCCTGTGACTTGACTTGTCTGGACCATTTAGACATCACCCCAGGGAAGGAGAGCCACCCACCCTTCACCCCCCAAGGAACTGCAATGAAAGTTCCACTACTTTGGGAGTTCCCTAGTGGTCTAGTGGGTTAAGCATCTGGTATTATCACTGCTGTGGCTTGGTTTGATCCCTGGCCTGGGAACTTCCTCATGCTGCTGATGAGGCAAAAAAAAAAAAAAAAAAGTTTCCACTACTTTGAGAAACTCAGATATGGAAAAATAAATTCAGTGATATTTCTTGTATTCTGATTCATACCCTTCCCACTACTGATTATATTGTTTGAACACGATCAAACAAGTATTTTAGAATGCTGTGTTGAAAGGCAAGTTCATATTGGTACAGGATGCTTGGAACCCTAGGGAGGCCCTCTGGGGAAGGTTGTCTTTTCCTGATTGGATGGGGAGCTGAATGTAGAAGGTGGAGGATGAATGATAAAGGCAAGTGGTGCAGGCAAAAAATGAAAGGCAATAGGAACTCCGGGAAAACCCAAAAGCCGCCCAAGAAGAGAAATGTAGTCTTAGCACTTACTTGACCCAGGAGCCAATTCTTTTACAGTCCCAGTGATATAACACATAGGGCTTCGACATTTAGAATCAATTTAAAAAAGGCAAGGAAGGCTTCATAATGGTTACAGACTATAAAGTTGACTTTATAAAAACAAAAGGACGGGTTACAGTTGTTGGGAGAAGGGAGGAGGCCGAACGAAGGGCTAGGGGTCTCAAAAGCCTTGTCCACATGGCGTGAGGGATCGAGGAATACTGTCTGGAGTTGAAGGCAGGAGAAAATAAGTGCTGGGATGTGCCTCCGTCTGACCAATACCTTGGGGAATAAAAGCTTAGACTAGAAGTTGCCCAAGGTCTCATCTTTGAAGTCGGCCTCAGTTTCCTTAGTGGGCCCACTGGCTGGGCTGTTAGGCCTTTTCCTCCTGGAAGCCTGGGCACTTCATCTGGAAGCCACCAAGCCCTTTCTCCCTCCTTTGCACGGCCTCCCCTAGCAGACCACTTCCTGCCATTTGTCCCTTGCACTGATCCCACCTTCAAAGGTTGCTTGAGCACAGACTTCCTGAGCATTTGGGCTCTTTGATCCCCTCACATCCAAAAGCAGAGGCCAGCAGAGGCTGGGTAGGGCTGCCGTGTCCACAGGGGGACCAGTTCACGGCAGGAGTGGCAGGCCATAAATTCCCAGGGAACAAAGGCGGTGGCCAGCCTATGGATGTCCAGGCTCCTTGTGGGCAATCAGCCCCAGGCTTGGAGAAACTGCCTTTGGTTTGGAAATAAAGGGGAAGGGCGGCTCTGGGGTTATATTGGAAATAAAGATGCAGTTAGGAGCCCCTGAAGGCACGCAGAAGTTCAGTGAAAGAGCCATATATGGCCATTTAGGGAGTTTGCAGACTGGGGACCTGGCCTTTTGTGTGCCCAGCCTCCCCACCCCCAATCACCACTTAGACTTATTCGCTTTTTTTTTTTTTTTGGTCTTTTGTCTTTTTAGGGCCATACCCCCTGCATATGGAGATTCCCAGGCTAGGGGTCTAATTGGAGCTGTAGCTGCCAGCCTACACCACAGCCACAGCAACGCCAGATCCGAGCCATGCCTGCGACCTACACCACAGCTCATGGCAACGCCAGATCCTTAACCTACTGAGTGAGGTCAGGGATCAAACCTGAGTCCTCACGGTTCCTAGTCGGAGATTTGTTTCCACTGCGCCACGGCGGGAACTCCTATTTACTTTTTATTTTATTTTTTTGTCTTTTTGGGGCCTTACCCATGCCATGTGGAAGTTCCCAGGCTAGGTGTCAAATCAGAGCTGCAGCCTACACCACAGCCACAGCAATGTGGGAGAGCCGTGTCTGCCACCTACACCACAGCTCACGGTAACGCCAGATCCTTAACCCACTGAGGTCGGGGGTGGAACCGGAGTCCTCATGGATACTAGTCGGGTTCGTTTCCACTGAGCCACGACGGGAATTCCACCACTTGGATTTAGGGGGCCAGGCCAGGAGGCTGAGTCAAGCCTCCCTCCTGCTCAGGGAGCTTCTGGAAGATTGGGCACTAGGTCCGGGATCCGCTCATCGCCCTGCTCCAGTTCCACCGCAGCCCTGGGGCGAAAAGTGGGAGGAAGGGGAGGATCGGGCCTCCGCTGTTTGGACCAGGCCCCGCATGGTTTCACACAGGGCAAGGAAGGATGGGGCCTGGGTGGAGGAGGCTGGGCCTGCTGCCTGCCTCACCTTTCTGGCCCTGGGTCCTTCAGCCCTCTGCCCTTAACCCTGTGGCCAGCATGCAGGAGCCAGCCCAGGTGGGACAGACTACGTGGGCAGGGTGGGAACAGGATGGAGGAGGTGCCTGGGGTCACCTCTGGGTGGACAGGAGCACCGGCGGCTGTGCTGCGTGGCCCCATGCCCCATCTGGGAGTGGAAACCTCGGGGAGGGGGGGGACTGACTCTCAATGTTCCATCAGCCTCATTCCATCTGCATTCACTGAGGTGGGGGCGGCCTGTCGGTCACACAGACGGCAAGGGGCCAGTGAGAGGCCGAGGGGGGCCTTCGCAACAGAAGAGTCCCTACCCCAGAATTTCCAGGGTTTTATTTGTTTTTTGTTTGTTTGTTTGTTTTTTGTCTTTTTGCTATTTCTTGGGCTGCTCCTGCGGCATATGGAGGTTCCCAGGCTAGGGGTCTAATCGGAGCTGTGGCCGCCAGCCTACGCCAGAGCCACAGCAACGTGGGATCCGAGCCGCGTCTGCCACCTACACCACAGCTCACGGCAACGCCGGATCGTTAACCCACTGAGCAAGGGCAGGGATCGAACCCGCAACCTCATGGTTCCTAGTCGGATTTGTTAACCACTGAACCACGACGGGAACTCCTATTTGTTTATTTATACATGAAAGCTTTTTTTTTTTTTTTTCTTTTTACGGCAACATCAGATTTGAGCCCCATCTGCGACCTAAGCTGCAGCTCGTGGCAATGCTGGATCCTTAACCCACTGATGAAGACCAGGGATCAAACCAGCATTCTCATGGATACGACGCTGGGTTCTTAACCCACTGAGCCACAATGGGAACTCCCTCTAGAATTATTATTTTTTTTCCTTTTTAGGGCGGCATATGGACGTTCCCGGCTAGCTGCCGGAGTGACACCACATCACAGCCGCAGCAATGTGGGATCCGGGCCACGTCTGTGAGCTGCACCACAGCTCACAGCAACCCTGGATCCTTAACCTACGAGAGAGGCCAGGGATAGTACCCGCATCCTCATGGATACTAGTCGGGTTCGTTACTGCTGGGCCACAACAGGAACCTCCCCCCTCTCGGATTCTTTTAAAAAAACAATCCTTTGATAATCTTTGATCTTTCTTCAGCCTTTTCTCTGGGCCATGTTAAAAATACACACAAACAATAAAAATATACTTGCTTTATTTACCAATTTTCTAAAAGGCAAAAAGGTCATAAAAAGACACAAGCAGTCCAACAAACACATTGCACTGGGTGAAGAAAGTTCGGTTTGCGCGTGAACAAACCACTTGTCCGGCAAGGCCCAACATGTCATGACACAGACTCTGAGAGCTTATTTACACCTCTTTTGAGGAATATATTAAAAAGAAGGCTCAGTTTCAAATTGAGAAGTTTCTATAACACCCGCGTAAGCACACGTACGAAAGAAAACGTAAGACGATGCGTGGCGCCATGTAAACAATTTCACCAAATGCTCCTATCGTCAACTTCTCAGCACACGGTTGAAGCTACACAGTTAACAACGGGCAGGTGTGTGTGAAGAGTGAGATATTGCCAATGGGGAACATTCGTGACAGTAGAGAATGTTTTGGCAGTTTTGTGTTTAGGGGACATCAATGCAGCCTTGGCTATCAGCGAATCCCTTAATGATCTGACTTGAGAGGCAGGAACGTTAGTAGCACCTCATCTCCACACAAACGCACAGGCTACCCCTCGTCTGGGGCCTCTGAAGGTGATGTTACTTTGTAAATGAAAAAAAGAAAATCTTTCTGTGTCGAGTTTATGAAAAATAGGATTGATATTCAGGCATAAAATGGTTTGGCCCACAAAACCCAAGTGGATTACAAGGAGACTTCACCTCCTCCAGCAGATGCTTCACCACCAAAGAACCAGGCAAGGGCTGCTTCTGCGTACGTTTCTACAGACTCCGTCCAATCCTAAATCGATTGTCTGGCCACTGGTACCTGCTCATTCACTCTGGGGACCAAGATAACGTTGTTCCAAACAACCTTTGGGATTAATGACGCACTGTGAGGTTTCGCAAAAGGTGGGCAGTCTGGTCTCGCTCTTCCCCCGGGGTCCCATTCACCCGAAAGTGCCAGTGACACTAGTGGATGTCCCCGCACAGACCGGAAGCTGCACCAATGAGGTCAGGCTCGTGAGAAGCATGAGGGTCAGGGTCCCAGCTCAGGGTGCGGTGGGAGTGGGGACCTCGCAGCAATCTGGGGGATGTAGATGCAACCCCTAGGTCCGCTGGGAGAAAGCGCTGGCTTGGCTGGGCCAGGGCTGATGTCTGGGAGGTGCCAACCAAAGGAAAGACATGAGTGGGTTCAAGGGTGGCCATCAGAGCCTGGTTTAGACGGAAGTCCCGATAAGGGGATGACTGACAACACACTGCTGTCTACACATTGGCGATCCCGTCTGCAAAGGACCCAGGCGTGACGGCGCAATAGACAGAAGGGTCCATGTATTTCTGCTGATGTGTATTTCTATGGCAGAGTCGGTCACACAAACCATGAGGCTTCTTTAGTCCAGAGTGAGCATTTCAACTTTGTTCACCCCAAACGTAAGCTACATCAGGTTGAAATATTTGCCACTACCACACTTGAAGCTGAAGCTGCTGGCTTGCCAAACTATGCTTCACACCATTTATTTTTATTATTATATTATTATTATTATTATTATTATTTTGGCCTTCCATTGGCAGCTTACGGAAGTTCCCAGGCCAGGGATCAAACTCGTGCCGCAGCAGCAACCCCAGGCATGGCAGTGACAATGCTGCTGGTCCTTAACCTGCTGTGCCACAAGGGAACTCCCAGCTTCACTTAAAGCAAAACGTTTCCATTTAATGCAAAACATTTTCAAAGAAAATTAGGAGAGGCTGTGGTCTCCACTTGGTATGTTTTAAAAACATCTAGTCTGACTAAATAATTTAGAGAAAAAGCCACCCCCTCTCCCAGAGGACAGAATTTGATCTGATCCAAACACAGCCTGGGGAAGCTCTTGGGAGCCCTGGCCCTCAGCTCAAAGTCACCCCTGGCTTCTCAGCTGTAGGTCACAGCCTAGCCTGGCATGACGCCTCGGGACAACTCACCAGAAGCCAGCGGGCCCTGGTGCCCTGGGAAGAGGCCTCAGCGCCCTCTCAGGACCCCTGGGATCACTCAGGGCCTGCGCTTCTGCAGACAGTCAGTCTTTCTCAAGTTAGACAATAAGGAAACTCTCTCCCCCCGGTCCCCTAAAACTCCGTATTTGTATTTTATTTCTTTTTTATGTATCTTTGGGCCTCACCCGCGGCACGTAGAAGTTCCCCGGCCAGGGCTCAAGTGGGCACCACGGTTGTGACCTGTGCCACAGCAGTGACAAGACTGTGCCACGGCGGGAACACCTCCACGTTTATATCTTCAATATAGAAAAAGCTTTCCAACTCCACCACAGTTCTAAATCACCCCTTCAAAAAATGATGGTTTTTTTCCTAAAACAAAAAAAGCCATGTAGTTACATCCGTCCACTTCTTTGGAACAAACGTGAAGACCGCTCTGCGCGCAGCGCCGCCGGGGGCCGGTCGGGGCTCTCGGGAGGGGCGCTACGTCTGCTCCCGGTTTCTGTGACTCAGGGGGGGTCCGCTTCCCTCCTCCTCGGTGTCCGCCACTTCGCTGAGCCCCGGAGCAGGGAGGTGTTCCTCAGATGGCACGCCAATGCCGCCTTTCCCCTCGTTTCCACAGTAAACACATTCCTTAAAAGAAAAAATGTAAACCAGTGACAAAAACAAGAGCTTTGGCACGGAAAAGTCATTCCGTCTGAGTGAGGCTGCAGGAGGATCGGGAGCCTCCGAGATGCCCATGGGCCCTGGGACCCCGCCTGCCTGCAAAGGACGCTGGAGCTGTTCCCGGGGGGTCCCCGATCGCAGCTCCCTGGGCCCTTGTCTTCGCCCGGAGAGGGGCTGACATCCGCCAGAGGCTCAGGCTCCAGCCCAGCTCCTCCTCTTCCTGCTGTGGGCGGGGCCCGGAGGCATCACCTATCTTCTCTAACCCCACTTTTCTAATCTGTAAAATGGGACAACAGCGACCGCCTCATTTGTTCATTCCCCAGCTAGGATGAAGCACCTGTAGTGTTCCAAGCACGTCCTCAGCACTGAGGCTCCGCAGTGAGCAGAGAAAAATCCGAGTCCCTGGGAGGTGATCCCCCAGCTCGGGGAGGGATGAGAAGCCGAATGAGAGGTGCTCCCGGCACATTAAAGGATGGAACGTGGCACCGAGGACATCGGTAATTTTACACCGGATGCACAGAAGAGGCTACAGAGAGGGTGACTGTGGTGGTTTTAAAAATATGCCTGCAGGAGTTTCCTGGTGGCTCAGCAAGTTAAGGATCCGGCGTTGTCATTGCAGCGGCTTGGGTTCTATCTCTGGCCTGGGAACTTCCACAGGCCTCAGGCTCAGATAAAAAAATAAAATAAATTAAATTAAATACACCCATAAATTCTTTCGTACCCCTTCCTCAAAAGGTGGAGGACTAGGAGTTCTAGTCGTGGCACTCCAGAAAGGAATCCGACTAGGAACCATGAGGTTGCAGATTTGATCCTTGGCTTCGCTCAGTGGGTTAAAGATACGGTGTTGCCATGAGCAGTGGTGTAGGTCCCAGATGCGGCCCGGACCTGGTGTTGCTGTGGCTGTGGTATAGGCTGGTGGTTACAGCTCTGATTCAACCCTTAGCCTGGGAATCTCCATATGCCTCGGGTGCAGCCCTAAAAAGACGAAAGAAAGAAAGAAAGAAAGAAAGAAAGAAAGAAAGAAAGAAAGAAAGAAAGAAAGAAAGAAGAAGAAAGAAAGAAAGAAGAAAGAAAGAAGGAAGGAAGGAAGAAGGAAGGAAGGAGAATAGAAATAAAGAAATAAGAAAGAAGAAGAAAGAAAGCATCCTACAGCTCCGCACGACCCCGCACATCCAAGCCGACGCACGACCCTCCCCTCCCCCCCCCCTAAAGAAAGCACGACCAAGAAAAAGACGAAAAAGAAGAAAGAAAGGAAGAAGGGGTGGAGGACTGGACTCAGTGACTGGCCTCTAACAAAGAGGATGTGACAGAGGTGACCTATGGGTCAAAACGGACACCGCAGCTCCTCGCTCTCTCTGGGGAAGCTGGCACCATGCCTGGAAGACACCTGGGCAGCCCCAGGGAGAGATCCACGTGGCAAGGAAACGGGGCCTCCTGCCAACAGCCAGCACAAGGCGACAGGTGCGCCAGGGAGCTGCCTTGGGGTGGCACGAGCCCCGACACGTACTTTGCCTTCACCCCGGGAGACCCACCCTGCTAGGCTGCTCTTCGATTCCCGAACCAACGAAGCCAATACTACACATGATCGTCATTTGGGGCACCACACTTGGGGGTTCCCTGCTACGGAGCAACAGACAAGTGACTCAGGAGCATGTGAAAGAGACCTGCCCGAGTGAGCCAGGCGGCCACCCGAGGAGGGGATTCAGAGCAGAGGACGGGGCAGGCACGGAGGCCCCGAGACAGAAGGGGAACAGCCTGAAGCGTGAGGGAACAGGCAAGAGGCCCCGCAGCTGGAGCAGCGGGAGCAGTTTCTTCTGAGATGAGGCTCAGAGCTGAGGGGTGACATGATCTCACGGGAGCGGACAAGGGGGACAGACTGCAGCTGGGCGGCTGCTGTGACAATCCGGTGGCATCGTGGGTGGGCCGGTGGTGGTGCCAGAACCCTGGGAAGTGGCTGGTCTCGACCCACCTGGAAGGTCAAGCCAATATGAGCTGCTGGGGGTCGGGAGGGGGTGCGAGAGGAGACGAGCCCAGGGGAGAGGCTGAGGTTTGTGGCCTGAGCAGAAGGGGGTTGGGCGAGGAGTCGGTGGGCAGGTTTTCTCCGAGCGCACCCAGGTCTGCAGACAAGTCCACAGAGGTGGGTCTTAGGGGGTCTCAGCACGTAGTCGCGACTTCCTATCCGAAAGCAAGAGCAGACTGTTGGAGGGAGTGGAGACAGATGTGTAAACCCTGAGCCTGGGGTGTGGTGTGGACCAGAGAAGAGCAAGGAGACCAGGAGGCGGAGCAGACCGCCGGGGAGCGAGGGGCGGGGCCGGGGAGCAAGGGGCGGGGCCGGAGAGCAAGGGGCGGGGCCTGGGAGCAAGGGGCGGGGCCGGAGAGCAAGGGGCGGGGCCGGGGAGGGCGGGGCCCATCCTTCCCTGAGGCGCCAACTGCCGGTTAGGGTGGAAATGGCAGTGCGTTCAGCTGCTGGACTGTGGCAAGAGCAGCTCCCAGGGCAGGGGCCTCAGGGGGAGTCGGGGGGAGCCCGGGGTGCACAGACACCTCTGGAACCCCACCTCCACCCCGCGGAAGGAACACAGGCAGGCAGGGCAGCCTGGTGAAAGCGGGAGGGTGGGAACTGCTGTGCCCATCATTCCGCCATGGGCTACGTGGGTGTTGGGGGGTTATGATAGAAAAGGTGTTTTGGTTTTTATTTTTAACTGGAAACAGAATGGAAAGAAAAAAATTTAAATTTCAGGGAGTTCCCGTCGTGGCGCTGTGGTTAAGGAATCCGACTAGGGACCACGAGGTTGTGGGTTTGACCCCTGGCCTTGCTCAGTGGGTTAAGAATCCGGCGTTGCGTGAGCTGTGGTGTGGGTCCCAGGCGCGGCTCGGATCCTGCGTTGCTGTGGCTCTGGCGTAGGCCGGTGGCTACAGCTCCGATTTGACCCCTGGCCTGGGAACATCCATAGGCCACTCCAGCAGCCCTAGAAAAGGCAAAAAGACAAAAAAAAAAAGTTAAATTTCAGTATGTGATTGAGATTAGATATTTAGGAGACCTTTTTGGAACCGATGTTGAAAGGCCATTGGAAGACAGTTCTTTGGAGGAGACCTAACCGTGTCATGGTCTGTCTCCTTTTTTTTTTTCCTAATGAGCTTTTTCTTTGAGGGGGGGGTCTCTTTAGGGCCATGCCCACGGCACATGGAAGTTTCCAGGCTAAGAGTTGAATAGGAGGTACAGGTGCAGCTGCCGGCCTACCCCACAGCCACAGCCAACACTGCATCCGAGCCGCAACTGCGATTTACACCACAGCTCACAGCAACATCGGATCATTAAGATGTTCGGGTTCGATCCACTGAGTAAGGCCAGGGATCGAACCCGAAACCTCATGGTCCCTAGTCCGCTTCATTAACCGCTGAGCCACGAGGGGAACTCTCCTAATGAACTTCTAAAGTCTGACACTTTCCAAACAGCTGCAAAGCTGGTACGGAGCGAGCTCATCACAGTGCTTGCTTACCGGCACGTCGAGGGCGGCGGGCAGGCCGCCTGACCGCATCCACGGGTGGACGTCCTGCAGCTCCTGTCTCTGCCCGTCCGTGAACCTGGGCTGGAGCCCTCGCAGCGCCCTCAGCTTCTCCCTGTCCTCCCGCAGAACTGTGTCCACGTTTCTTCGCAAAACATTGAGAAATAGGTGAGCTTCAGGACGCTGCCTTTCTACCAACACTTCCAGTGTTAATTGTGGGACCTTAGATGCTTCTGTTTAACGTAAATTTCCTTCCCATTTAAAACAAAGTACCCTACTGGAGGCAACAGTCTCCTTAGAGAGGCAAATTCTGATTTCAGTTTTACTTTAATCAGCCAGGAGAGCTGGGTGTCTGTGGACGCTTGGTTCTGCAGGGGGTGCTTAGCCTGGAGGTTCCTGCAGAAACGCCACCTGCTCACCCCGGTGTACCTCACAGCGGCCCCATAGCCCAGGGGCCTGGCTGTTCTGAACCTCAGGGTTAATCAGCCCTGCCTTCCTTCCTCCCCCCAGGACCCTCCCCCCCACCGAGGGGGGGCGCTCTGCAGGGGCAGCGACCAGGAGGGTCTCCGGTTCCTCAGGGCCATCAGAGCCGAGGGGCAGACCCCGGTCCCTGGAGGGCAGCCGGCAGCCTTGGGCTGGTCACCCACCTCGACTCTTGGTTTCCGCATCTCTAAGAGAGACAGACAGACAGACACCCCCCCACACACACACACACTATTGACCCCAAAGCGTTATTGGCAACAGAGTAAAAGAGACAACGTTGGCACAAATGTTTTGTAAACATCAAGTGTGATGCCCTGGAGGTCCCTGGAGCCTGTCTACTCAGCGGCGGTAGCGGGTTAGTCCGCAGGGCTCCAGCTGCACCGTCCACACCGCAGGGCTCCGTGCAGCCAGTGGAATCGTCTCGGGGGCCCAGCTTCTCTGTCTAGGCACCTGACTCGGCCTGAGAAAAGGCTCCCTGAGGGACGTCCTGTCAGGTTTGGGGGACCCCGGCCGAGCCCTCCCGCATCCCGAGCAGGAGGTGAGCGGTTACCGGGCCGGCATCTGGTAGGTCATCATGACACGGTCGTCGGCGTCGGCCGCCAGCAGCCAGACGGGCTCCTGCAGGACGCACTTGACGAAGCGCTCATTTTCGGCCCTGTCCGCCTTCACTTTCGCTTTGTGGTTTTTCTCTGAAGAGTCGATGCTTCCAAAATATTTGCTGCTGTGACCTGTGTCGCTGCTGCCTTTAAAAACGCAAAACGGGGCGGGTCAAAACCTTTATACAACTCAACAGCAAGAAAATCAGCCACCCAACTGAAAAATGGGCAAAGACCTGACATTTCTCCAAGGAAGATATACAGATGGCCAACAGGCACGTGAAAAAATGCTCAACATCACTGATTGCTAGAGAAAAGCAAATCAAAACTACCAGAAGGTACCAACTTGCACCTGTCAGAATGGCCGACGTTAACAAGTCCACAAATAACAAACGCTAGAGAGGGTGTGGAGACAAGGGAACCTGCCTAGACTGTTGGTGGGAATGTACATTGGCACAATCGCTATGGAAAACCGTACGGAGGCACCTTAGAAAACTACATACAGAACTACCATATGACCCAGCAACCCCGCTCCTGGGCATATATCCAGAGAAAAGTTTTCTTGAAAAAGACACATGCAGTTATGTTCACTGCAGCACTATTCACAATAGCCAAGACATGGAAACAACCTAAATGTCCATCAACAGATGACTGGATTCAGAAGATGTGGTACATATACAATGGACTACTACTCAGCCATAAAAAAGAACAAAATAATGCCATTTGCAGCAACATGGATGGAACTAGAGACTCTCATACTGAGTGAAGTAAGTCAGAAAAAGAAAGACAGATACCATATAATATCACTTATATCTGGAGTCTAACTTATGGCACCAATGAACCTTTCCACAGAAAAGAAACTCATGGACTGGGAGAATAGACTTGTGGTTGCCAAGGGGGAGGAGGAGGAAGTGGGATGGACTGGGAATCTGGGGTTAACAGATGCAAACGATTGCCTTTGGAGTGGATAAGCAAAGAGATCCTGCTGTACAGCCCTGGGAACTACATCTAGTCCCTTGTGATGGAGCAGGATCATGTGAGGAAAAGAATGTTTACATGTATGTGTGACTGGGTCACCTTGCTGTACAGTAGAAAGTTGACAGAACCCTGTAAACCAGCTATAATGGGAAAAATAAAAACCATAAAAAAAAAACCAAAAACCCTTTAAGGTGGAGTCACGCCTGGCCTCCTGCACGCATGTGTGAAGGAGCAGTGGCTTCAAGGAGCCGAGGCGCCTGGTTTGACTAGTTGCGTGTGCTGGTGGGTTTTCCCTTCTCTTTCCAGCTCTCAGATGTCTGGATTATTTATTTTCTTCTTTTTTTTTCTTTGTAGGGCCACACCTGCGGCTTATGGAAGTTCCCAGGCTAGGGGTCGAATGGGATCTGCAGCTGTGACTTGCAGCACAGCCACAGCAACACCGGATCCTCAACCCACTGAGCGAGGCCCGGGATGGAAGCCACATCCTCATGGATGCTAGCCAGTCAGGTTCTTCACGCAATGAGCCCCAACAAGAACGCCCCTTCTTTGTTTTGCTTCCCTCCCTCCCTCCCTTCCTTCTTTCCTCCCCTCCTCTTTCCTCCACTCCCAAGGCACATGGAAGTTCCCAGGTGGGGCACGGAACCTGCTCCAGAGCTGCGACCTACACCACAGCTGCAGGGCTGGGGCTCAACCTGGTGTCTCCACAGACACAAGCCGGGTCATTGAACCACTGCGCCCCAGCAGGAACTTGGGCCATTTAAAAATGGGGTATCATGATGCCAACAAGGCGATTGTCTCTGGGGGAGGCCCTGAGGCATCCAGGCAGGGCCACCCCTTAGAAGCCGTGGTCCTCTTTCCTGAGCTCACCACCTCCCGACTCGGCCAGACCACAGGGGAGCCAGCTGGCGGGCAGAGGTGGCTGGTCTGCAGAGGGGCCCCACTTGCTTCGGGGAAGCGGGAGAATTACGGTTTGGGGAGGGTGCATGATTTTCCTGCCTGGGCGGCTCCAGGTCACAGGTGACTGGTCCTGGTGTAAAGCACATGGGTACACAGTAGGGTCTCCCCAGGGGGCTAACTCGGGGAGTTGGACCACTACCAGCCCTTCCAGCACACCCGTGGAGCCAGAGGGACAGTCCAACCAGGGCCACCTGGGGTGCGGGGCCTGATGACCTCGGAAGGGACAGATAAGAGGGACTTGGGACCGGCTGCGGCCCGCCACTGGCACTGGCAGAGGCAGAAGGAGCTCTGCCTGCCCGTCTGAGCTGCTGTGGGCTCTGCAGAGCCGCCTGGGTGGCTGGGTCCCCTGGGGACCCAGGCCGCGCCTGATCCGAGCCCAAAGCACCGCCTGCGGCTCGGGTGCAGCTGGTTCCCTGCAGGGTGGACAGTCAAGGACACCAGTCCGTCGTGTGCGAGCCTTCCAAACGCACCTGAAACACGCACCCCAGCACTCAGATGCTCCCAGCGCCACCGACATACCTGTCCCACTGGGGGATGCGTCGCAGCCCTGTGAGCCTGAGCCCAGGGAACAGGAGGTGGCGGAGGCCCCGCTTCCAGAGAGCGCCGAGCCTGCGGCAGAGCAGACGTCCTCGCGCAGCAGGAGGTGGAGCAGGTCGCTGGACGCTGAGAGGGCGTCGCTGTTCTGGGCGTCGGCTGGCTCCTCGCCCTTTGGGGACAGGGAGGAGACACCGGATCATGCATCGTGCTCAGAGTGAGGCCTGTCTGCACAAACACCCGGGACACAGTGAGGGCGCCTCTCCTTAGACCGCCACCCCTTCCTTCGCGTGTCACCTGCACAGGCCCCATGGTTACTAGGCCTACAGTGAGGATCTCAGCGGCGGACGGGACACCACCCATCGCATTCAATCCAGGAGAGCCCCGCTAAAGACGGCAGCTCTCAGATCCCTGGGGAAAAGCTTCCGCTCCCCCAGGGCAGACACGGAAGCAGAAAACGCCTCTACAGGACCCCAAGGGTGCCCCTCACAGTGGCTCCTGCGCCCCCAGGGTGGGGACGGTGCTGGGCGCACCCCGACCCTCCCATCCTTGGACCCCAGGCCCAGGAGTCAGGAGGCAGAGCTGCTGGGAGAGCCACCCTGGGTTCCCCTGTCGTTTCCCCGGGGCACAGGCTGGGGACACCCACGCGGCTCCCCCACCGCAGGGCGCCCATGGATGCACCCCCTCAGCTGACGCCGTCCCACGCCTGAGTGCTCAGAACACAGAAGGGTCTAACTGGAACTCATTACCATCTCATGAACCAGGAGAGAGGACGCGGAGGTGACCCCAAGGCCTGGGGGCATGGGGACCCGGCCCTGGTTCTAAGCTCCCTCCTGGCCCTGCTCCTTCGCCATGGGCGCCGGCTCCGCTCCAAGGGGCCTGCATTCTGGACTTCACCCTGACTGTGCTTTATCCTTGAAGGATTCATTCAAAACCCCGAGGCCATGACAAGTCCCCACGTGCCCTGTGGTCCCTGGACCCTGCAGCGACCGACAGACGGCCACCCTTCCTTCAGACCCTGGGACGCCAGGAGCTCCCTGGCCGACGCTGATGGGGCCTGTTACCCGGAAAACCTTCCTCTCCAGCGCACCTATTGACGGCAAAGTTGCAGTGGCTCGGGAGTGACCTCAGTGTGGGGACCACCCACGTCTGAGGCCAGGGCGTGGGCGTGCCCTGCCCATGGTGCCCGCGTCTGCTGCCTGCCTGCCTTAGAGAAGGGGCATCAGGAGATTCTTACGGTCGTCAGTGCCTTCGGCTGCCGGTCCCAGGCCGAGCCAGGCTTGCAGTCTGGCCCCGCACCTGCCACCCCCGCGGCCGAGGCGCTGCCCTCGGGGGTCTCCTCCAGCTGCAGCAGGTTGAGCTGCAGGGGCGAGCTTCCGCGGGACTGGAAGAGCGGCGGGGAGGTCCTGCCTGCGGGCCCAGCGGCTGATGGCAGGGTGGCCGGGGTGGCTACACGTGACGCTGGTGGCCCACGCTCTGCCCGAGGACATGCATGTGGCTGTTTGGGGGATGAGGTCTGACCAGGGAACTCAGACTGTGAGGCAGGAGTCACCTGGGATGGAAAGCTAGGCTGGCCGGGGAAGAAGGTCTGGGGCAGGTTCGAGGCCACTGAAGAGAAGGGGTAGCTGGGGACCACCAGCGCCAGGACTGGGGCCAAGGGGCCGGTGAATGCCGGGGGCTGGACCGCAAACTCGTGCTGGGTGTCCACGGGCACCGCGAAGCCGGCGTGGGGTGCTGCTGCCACGGTTCCTGGGACTGGAAACACGGGCAGGGAGTAAGCTGGCACCGGGGCAGGGAAGGGCATTGAGGGACAGCTGGACTGGGACGTGTCCGATGGTGACCAGGCTGTGGCATTCAGACCCAGCAGCGGGGGCCTCTGGGGCACCGGCCCCCCAGACCCAGTGCTTCCCGAGGAGTCACGAGGCTTGACCCGTTTGGACTTCAGTTTTCTGTTCTTCCCGGTTTTTTTCCAAGATGAGTCCAGTCCGGAGGTATTTCTTAGCCCAGGAGCAGCTAAAATAACGGGAAAACAGGGAGCGTTAAAGGTGACATTGGGTTGTGTTCCTCGCGACATCAACTGTCAGAGATCTGCGGAATCTCAGAAACCTGAAGCACAAGACCCATGTTCCCAAACGCCACCCCGGGGCCACCATCCACCTGGTCGCCCGGATCCTCAGGTGAGAAAAATCAGGGCAAAACGTCAGGTCTTCACAGAACTGGGTTCAATCAACTCAAAGGACTATGCTCAGTTGCAAGGTCACATTGCTCGTGTTCTTCTGATATTCAAGTGCCCTTTCTTGGTGTTCCCGTTGTGGCTCAGGAGTTAACGAATCCGACTAGGAACCCTGAGGTTGTGGGTTTGATCCCTGGCCTCGCTGAGTGGGTTAAGGATCCGGTGTTGCCGTGAGAGCTGTGGTGTAGATGGCAGACGCGGCTTGGATCCGGCATTGCTGTGGCTGTGGTGTAGGCCAGGGGCTACAGCTCCGATGAGACCCCTAGTCTGGGAACCTCCATATGCCTCGGGTACAGCCCTAGAAAATACAAAAAGATAAATAAAATAAAATGCCCTTTCTTTTACGAAGTAATGGTGACAAGTGGTGTTCAAAGGTTTTATTCGTCCAAAACAGTAGGAAAGCTGGCAAGTTGATGCTGTTCCCCGTTAGAGGTCTGTGAAATCTTAAAGGCAGAACCGAACTTTATCGCTATTCCTTAAAAAGAGATGTTTCCTGTCTCACCTGCCAAATAAGCCTGCGATGCCACCCCATGAGGTCAAAGGGTCAAAGGGACACTAGCCCTTGGAACTGGTGCTTCCTCTCTGATGACAAGTGCTGCCAGAGAGGCCTTCTTCAGGACATTGGGGGGACTCCACTGGTGACATGAGGGACTCTGGGCATGTCCCCCCACCTCCCTGGGCCTTGGGGCGGGATGGGCAACGGCCCGGTTCCCAGAAGCCTCAGTTCTCCCTCTCTGTCATAGAGGGTAAATCTGGCCTCTTTGCAGCAGGTATGTGGGGACGTCCCCTGCCAGCTCGCCACACGCAGCCAGCCCAAGGCAAACTGCTAAGTGGGTGGAGGTTTTGTGATTCGCCCTGTCTGGTGTTCTTCCCACAGGAAATCTGTCCCCTGTTGGGACTAGCAGCTAAAGCACTGGGCTCCTGGGATAGCACACCAGGGTCCGGGCAGGGCTGCTGTGGACAGCTGTGCAGTCTGGGCACTGCACAAACTGCTGGGCCAAGGGGCCGGAGGGGGCTGGACTCCTGCAGCAAGCTGTGGCCATGGTTGGGGGGTGTACCTTTTCCCAATTTCCACTGAGGTCCCCCATGTGACCCTGGCAGTGACCCTGAACCTAGTGAGGAAGGGGAAAGGAGAGAGGAAGATACAATCCTTAAGGAGGGTGTCGGCCTCTCACTTCTGAGACACTGGTTTCGGCGTGTCTGCCCAGGGACATGGGGGGAGCTGGGTCCCGTGGTGCATGTTTCCCGGGCTCACCAGCTCTTAGCTTGGATCCCTGTGTCGGGCCTGGGAGCCCTGGAAGGATGTGGCATCTCCCATCTGCTCCGCTCTGTCTGTGGGGCCCCAGAAGGTGGCTGGGGGTTGGGAGTCAGGCCCCAGGACCAGGAAAGAGCCAGAAGCTATGCCACTCCATCCCTTGGCCTTGAGCACCTGGGGGCTCTCAGCCTAAAGGGCAGCTTCAGGCACTCCAGGCCAGTCTGGCTTTGGAGTTGGCAGCCCAGCTCCAAGGCCAGCCCGCCGGAGGGTATGTGTTCTGGGGACAAGGGTGCTGGTCCCTCCTGCAGCGTCCTCTGGAGCGTCCTCCTTCCGTGGAGCCCGATGCCAAGGACTCCGTCTGTACCGCGCTGCTCCTCTGTGGGTCGAGCAAGCCCACCTGGGTCTCCCCGGGTCGCGTCTGGGTGGGAAGCGGGGGTAGGGTCTCCTGCTCCTTCGAGGCCCCCAGGTAAGAGCTGTGTGACATGGCAGCACTGCGGTGCCCCCGCCCTGCCTCCCCCTGCCCCGGGGCGGGGGCTAGGCTGGGACTGTCACTGCTATTTATAGCACTGTGCCCTCGGCACACAGGTGACATCCTTGAGAGTGTCACCTGCATCACGGGTCAAGTTCCAAGAGCTACCTAACAAACTCACGTGTCCCCAACGGGGGATGTTTCACCCTCTGAAAGCAGGACTGGACTTAGTACTGCTAAGAATAAAGTTAAAGACGCACGTTTCTTTCCGGCGGTACTACTTTACCTCTTTCACTCGGCTGCACCCTGGACCTTTCTTGTAAGTAATGGTGGCAGGGAGACTGGAAAATATTGAGTTTCCTTATTTCTTTGAACTTCAGCAGGAAGCTCTGCTCCTCCTTCTGGGTGTGGGCAGCCAGCACTTCCTTGGTGAGGCCCAGCTTCCTGAAGGGCTCGGGGTCCTGGCCGAAGCTGCAGGGCAGGGCAGGGCCCGCCAGGCAATCCAGAGACTCAGGCCCACTTGTGGCATCTTCCACCGTCTCTGTAACAAGACACAGAGCTCTCACCTGCAAGGGCCCCTCCATCTTACTCCTGAAAAAGCCCACACCGCGCCTATGAAAAACAGAAATCATTCACACGCAAGATCCCCTCACGACGCCCATGGCCCGGGGATGAAACGCACCACGTGTTTGTTCAGCTTTCTAGGAAATTTAACACCAAAGGCCAAAGGCAGACAAAGCAGAAAGCCCCATCGCCTGGGGCTCCACAGTCAGTCTTCTAAATGTGGGGTCCCTTGGGGTCTCGGCTCTGACACTGAAGGCGCTCCAAGCTGCCTTTCGCTTTGGGAGCACAACAGGCTAAGGCTGGTGCCCGGCCCGATCCTGGTTCAGGACCACAGGGCTTGCCCGTGAGGCGAGTGGCGCCGTGGGTGCAGACCGGATGGGGCAGGTGGGCCCTGCCGGCCACCCTTAAGGGCTGGATCCTGACCCTCGGAGGCGCGCCCCCGTCATGCCCCTCTTCCAAGCAAAGACCAACTGCAGGACTTGTCATCCTCCCGCAAGTCTGGAGGACAACTCAGCGTGTCGCCCTTGGCAGTCCTGATGCTGCCGCCTGTCTGGCTCCTGTCCTCAAACCCGGGAGGGCAAGGCTGGGCGGCAGAAAGGCTCGTGACCCCCACCCCGGGAAGCGGGGAGTCCCAGGCTCCCTGCCCAGTCCTGGGAGGCTCCTCTGTATCCGCCCCTGAGCAGACACCTGTCACGGGTGGAGCCAGGGCGCAGCAGGGGTCGGGACAGATGTGGCCTCCCCGGCCTGCACTGCATGTGTCTGATTCCCTGGACCCCCTTATTGGGCTGCTCTGCACTTGGGCAGACTTAGAGAATCCGAGGCCGGCAGTCCGGACTTGTCCCTTCCTCTGTTCAAATCAGATTGCTCTCAGCAGCAGCCAGGAAGCAAGCGGCGTACCGAGCTCAGGCTGTGGCTTCTTGTCGCCCACGTGAACGATGGTGCTGCTGTAGCTGCACTGGCTGGTCAGGGACACAACGCTCTCCGCCTTGCCGGGCAGCGTCAGGGAGGTCAAGTGCGTGCTAACGTCCGCGCGGCTGTTCATCTTAGAGGCCGATGCTGTCTCTTTACAAGAGAAAACAGAAGCAGACGTGACAAGGCCATAAGCACCACCTGCTGGGGTAGGAAGCGCCCAGGCCTAGGCTGGACCCAGGGCCCAGGGGCGGCGTGCCCACACAGCCTGGCAGGTGAGGCTGTGTCCTCGGGGGTTCCTTCAGGGGCACGGAGGACAGGAGGGAATTCTGAAATGGGGACAAGTACACGCGGACATCGGAGTCCTGGGAGGAGGCAGGCGGCTGGGCAGCTGCGGGCTCTGGGTCAGGCGCCCCCAGGCCTGTGAGGAGGCCACCGGCTGCCAGGAGCCGGTCCGAGGAGGGGCGGCTCTCCCCCCCTGAGGCCTGGGACAGACCCCACCAGAGCAGAGCTGTCCAATTGCCTGTGCTGTCGGCAGACCCTCCTGATCCTGATGCGGCACACGGTTCGAGGGGCTGAGGTTGAACCTGAGTCCCGGGGCCGCGGACACTCAGAGGCCCGTCCTCCTCTGAGATGTCATGGAGACCGGCCGGCCCAAGAGTGACACCCCGGGAGGCCGCAGACCTCCGGCAGCCCCAGGGCCCTGTCCTCAAAGTCCAGGATCACCTCTGCCTCCGGCTTGCAGGAAAGTTTTGAGCCCCTTTGGTCACTTAACAACCAGCCCACGCGCCCACCCTGTGCCTCTGAAGCCGCTCCGATTTCCTGCGAGAGGAAGAAGGGGGCTCCAGGCCTTCACATGCCCGGATCCCACCAGACGGGACCCGAACTGTGGCACGGTTAGCAGCGCAAACAAACACACACCTGCGGAATGCGGCCCCGGGCTGGCCGTGGCCTTGCGCTTGTCGCTGGCCTTGGGCGTGGGGAGGTGTGCGGGGAACTCGCACTTCCTCTTCAGGGTGGCGGCCTCGCTGCAGCTCTCCAGGTACCTGCGGAGGGCGGAAGGGCTTCATGTAACCGAGAACCGGGGAGCCTGAGCTGCTGCGCGGGGAGGGGGCCGGGAGGGCCGCACCTGATGACTCCGTCCAGGCAGCTGATCTGCTGGTAGGAGCCGGCGGGCGGGTTCTTGCAGGCCAGCTCCTCGGGCAGGCTGGCCCCCGAGCTGTCTTTTTCCGCAGCTGGGACAGTGCTCACGTGCGCCAGGGAGCTGCTCTGTGTCGCTGGAGGAGTGACAAGATTGCTCTTTCAGCGAATACTCGTTGCCCCCAGAGTACCCTCCAGGTTATAAAGCTTTTTTTTTTTTTTCCTTTTTAGAGCTGTACCCGCTGCATATGGAGGTTCACAGGCTAGGGGTCTAATTGGAGCTACAGCTGCCAGCCTACACCACAGCCACAGCAAGGCAGGATCTGAGCCACATCTGCAGCCTACACCATAGCTCACAACAATGCCAGATCCTTAACCCACTGAGCGAGGCTAGGGATCGAACCCACAACCTCATGGCTCCTAGTTGGATTCATTGCTGCTGCACCATGATGGGAGCTCCTATAAAGCATTTTTAATTCTACCCAAAGAGAAGGCTGGGGGCTCAGAATAAACTTCACGGCCATGGAAACCCAGGGACAGGCTGGAGTCCGCGCTGCCTGCTGGGCCGTCCGCGGGGGAGCCGCTCTTTGAGGCCACCCCTGCCTGGCCACCGCCAGGGTCAAGGACTCAGCAGTGGAAAGGCCAGTTCTTACTTGAATGCCTGAAACTTTGGGGCCAAAAGGCCCACAGGCGCTCTGGGCTCAATCGATACTCCCTGCCTGGGGGTGGGGCTGGGGGGCGGTGGGTCCAGCAGGACTCTGAGGTAACACAGCTGCCCCGATGGTTCCCTCCTTGCCCCCACGCCACCTGCAGCTCCCCTGCGGGGCCCTCAAGGCAGAGCCCTGTCCTGCTCCCCATTATTCCCAAACCCCCAGCCCAGAGTGGAGCACATCGAAGTGCCTGGAAGCTGAGGCTATTGGCCTCCTGGAGGCTTCCTGGAGGCACAGGGCCCAGGCGCAGCAGGCGGGTGTGAGGTTGCTGGTGCTGAGCCAGTCAGGCTCCGGGTGGAGGGAGCCGAGGATGTGTTGGGGCTGGACGGCCTGCAGGGCAGCTGGGCGGCCCCCGAGGCAAGCATGTGCTCTTGTGATCGACTCGGGCAGAGCAGACACGGGGGCCCCCCGGGGGCAGGGGGCTGCCTGGAAAGGGGCTGCCGTGTGGAGGGAAGGCTGAGCCCTATGCTCATGGAGGTACAGGCCCTGCACCAGAGTTAAAGTCTTGGCCCCACTCTGAAGTCTCAGTGAGAAATGGTGGCTTGGCCTTCTCTGGGGGCTCAGCAGGCTAAGGATCTGGCACTGGCACTGCAGGGGTGCCAGGGGGCGGCTGCTGTGGCGTGGGTTCGATCCCTGGCCTGGGGTCCTCCGTGTGCCGGGGGGGCGGGGGAGGAACGGTGGATTCCGTGTTACCTGCAGCAGACTGGCTCTCTTGTTGTCCAGATGCACCAGGGTAATGGCTCTCGCTTTTGACCTTGTTATCATTTTTACAAATTTCCTTGAAGAAAAACAACGAACACACTCGTCAGCCCAGGGGACCCTGTGCCCCGCAGCGCGGGGAGCAGAGCCGAATTAAGCCCAGCCACAGAGAGGCAGGTCCTGAGCGGGACCTGAGAGGCAGCGCTGGAGGAAGCGGGTTTTACCATCCTGAGGAAAAGCCAGGACTCAAGGCACTGGCTCGCTGCACTCTCTTCTTTCTAACCCTGATCTTATCGCTGAAGCTTCACTTTTGCTCGGTTTGCCTGCTTTAAATAATTTGCACTCAAACTTTTGGCCACAGTGTGCGGCTGCTCCCACCCCTTTTCAGGTTGCAAAGTCCCGAGCGAGGAGGGAGCGGAGTGCAGCGGCCAGAGACGCTGAGGTCGGGGAGGCCCGGCCCCGGGGGAGCTGCGTGTAAAGCAAGGTCTGTGCCACAGCAGATGGACAGAGGGACAGAGCGGGAGAGAGGGGGACAGCAGGGCAGAGGGGGACAGAGGGACAAAAGGACAGAGGGGGCAGAGAAACAGAAGGGACAGAGGGGGATGGAGGTGGGGAGAGGGGAGGAGAGACAGAGGGGGACAGAGGGACGGAGGGACGGAGGGATGGGGGGGCCGAGGGGAGGGAGGGGACGTACGACTCTCCTCCGGCAGGGGTCCTCCTGGCCGGTGCTGTCGCTGGAGGAGGTCTGGCTCATGAGGTGCTCGTGGGAGCCGTTGCTGCCCAGGCTGCCGTAGCCGCTGGAGCCGCTGTGGGGGACGGGCTGAGGAGAGAGGGACAGAGGCCGTGACCCGCCTGGCGGCCCCGGGTGCGGGCCAGGCGGGGCCGGGCTGCACCCAGGGTCAGGCTTCGGGGGCTCCCAGTCTCCACCCCCGGGGCTGGTCCCGGAGCCCTGTCCGCAGGAGACGCTGCTACCGGGGACCCCGGCCCTCAGCGCACGCAGCTGCAGAGTTTAGAGACTGCCAGTTTCCCCACCGTCCCTGGAAGCAGGAACGGCTCCTCATCCGACCCACGTGCTCACAGGAACCATTCTTGGGTCCTGTGTCCCTGAGGTCGGGGGAAGGCTTTCTCCAGTCCCCCTGGGGCCAGCGTGGCGTCCTGGACTGAAGGGATGTCCCCAAGCCTGCACCCACATATGCCACATACGGGCCAATGCCTGGGACTTGGGGGCTCAGCCGGGGGAGAGGGGTCTGGGCAGCCTTGTGCCGCTTGCCCAGGGCCACAGCACAGACAAGGGCGCCCCGAATGTACGAGGCCGGGACAGCCCCCAAGCGGACAGGCTGCAGCTGCGCCCCACTGCCTGGGGCCTGGCACGGATTTCACCCAAACCAGGCCATGTGCTGGTGCACAGAGCACCCCATGGGCACCGGGGTGCAGGTGGAGCTGGAGGGAGCCCGAAGGGCCTGAGAAGGCGCCGGGCGGCTCTAAGCTGCCTGTGGGGCGCAGGGTGGCGGGCAGAGCACCCACCTGCAGCAGCAGCCGGCGGATCTGCTCCGTGAACTCCTGGACGCCAGACTGCAGCGCCTTCTCCTCCATGCACGGCTGAGCCGAGAACACGTCCTCATTCAGGGGCCCCCTGCGTGGTTTCCATTTGTCTCTGTGATTTGGGACGCCTCCTCCCCGCAGACGCCCGGGCTGCCACCTGCTACCCCCCACCTCCCACTGCGTGCGCTGCCTGGACGAGGCCCGTCCCACCCGGGGGCGGGTCCTGGCCCCCCGCCCTGCCCCGGTCGCCCTGGCGGGGAAGGGGGCCGGGGCCCGGGAGCACTCACACCCTGACTCTGTGCCTCCCGATGATGAAGGAGACCTTCCTGCTCCACGGGTTCACGAAGCTGGACCAGCTGGTGTCCAGCGTGACGTACTCCCCGTTGCGCGCGCGGAAGCGGATGGGGGAATAGTCGAAAGGCTGCCCGCCGGACTGCACGACTGGGGGACAGGAAACAGGCTCAGGGCAGAAGACAAGCAACCGGGGCGCGGGGTCGGGACGAGACGTCGAGAGGCCCTGGATTTTGGAATTGTTGCCAAAGCTCTTCAAAGCCACCATTTTCAATCCCCGGTGTTGCTTTAAACTGCGACAAGGGATGGTCGGCGGCAGGGTCCTTACACATTTTAGGACACAGGTCCCTGCAGCCTCTTGGTCCCGCCCAGGGGATGCTCAGCGTCACCCGTGTCTGGGAGGCCTGCGCAGACCCCTCCCCAGCCCCGTGCCACACGGCGACCCTGCCTCCCTTCCTCCCGTAAAACGAGACGCCGAGGACTCGGGCCATGGGCCGCCCTCGGCCGACAGCACAGGGTCCCAGGCGGAGGTGGGCACCTCTCATGTGCATGATGGCAGTGGGTCTGACCCGTCCCAGCGGGCACTGACCTTGGGAAGACGCCCCCAGGGTGGACCACGAGAAGGGGACCTACTCTTTTTGTGGATGGCGAGCATCAGTGGCCTGTCGCTGGGGTGCAGCTGCACCAGCACGGGGGTCTCAATCAGGTCCTGGGGCAGGTGGCCCAGGAGGGGGACCGCCCTGCAAGGCAAGCACACGCAGGGTCACGGCCGTGCTCCAGGACGCGAGCCGGAGCACAGCCCCCAGCAGGGCAGCAGGGCATCTTCCGGAACCAGTCTGACTCCAAATTCCCCGAAGACCAAAGTGTGGGAACTGTGCTAAGGGAGAAACAGTCTTTTAATGGACCAGCAAACAAAAGAGGGGAGCCTGGCCGGGGGTCTAGGACCAGAAACCAGCCCCCCCCGCCCCCCCCGCCCCTGGCCGTGCCTGTCACAGGCTCAGTGCAGTAGCTCTGGGTCTGACTTCCTGAAAGGATCAGTCATGGCAAAGGTTTTCTTTTCTTCTTGTAAAGATCTTTTCCTTTGTTTAGGTCATTTGTAAGTGTGGTCGGATGCGGCCTGACATGGGCTTTCTAAAGACAGGTTTGCCTGGGCCTGGAAAGACCCGGTCTGTGTGCATCTTCTCCAGCTCAAGAAACTCTCCTTCTGCTCTGAGGCCACCGTGGTCCTGTTTACCGGGCTCCCCAGGGTCGCCCTTGCCAGCAGGTGACCATGGCTCTGGGCCGTCAGCTCTTCCCTGGGAGCTGCCATTACACGTTCGGGGGGGCGTTTTGCATTGAACGTCAATCCAGCTCCTTCTGCCTCTGCCGTGCCCAGCGCCCTCTGCCGTGTCCCGTTCCCTCTTCTGAGCTGCATCTCGGTTTTTCTGGCCAGACTCTCCCTTGGGCTCTAGAGTGAAGCTCCCCGTCCTGCATGGGCAGAGCCCCCTCAGGGCCGGCGTCATGCTTTGACTTCCTCCCCCTTGTCTGGGGGCACGCTTGCTGGGCGCTTGCCTTTGGACGGGGTACAGCCTGGCCGGAGGTGGGGGAGGAGCCCTGCCATCTTTGCTAAGGAAGACTCTGCGGACTGCCGGCCCCAAACGACCTGCCCTCCACCCTTCTGCACATTCGAGTGGCTGCAGACCAGGGTTCTGAGGCTTTGGAGGCATAAAAATTACCCTGCGGTGGCTTCGCAATGCAGCTCCCAGGCCCTGGCCTCCAAGCCGCAGTGGGGCAGGGCTGGGTGGGGCCCAGGTACCCTGCTGCGGGGGGTCGGCCTGGGGCTGGACGATGCTGATGCTCCCAGGCTGCTCCGGAGCAGAGCTTATCAGGCGGCCCTGCGGCCGGCATCCTGGGCGGAGGGTGGGGGCACCCTGGGTCAGGGGCAGGCAGCGGGGAGGTCCTGACCCTCCACAGACGCCCATTTAATAAAGCCCAGCACGCTTCCCAGGTGCCTTCGGAGGAGGCGCTGCCCTGACCACTGCGGCATCCTCTGTCTTCACGCATCTGTGCAGGAGCTGGGGGTCGCATGGCCGCCCTGACCCCGCACCAGCTAACCCAGAGCCGTCTCAGAGGGGTCTGTGCTCCAGCTCCAGCACCCTGGGTGGGAGAGCACCCAGGAGGGGAGGCCGAGGGGGCTCTGGCCAGAGGGATGGAGGGGACCCGCTGCCCGTAGCAGCCTTGGCAGGCCGGCTGGTGGGGGCGCCACTGCTGGGATCCGACCAGTGGCGTCTGCAGCTTTACCCCTAACACCGTTTTAGGCACACGGTCCCCGGGTGCAGCAGCCTTTGCTCGAGTGTCTGGTTTTTGAAAAGCGTTTAAACAAGCTAAAAGACAGGCTCGGTGAGAAGGATGACCCGCTCCCCAGCATGTGCCACCCGTGCTCTTATCTTAGGAGCGTAATTCTCTCACCGCCCTTGTGTGTAAGAAAACACTGGTGTCAATTATCACACGTAACGTGCAGCCCTCGCTCTAGCTGAAGAGCGCCGATGCCCAAAACACAAAAATTCGTTGAGAGCGACCTAACTATTAAGTATCAGGATAAGGATGAAACACAAAATATTTGGCGTGGGGGTTGGGGGGTCAGAGTCTGCAGATGTGAAGGGGGAGACACTGAGCCCAGAAGCCCGGGTGGGGGGTGGGGGGGCAGAAGAGGCGAGAGCGGGCGGGGCGGGGGGGGGGGGCGCAGGCTCTCCGTGCTTACCTTTCATCCACATCCTGGAACAAGCAATTCGGGGAATGTGTCGTCGTGAAGATTCTCTTTTCAGGAGGGATTCTAGGGGCTGAAAGAAAAAAAGTTTGGCACAAATTTCTGATACTAAGGCATACATACTTAATGTAGTTACATTCCAATTCCTAGAAAACACCACGCAGATTCAGAGCGATGGAGGCTAAAGGAAAATGAAAAAGCCACAGAGGGAGCAGGGCAGACCCTACGCTGGATGGCCACCAGCCAGACTTCTCAACATCTTTGTGGACCCACTGTAATCGAGAAAGCTGGGAAATGCCACAGAAACAGAACCACGTGGTGAGGTACAGGCAAAATCAGGCTGGAAGGCCATCTCCACGATTTTTTATCTTTATTTTTTGTCGTTTTGTCTTTTTCTAGGGCTGCACCTGCAGCATATGGAGGTTCCCAGGTTAGGGGTCTAATCAGAGCTGTAGCCACCAGCCTACACCACAGCCACAGCAATGCCAGCGATCCTTAACGCACTGAGCAAGACCAGGGATTGAACCTGCAACCTCATGGCTCCTAGTCAAATTCGTTAACCACTGAGCCATGATGGGAACTCCCCATCTCCATGATTTTTAAGCTCCAACAAAGTCAGCTGAGCAAATTATTTTTACAAAATGAGTACAAGTCTTTGGATTCAAAATTCTCAGCAGAGATCACTGTGTTGGGACTTCACAGTTTCTTTTTTCTTTTTTTTAAGTGATTTTTATTTTTCCCATTATAGCTGGTTTACAGGGTTCTGTCAACTTTCTACTGTACAGCAAGGTGACCCAGTCACACATACATGTAAACATTCTTTTCCTCACATGATCCTGCTCCATCACAAGGGACTAGATGTAGTTCCCAGGGCTGTACAGCAGGATCTCTTTGCTTATCCACTCCAAAGGCAATCGTTTGCATCTGTTAACCTGGGGCCTCACAGTTTCTCCAGTGGGCAAAGGCGACTGGAATTTTCATGCAGGAAGTCATACATCCAGAATTTTCCTCAACTACCAAATTCATGGACAGAGCATTCAAAAGTCCAAAAGTTTTCATCCTTGAAGGAGACTCTGATCATTTAAGGGAAAAACATGCTGAGACCTGAGCAGCCTCTCCGCATCTTTATTGGATATTTACAGGAGAATATCCTTTGCTGTGGGAACCCATCAAACATCTGAAAGTCATACCTAAGGCCTTTCTATCCCTTAAGAAACACCTTCTTAAAAAAGACGTCAAGTTCCCGTCATGGCTCAGTGGTTAACGAATCTGACTGAGAACCGTGAGGTTGCAGGTTAGATCCCTGGCCTCGCTTAGTAGGTTAAGGATCTGGCATTGCCACAAGCTGTGGTGTAGGTCCCAGACGTGGCTTGGATCCTGTGTTGCTGTGGCTTTGACATAGGCCGGTGGCTACAGCTCCAATTAGACCCCTAGCCTGGGAACCTCTATATGCTGCAGGAGCGGCCCTAGAAAAGACCAAAAAAAAAAAAAAAAAAGGGAAAGGAAGAATTGTTTTTGGAGTTCCCATCGTGGCGAAGCGGAAACCAGTCCGACTGGGAACCATGAGGTTGCTCAGTGGGTTAAGGATCCGGCGTTGTTGTGACTGCGGTGTAGGTTGCAGGTGCGGCTCGGATCCCACATTGCTGTGGCTGTGGCGTAGCCCAGCGGCTACAGCTCCAATTAGACCCCTAGCCTGGGAACCTCCATATGCTGCGGGAGCGGCCCTAAAAAAGGCAAAAAAAAAAAAAAGACGTCAGTAACCACTGAGGGAAGATTAAAAGCACCATTAAACGTGGACTAAACTGGATCCCCTGGGGCTCAGGGGTTACTGAAGGCACCTGCTTTCAGGGAATTCTGAAATCCTGTGGCCTGCTGAGTTTCAAGGTGAGGATGCAGTTTCGGGGGCTGCTCTGTGGCCGGTGCCACGGGTGTCACTGGGCAGTCTGTTAGGAGGGGTTGCTGAAGGATACAAGCAGGATGGCAAAGTGCCTTGGGTCCTTGGGCTTCAAGCGAAGAAGCAGACTTGGGGGCTTTTGGCCGGGGGCGGGGAAGGGAGTGGCCTGAGGAGCTGGCAGGTCCAGAAAAGGACACCTGGTGAGAAAGGCCTGCTGTGATGGCAGATTTTCTGCAGAGAGATGGTGGTGGGGGCAGAGAGGAAACAGCAGCGCAGAGCCCGGGCGTCGGGGAAATGCTGGGCTCACGCAGCCCTGCCAAGCAGGCCACTTGTCTGCAGAAGCCAGTCCTGGCGGAGGGCGGGACACCCAGCAGAAGGGCAGAGAGGAGCGCCCGCACGCGACTTCTTAGGGGTGGGACGGCTTGGGACTCTGCACCTCAGAGGCCTGGGGGCATGGGGACGGCAGGGACTGGGCCCTGGACCCCTCAGGGCTACTCTCACCCCGTGGATGGAAGGTGGGGGGACATCCACGGTCCAGCAACAGCCGACACATGGGTGAGACGCCAGGGCTGGAGCCTTCAGCCGACACGGGAGGTGGCGTGGATGGGGCTCCCGGGAGGGCCAGGTGATGCCGAGTCTCCAGGGAGATGGAGACGGGCAGAGGCGGGCGGGGAGGCTGGGCTGCCAGAGGCATCTGGGCCACCGGGGAGGTGGCGAGAGAGCAGCTGGGAGCGGCTGTTACCTTCATAGCCTGAGTGCACCCTCTCCGCCAGCAGCACACAGCACAGCTGGTCCTCGGCGCCCTGCAGGTCGCGCACCTGGACCAGGTAGGGTGTCATGCGGAACGGGTGGTAGCGGATCTCACTCTCGTGGTTTTTCCCGACGCTGCGGAGGGGGAGGAATGTGAGGTGGGTTACACAGAAGGCGGTGTTGCTGGTCACCCGTCCCCCGCAGCAGCGCGGCAGCCCTGCCGTCTTTTATTTGATGCACAGACGTCCGCGGAGCAGAGCCACGCTCCTCACTTGGGGACCCCGGGGCGAGCTGCCTGTGTTCCCGCAGTCTGTGGTCTCTGCCTCCGCCCCACCCGAGGGTCCGGGACCCACCACCCTGCTCCTCTGTCCCCTCCACTCAGATGTCGGGGGGACAGTGACAGTAAATCAGTCACCAGCAGGAGCAGCGGGAGCCCTTCCAGGGCCCCTCTCTGAGCAGTTTGGATTTGAACTGGGGGGAGGGATGCTGCTCCAGGCGTGGGGTCCCAGCCCACCCTCTGTGGGCGCCAATGTCTGGCCAGGGGTCCCTCCTGACCCTGCAGCGAAGCGCTCAACCTGTCACTCTAGTCGGGGCCAAAAACCTGTTGGGAAAGCTGTGGGGCTCTCCCCGAACACACCACACCAAAGGCTTCGTGGACCCCGGGTACGTCCTCTCCTAATCAGGGCCTGCCGGCCAGTTTCCTAGGGGATGGACAGCAGGTCCGGGCTCCCCAGGCGGACACACTCCTGGGAGTTGCTCCGTTGCTGACCAGGCTGCCCCACCTCCTGGCACACATTTAAAACACAGCTTAGGGAATGTGTTTCCACGCGGACTTTTCAGGAACACATGTGCTATGTGGCCAGGTCCTCTGCAGAGCTCCAGCCACAAAGAGCTCACGGGCAGCTCACAGGGCAGGGCGTCCTGGACCTCTTTCCACCTTCACGGATGTGCCTATGATGAAATGTCTGTGCCACCGAATGCACGAAAACCAGGAAATGGGCTTACCTGACCCGGCAAAAGAAAGACTTCTCTTCCATGCATTCTCGAGTAAAAGAATCTAAAAGGAAAAGCCCCCAGTCACTCACCCAGTCACACCCCTGAGCACAAACAGGGCTTTCATTTCCCGTAGACGAGGCAGAAGCAGCGGGTCAACGGTCAAGGTGTGGACGCAGGGCTACCAGGCGCCGACCCGGCCCCCGGCTCAGAGGTGGTTCACTCTATTTCCCACTAAAGCGCAATCTGTCTCACGAGTGTGGTGCCCACCAAAATGGGCATACAATCAAAGTGCTGCCGCAAACACACCAGATCACGAACCCCAACCCTGGAGGACACGCCGACGTGCAGAAGTTTCGCCTGTAAAGCCCGCGGCACGGCGACCTATACATTTTGGGCGATACTCAATTCTCACAGAAGCAACCCCGGGCATTTCACGGCTGACATCAAGCCTGTGGCTAAACATTAACTTCGTTTAAAACGCAAGAGGCCTACTAAAATCATGAGGCCAGTCGGGCGACCTCCTCGGCGGTGACGGAAAGGCGTTTCCAGGATAAAGGTGTTTTAGAAAGAGAAACCTTAGCCTTCAGTCTGTCACACAAAGCTCTCTGTACTCAAGAGAAGTGAGGGAAGGCGGACGATGACTCCAGGGAGAACGACGTGAAATTACGGGCCGGGAAAGGCCTCCGAGAAGTCGCCTGGTCCTTGCTTTCTATTCAGACGAAGAGTCAGGGGCCAGCAGGGGGGGGGGCGGTGGCCCCCAGCCTGTTCACGCTGTGAATCCACGTGCACAGTCAGCTCCCTCCACGCGGCGACCTGGTGACCTGGCAGGGACGGGCCCTCAGGACACGCACCACACACTTCAGGGATCTGACCGCCCAGTCCCCGGGCTGGGACTTCGGGAGAAAGCGGACAGCTCTGCTGCCAAAACTGGGAGCAAGGTCTCTTTTCTGAGTCAGCCCCGAAGCAGACCGCGCTTCTGGCCCCAGGCTCTTGTCCTCCGGGAGGAACAGCTGTTGAACGGCGGCTGTGACAGTGACGCCCGGCTGCTGGCTGCCCGCTGGGAGCAGGGGGAGGGGGAGCACCACCCGAGGGGCCCAAGGTCCAGGAGGAGGCCAGAGGGGGCTGAGAGTTGTTTTGACGTGAGCAGAGATGCTGACCCAGGAGCCAAGGATGAGACAAACGGGAGTTGGTTCAGGGCGGTGCGGCCCTGGCTGGCTCGTGGTCAAGACCGTGACAGGTCCAGCCTGGCCGGGGGACTCCCAGCCCTGTCCAGGTCCCCCCTGTCTCTCCCGGCTCCTGGCTGCTTCTCCTCTCGGGGCTCACGACGGCCTGGGTGCAGGCGGACAGGTGCTGCAGGACTCGCGCTGTCGGCCGCCCTGGACACCGAACAGCCTGAGCGGGCTGGGCCCCTCCTCTCCAGTACCTCCTGCCCGGCCCCCGAGACCCGTGTCTGCTGAGACTTGCCTGGTCACCGGTCCCCTCCTGCACCCACTCATGTGAAGGCCTGTGCGGGTCACCAGAGAGCTCCAGGCCTTCCAGACTCAAAGTCCCCCCGACCACATCACAGGAGGACAAGGACACACTGCACCTGATGCAAGAGCCCTGCCGCCAGACCCGACAGTGGACACACCTGCGTGCCCTGAGGCCCGAGGAAGCGGCCGCCCGGGGCAGACCGGAGCCTGAAGCGCCCTGGGTCTGAACGCTTGCATTCACGACGCTGCTTCCCCCATGGCACTGCCACCTCCCCCCACCTGCAGGAAGCTCTCCAGAGGCACCTGCGTCCTTCTGGTCCTTCCCCACGCCCTGCAGGCTCATGTCCAGACGCCCAGTGCTCAGATCAGCTTCCTTCCTGAAATGTCTGTTTCTTGGAGGCATCTGAAGCAGCTTTCCCTCTCTGATGCTTATGAAGCGCTGCTTCTTTTCTAAGTTTATTCTGAGCAAACAACCTCCACCTTTTACGTGGGACAGAGGGGGCAGCGCCAGCCCCGTCAGGTGGGTAGCGGGGGTGGGGGGAGGGACCGTCCCTCGTCAGGGGAGACCCCGGGCCCTCACCCGGGAAGGCAGGTGTCCCCTCCGCCCCGGGGTGTCTGCGGAGAAGGGAGAGGTCGCGGGGCCTCACCTGCTCCGCGGCAGAGGCTCCAGGGCGGCAGCTTGTACGGCGAGGTGGAGCTGTGGAAGACGCTCACGTCGTGGGGCGCCAAGAACTCCACGAACTTGGCGTCGTAAAAGGTGTCCCTCTTACAGTGAAAGAGGGAGGCGACTTGGTCAGAGATGTACAGGATTTTCCCAGTCACCAGGGACACAGCCGCGGCAAACATTTCCTGGAACAGAGAGCGGAGAGCGCGGCTCCAGCGAGGCTGGGCAGGGGCACTCTCCTCAGCCCCGCCCAGAATAACTCTCCTTTCCCCTCTCACACAGAGGTGCCCAAATGGGATACTGTTTGAAAAAGCACACCAGGGTTCCACTGCCAAGGAACCCAGCTGTGCTGACTCCCTGCAGGTGCCACCTGCTCAGACTCCTGGGCACAGAGCTTCCTGGCGTCTAGTCTGGGTGACTGGGGAGGTGGGAGAGGGGCCTCTTTCTCCCGGGCTGTGGACCACAGACCTCTGCCAGCTTGGCTCTCTCTTGGGGTGGCTGCCTGGGGAGCTGGAGAGCACACGTTCTCCCCTGCCTACCGGCCCTCTGAGCTCAGGGCCCAGCTCCCTGGGGGTTAGGCTGCAGGGTGTCACTCTCCCCAGGCTTCACCTTCATGGTTACTTAAAAATGCAGGAGCTTTGGGAGTTCCCTTCGTGGCTCAGCGGTTAATGAACCTGACTAGGATCCATGGGGATGCAGGCTCCATCCCTGGCCTGGCTCAGAGGGTTAAGGATCCGGTGTTGCCGTGAGCTGTGGTGTAGGTTGCAGACGCGGCTCGGATCCGGCGTGGCTGTGGCTGTGGTGTAGGCCGGCAGCTATGGCCCTGATTGGACCCCTCGCCTGGGAACCTCCATATGCTGCAGGTGTGGCCCAAAAAACCAAAACAAAACCAAAAGGCAGGAGCTTCTGGAGTCTGTCGAAGCTGAGTTGAGTCCAGCCCCACACCCCCAAGTGAACCCAGTCACCTAGTGTGTCCCTAACCCCGAGCTGGCACCACACTGGGTCGGAAAACAGCAAAATCTGCAACACGCTGCTGCTCCTGAATCCCTCGCTTTCCTTTTTCCTTTTTTTCTTTTTTTAAAGGAAGGAACTCATTTCCCCGTGAAGCCCTCGGCCCGCCCAGGGGAGCTTCTGGCGTGAGGGCCTCACCCGGTAAGACACGCACCGGGTTCTTCACGACGAACTCGGAGGTGGCGCTCTCGAGCTCCTCCACGGTGTAGGCGGGCACGTGGGCGCTGCAGGGCTGCTTCTCGCTGGCCATCAGCAGCTGGTAATACTCCTCGTTGGCTGTAAGGGAGACCAGGGAGGGAGCTGGGGACGGTGCCTCCAACTCCCGCGCTGGGACTCTGCCTTCCTCGTGGCAAAGTGGGCACCGCACGGGGAAATGTGAGAGCTAAGCAGAAAGCTGGGGTTTTTTTTACTGCAAAATCAGAAGGCCTTTGATTACAGAACTCTCTAAATGATCAAAACACACACTTTTTAATAGACGGCCACACAGTTCTATGTAAGCCTCGCTTTCTCCAAGAGGCCTAGAATCGTGCCACAGCGGTGTCTCCATGGAGAGGGCGGGGCGGCCCCCACTCCCAGCCCGATGGAATCAACTCTTAGAAATGCCTGGCACAGGAAACAACCCCGGGAACAAACTGCTCAGAACGGAACTGAAGACGAGGGCCACCCATGCGGGGATGCCCCGGGTAGGGTGACAAGACCACGGCTGGGCCACGTCCCCCCGATAGGGGAGCCCTCAGGTGAGAGGAACCCAGGCGGAGTCTCCTCTACAGCTAAACCGTCCTGCGATGACCCAGGCGCAGGGTCCTGGGCTGGACGCCTGGCAGAACAGGTTTCTGGAAATGCCGGTGCCTCTTGCACGGCAACGCGTGGCTTCCCTGTCCCGGAGACAGAGGCACCGGTGGTGACCCGAGAGCCAGAGGGGAGCACCCGCCCCGCGGAACGTCCGGGGGGAGTTCTTTAAGGGACCGTAAAGCGTCGGGCGTGAGGACAGCAATGCTCTGGAGGCAGCCGGGTTTGCGGGTCGAAGCTGCACTGCCTCTGGGAAGAGCTCTGCGCCCGTGTCTCAGGTGAAAGCCCGAGCCTAGTCCCCTGACTGCTTCCGAGAAACCCTCCGTGTTCTTCCCGTGATAACCCACGCCAAGCACGCCACAGGGGGAAGCTGAGTCTGGACCTCGTAGGACCTGTGACTGCGTCCCCTGGGCTGGAAGGGGGTGCCCGGCCCTGCCCGCCCTCCTGCAAAGACCACAACGCCGGAAATTCATGCATTTTTAGAAAAACAAGACATGAACTGCCGCAGGCAGGTCTTGACCCTGGAGCCGCTCTAAAATACTGTCCTTTAAGCGTGAGCTCTGGCGCCAGCCTCTTTGGAGCACTTCACATTATTATTATTATTATTTGGCCACACAGCGGCCCGGGGACATCCCTGAGGCAGGGGTTAAGGGTGCGGCGGAGTTGGGGCAACACCGGACCCTCAGCCCTGCGCCACAAGGGGCGTGCTGTTTTTTTTTTTTTTTTTTTGTCCTTTTGCCATTTCTAGGCCCGCTCCCTTGGTATATGGAGGTTCCCAGGCTAGGGGTCCAATTGGATCTGTAGCCACCGGCCTACGCCAGAGCCACAGCAACGTGGGATCTGAGCCACACCTGCAACCTACACCACAGTTCACGGCAACACCAGATCCTTAACCCACTGAGCAAGGCCAGGGATTGAACCCTCAACCTCATGGTTCCTAGTCAGATTTGTTAACCACTGAGCCACGACGGGAACTCCGGGGCATGCTATTTTTAAAGGAGGGGCAATAGCTGGGGACCCAGCCCAGGGCACAAGAGCTTTGCGCCGTGAAGAGGTTTCTTTTATCAGCTGGTTTTCTCTATGCATTTTTTTTTCCCCTCTAAAAGTCAAGCATAGTAGAAAACTTCCAAGGAATTGAGGTTTCCATCCAGTTAAGGTTTCATCAGCTTCTCTAACTTCCTTCCACTATTTCAGGATGGAGTTTTAGAAAATCAACACAATCTAGCCTCTAATTGGGAGAGACCCGAAACTCACTTCTACAGGTGGGAACAAACGTGGAGGCGGCCGTACCTTTCACCTGCTTCACGCTCCTCAGGGCGTACTTCAGGGTCGCCAAGGTGCTGGCCTTCCCCTTGGCCTTCTTCTCTGCGGGCAGGTGGACTTTCAGCTCCCTCAGCGTTTTGATCAGCTCTTTGTGGGCGTCCGCTTTGGTGGACGGCTCGCTGCTGCGGAGTTAAAGGGAGCTGTCAGCGCCCTGAGTGCCCTCTTCTGAAGAAACCTGCCTCTGGTCCAGGGTCTCCACCAGGGCGCTAGGACACCTGGGTCTGCGAGTTCCTGGAGGGGCGTGCAGGACACTCAGCGGCACCCCTGCCCATTGTGACACCCAAAAACATCTCCAAACATCGCCTCTGTCTCGTGGGGAGAGGGACCGGCCGTGAGAAGCAGAGCGCTGACCCGGCTGAGCGCTGGAGGACGTCCCTCTGTCTGGGTGCTTCACACGGGGACAGTTGGCCCTGCCCTGCCAGGCCTGAGCTGTGCCCGCCTTTCCTGCTTTGGGCAGAGAAGGGCTGAGTGACAGGGACCCCAGGGGACAGCCAAGGGGCTTCTTGGACAAGGACATGAACAACGTGTGAACATCGCAGGGAGGGAAGGAGGCTCGTAAGAGGAGCTTTGATCTTAGGGACCCGGAGATGCGGGGAGGCAGGACGGTGGGCGCCTGCCTAGGGAGGTGGCCTGTTCAGAGCAGAGGACACAGCGGATGACGGCAAAGGCCCCACGTGCCCGGGACTGCGATCTGGCTTTTGCTCCAGTGGGGATACGAAGGTGTCTGTGGGCCTGAGACGAAGGGCGTGTTGGTTCCAAACACCTGAGGAGAAGTGGGGCCTCTTGCAGACACGTGTCTAAGACTCAGGCAACGTCTGCTCAGTGGGAGCTGGAGGAGCTGCCGGGCTGGGGCAGCACCAGGGGCTCTGAGCAGAAGTGGGCTCGGTCGTGGGAAAGGGTGCGTCCGGGCCCACGAGGGAGGAGCCTGTGTGACTAACGGGATCAGCAGGGGCTTTGGCAAAGGTCACACCATCCCACCCCCCCACACCCTATCTCATAGCAAATCTTTCAGTCTCTCCGAAAGCGCTAAGTCCAGGGGCTTCTAACCGCCTCACCTGCAGCCGCTTGTGGACGGATTGTGTTCGGACTTCGCCATCATCAGGCTAAAGGCATCTGGACTAAAAGAACAAAAATAAAGACAAAACTCACAAAAACGCTCCTTCCCTCCGATTCTTTGCTCCAACCAACCAGGGGACAATAGGCTGGACTATGCCTTAGTGAGACAATTAGAAAAAATAGGTGGTTAGGAAAATGAACATAGGCGTTCCCGAGTTCCCGTCGTGGTGCAGCGGAAACCAATCTAACTAGGATCCATGAGGACCCAGGTTCAGTCCCTGGCCTCGCTCCGTGGGTTAAGGATCCGGCGTTGCCATGAGCTGTGGTGGAGGTCGCAGACGCGGCTCGGATCCCGCGTTGCTGTGGCTGTGGTGTAGGGCAGCGGCTATAGCCCCGATTCAGCCCCTAGCCTGAGGACCTCCATATGCCATGGGTGTGGCCCTAAAAAGACAAAAAAAAAAAAGAAAGAACATAAAACCTTCGGATACCAGGAAAACGAAGTACTGGGAGATGCAAACCGAGGACTAGAGGCGCGAGATGGTTTTCTATCAATCACTCGTCGCCAGCGGCTCGCGGATCACCTGACTCCTCTGCCTGCCGAGGTCCCGTTATTCTCGCGAAGGACCTGCCTGTGGGCAATCTGACCACCAACCTCATCGTTCCAAGGAAGGCCAGACCCTAGTAAATTTTAGTTATTTTGAGTTAATTAGATCTTCAAAAGTCTTGAAAAACTTGGTCATCATGGTATAAAGACTGCAAAAGCAATCGAATCGCCACGGAATGAGACACTGGGAAAACAAATGCCCGGCCTGGGCGCCCAAGACCGCAGGCCGCACCCACCCCTGGTGGGCGCCAGGTGGCCCAACCAGCGTCCTCAGCTCCTTGCTGCTGTCGTCACAGTCGCTGCCCTGCGAGTCCCGCCCTGGCGAGCCGTTCTCGTTGGTTTCATTGCCGCTGGAGCCACCGCTCATGTCCACGTCCTCCTGGAGGGGCACCTGGCGGGGCCCAGGCTCCACGGGCTCCTTGGAGGGGTCACCGGGGCTGGGGGCATAGTCAGCGTACCCATTCATGCTGCTCCCGAACAAAGCTGGAGGATGAGAGGAGGCGGCAGGCGTTTAGGGAGGGCGCTCTCCCCGCCTGTCGCCGGAGGAGCCGGCAGCGGTCAGGGCCGCGCACGGTCTTCTGTCTCTCTCCGGCTCCTGCCTGCCACGCACTGTGAAGGCGCAGGAGTCAGGCAGCTTCAGCCCAGACATCAAATTGCTGATGGCCTCGTGCTGAGTGAGGTCTTAAGAACGTCAAGCATCATCCCCTGCCCCCATCCTGCTGATGCGGGGCTTTGGGAAAACAGGTTCCCATGGAGCTGAGCAGCCCGGGAACCTGCATTTTACAAATCTCCCCAGGTCATGGGGAGGGGGCGGCAGGGCTCAGAAATCACGGCCACCGCAAGCTACAGAAGAGCCCAGAGCCAGGCTGCGGGCGAGGGAGACCTCAGGCAGCAGTGAGGCTGGGGGGCAGGCGTTAGCTCGTGAGGAGGGCAGAAAGGCGGGGAGCCCGCACGGGGTCGGGGCAGGGGTGGTCCCAGTGCCTGGCGGCCGAGGCCTGAGAGGAGAGTGGGTATAGCGGGGAGGGGCCGGTCTGAGGCCAGCGTGGACGTGCCGCTTCATCTGGATGAGATGCTGCCGAAGCGCTGGAAGCAGCGACTCCTGTGTTTGGACAGAAAGTTTAACTTTGGTGCTTTGGGGGCAGTGGACCGGGGAGGGGGTCGCTAAACGGGAGACTGACCAGCCAGCCACAGGCTGGGACAAGTAATGCCAGCGAGTACACAGGACAGGGCCAGGGGACCTGAGGCCTGAGGACTGGAGACTTAGAGGGTGAAAGCAGGAGCCAGGATGGTATCCCCTCAAGGTCCCTGCAGGAAGCAGACAGCCACTGGAACCAGCAAAAAGGGTGTGGTCGGGCTCCCGGGGCAACCAGATAGGAGAGGGAGTGGCTCTCGGCCCGGGGCCTGGAGGGCCAGGAAGAGCGGCTCCTGAAACCAGAGGTACCCAGACAGCCTGCAGCCTGGGGACACAGCCGGGGCTTCTCTCCTGACCTCCGAGGTCAGGAAGCCAGAAGGCAAGGGGCCCCACTGACGCAGTCCCCAGTGCCAGCCTCGGCGTGAGTGGGGGGACGATCAGGAGGTCCCCAGGAGACAGAACGTGCCCCCAAGCTCTCCCGTGCTCAGGGGCCTGGACGAGAGGCCGCGGGGGAGGGCTTTGGCGGGTGATGGTGACCCCGCAGACACCGAGCCGGGGACGTGGCCCCCGCTGTCTCACGCGACCCTCGCCGTCACTGCCCACGGTGCGCGCAGGACCCCAATCTCAGTGGGAGAACGAAGGCTGCTGACTTGCTCAAGGCCACACGTGGCAGGAGGCAGCACCGGATGCGGGGCCTGCCTGCCCCCAGAGATGGGACCCGTAGGGAGCTCAACCATATCACCTTCGGAAAACTGTAGATCTGCTCAGACCCTGCCACGTTCACAAACCAAGAAGCAGAGAGAAGCCAACATGCAGCTTCTGAAAAGAAGTGACCGGAGAAGACAGACACTTGGCCAAAAGGCACAGGGAAAGATGCTCAGCATCACTAATTATGAGAGAAGCACAAATCAAAACTACCATGAGGTACCATCTCACACCTGTCAGGAGGCTTGTCATGGAAACGTCTACAAACAGGAAATGCTGGAGAGGGTGTGGAGGGAAGGGAACCCTCCTCCATGGTTGGTGGGAACGTAAATTGGTACCACCACTGTGAAGAACACATGGGGACCTCAAGAAATTAAAAATAGAGTTACCGCACTATCCAGCAATCCCACTCTTAGGCATCTATCTAGAGGAAAACATGATTCAAAAAGATACAGGAGAGGAGTTCCCATTGTGGCTCAGTGGTTAACGAATCCGACTAGGAACCACGAGGTTGTGGGTACGATCCCTGGCCTCGCTCAGTGGGTTAAGGAGCTGGTGTTGCCATAGGCTGTGGTGTAGGTCCAAGACGCGGCTCGGATCCAGCGTTGCTGTGGCTCTGGCGTAGGCCAGTGGCTACAGCTTCGATTAGACCCCTAGCCTGGGAATCTCCATATGCCATGGGTGCGGCCCTAGAAAAGACATTAAAAAAAAAAAAAATACAGGAGCAATTCCCTTCTTGGCTCAGTGGTAACGAACCTGACTAGCATCCATGAGGACATGGGTTAGATCCCTGGCCTTGCTCAGTGGGTTAAGGATCCAGCGCCGTGAGCTGTGGTGTAGGTCTCAGATGTGGCTTGGATTCTGTGTTGCTATGGCTATGGTGTAGGTCAGCAGCTCTAGCTCTGATTCTACCTGTAGTCTGGGAACTTCCATATGCCGCGGGTGGAGCCCTAAAAAGACAAAAAAAAAAAAAAAAGTCCTGCTGTGGGGCAGTGGGTTAAGAATCCTACTGCAGCGGTGTGGGTCGCTGTGGAGGCATGGATTCAGTCCCCATGGATTCAGGTGCAGTGGGTTAAAGGATCCGGCATTGCTGCAGCTGTGGCTCAGATTCAGTCCCTGGCTTGGGAATGTCCACATGCTGTGGGTGCAGCCATTCGGAAAAAAATGCATGCACCCTGGTGCCTACAGCAGCCCTATTTCCAATAGCCAAGACACGGAAGCAACCTAAATGTCCATCCCCAGAGGAGTGGATAAAGAAGATGTGGTACATACACGCAATGGAATATTACTCAGCCACAACAAGAATGAAATGATGCCATCGGCAGCAACATGGATGGACTAAGCGACATGAGCCAGAGAAAGACAAATATCATATGATGTTGCTTAGTGTGGAATCTAAAAAAAGAATACAAATGAACTGATTTACAAAACAGAAACAGATTTATAGACATAGAAAACAAACTCATGGTTACCAAAGAAGAAGAGAGCCGAGGGACAAGTTAGGAGATCGGGATGAAAATATACACACGCCTATATAAATAAACAAGGACCTACTGTACAGCACAGGGAACTTGAGTCAACACCTTGTAATCATCCATCATGGAAGGATAAAAAAGAATATATACACGCATAACAATCGCCTTACTGTACACCCAGAACTAACACAACATTGTAAATCCACTATATTTCAACAGAAATTTAAAAAATACATGTAGTGCAACACACACAAGATGCACACAACCTCCACAGCACGAGGAAGCAAGTGAATTGAGGGCTGCGCCTGCTCTGTCCCATAAATAAAAATCAAGAACTGTCCGGCGGGACAGGTAATGAGGGATGAGCCAAAGCTGCAGGTGGCGAGCAGGTCACATTAGAGCAGAGAGTTAGCAAAACAGGAAAGTCCAGACTCAGGGATGGGAGCAGCTTTCTCAGCAGCCTAAGGGCCAGAGATAAAGCCACATTCTTACCTGCAGGTAATAGCCCTCTCTGAAAAAGACAAGGTAACAATGAAACAAACGACAGTGAAAGATACACTTGAAGGAAGAAAGATGCATCCTGAAGACAGATGTGCCTCTGCGGGGACTCCCTGCGCCCCAGGCAAACCGGCGAGGAGACACGCAGCCCAGCTATGTCCTGATGGAAACGATGTTTTCAAGAAAAAAGAAAATTCTAACGTGTCCAAACAGGAAAGACAGACGGCGTGCCTGTGAAGGAGGTTAAGCCATGCCAGTCTTTGCTGTCTCTGCTCTGATACGGCATCTTCCGAAGAGAAGAGGACGCGGTCCCCGGGAGGAAGGCTCGGAGGAGCTTCCTACTGGTTTAGACGGCTGCCGTGTGTTGGTGCTGAATCACGGAGAACCTCAAACGCCAGCGCCTTCCAGCAAAGGTCAGCAGCAAAACAAGCAGGCCTCCTGCTCAGGCTTCAGCACTTCAGGGAAGTTCTAGCTAATTCGATGGAAGAATGAAAAGTGCTACTGTTTGGGATGAGAGACCAAAGGCTAAGAACAGGCTGTTCCCTCAAAGAGAAAACCCATAAACCTGGAAAGATGCCCCCTGTTGCTAGACAGGAGGAAGGTGCAAAGGGCAGCGTTTCCAAAACCGAACAGGACCCACAGCACCCTGGCAAACAGTGGGCTGGCCAGGAGGAGCCCTCTGGCGCACCGTGTTGGACTAGCGGAGTCTTTCTGGAGGGCACCCGCACACCCCGGCCCTTTCCCACGCCTGGCAAGCTGCTCCGTGGGAATTCTTGTCCTCAGGGCGGAGACGCGCGAGCATCGGGTATGGAGAGGCAAAAATCCGGAAAGAACCACTGCAAGGAGGTTATCAGCACCCAGTCCAGGGCATTCTGTCCACCCTGACCATCCCAGCCAGGCACCAACCTCAGCCTCCAAACTGGGCCCCCCGCCTCAGCTGGCCCCGCCGTGGCAAGGGGCACCCAAAGGGGTCCGTGCGGGCAAGTGAGCTCCTCCCTCCGCCGGGCACAGAGCGCAGCGCGGCTCCACGTCGGGGTGGACAGCTCAGCTCCTGGCTGCCCCCCGGGACCCCCCGGGCAGCCGCCCCCTGGGCCCAGCCCCTGTGCTCCCACCTCAGGGATCTTAAACTCGTGCTCCCTGTGCCCACAGCCCTCGTCCTGCAGATGGCCCGCCCGGCCTGCACAGACAGCACCGCCTTCCCCCCGCCAGCACTGTGGCCCCTGCTCAACTTCCACTCCATGGCAATGACACGGCTGCCCGGCTGCGCCCTGATGCGGGGGAGCTTTGCATGGCTCCCGGCTCTTACCCCAGGGCCTGGCACATGCTGTGGAGGCATAAAACCTGGGACATCTGACTGTGGAATACTATGGACCCCATTAAAAAGACGGAGACCAGACACGCTGATGCGGAAAGACTCTGGGGCATAAACAGACTGTCCCAGAACAACAAGGAACAAAACAGTACAAGTGACAGGCGGCATTTGGGCAGGGCTCCGCCTGCCAGTGCCGCTCCAGGCCCACTTCCGTGGGTTAGCTTGCTCTGCGCCCAGCGCTGACGCCAGCGCTGGCACAGGGAATGGGGCGGACAGCTTTCCTGCCCCCACGGAGCTGAAGCTCCAGTGAAGAGGACAGGCCACTAGCCAGGCAGTGGCATGTTTGGCAGAGCAATGGGAAGCAGCTGAGAGAGGGGAGCAGAGCAGGCGTCCAGGAGGCCTGAGGGTGTGGCCGGGTGGCAGTTAGGAAAGGGCGGCCAGGGAAGGCCCATGCATGGATGAAACTGGACCTCGTCCCTGAGCCCCCCTGACCTCGACCTCCTCCAGGCCTGCAGCCCCCGGCTCCTCCTGGGCCACCACTGGGCACACACACCCGGGGCCCTCCTGGTTTCACGTCTGAGGCCGTCAGAGACTCTGGCTCTGCTGGCCACGTGTGACCTTGGATGAAGCGCCACACCAGAGGATGGGCCCTGGAGTCCCAAAGTCCCATGGGGCAGCTGGACTTGAAGGACGGGGCACCCGGGAGGAGCTGGAGGGAAGGTGGGTCCCTCTCCACCCCCCCTTTGGATGGACCGTTCTGGAGGTTTTCTTTCTGTCCTCTCTTCTTTTATTTTTGATAATCTGTTCGACGAGGCCCCAAGCTGAGCGGCCTGCTGGGTGTCTGTGAAGCAGGGTGTCAGTGTGCGTGTGCGTGCGTGTACGTGTGTGCGTGTGCCTGTGTCCCGGCCTCCTGACTTTGCCTCCCTCACTGCAGCTGCCCCAGGCCTGCGCCTCCCGGGAGCACCAGCACTTCGGCCTCGGCCCACACTCTGCCTTTGGGAGAATCCAATTTAGGACCAACTGAAGGGAGAGAGTGAGAGGTGGGCCAGGAGGACGCCGGAGGACGATATTCTAGGCAGGGGGGCAGCAGGAGCCAAGGTCCAGGCCAGGCGGGTTGAAGATGCGTCCGGAGCAGAGGGGGCAAGGCCAACGGAAGGAGGGCGAGGTGAGGTCCGAGCTGGGTGGTGTGGCGCAGGGCAGAGCTGGGAGTCGCTGTGGGGCCTGGGGACTCCTCTGTCGTCTGCTGGGGTGGCCGAGGGGCTGCCCAGGGTGCTGAGGTCATTCTCCCGCTCTGGACCCTGACTCCCTGGACCCTACCCAGCTCATCCCTCAGCCCTCCCCAGACAAGCAGTAGGCCGGTCCCCCCTGCTGAGTAAATTGACGGGGCAGCAGCAGGGGGCGGCTAGGCGAGCAGACCCGGGACAGGGGGACGTGGGCAGGGTCCTCTGCTTCCTGACTGTGCCATCATGGCCCGTGTCGGCACCTCCGGGGCCTGGCTTCCTCATCTGTAAGGGGCACCAGCAGCCTCTGCCTCCTACAGGTGAGGGCAGGGTTGTGCGACCGTCCGTGCGGCATGAGGAAGGCAGCAGGGCCCAGCGAAGGCGAGCTTTTACCGTCACTGCCAACCGTTAGAGGAAAATAGGGGTACAGAAAGTAACTTAAAAAATAAAAAACAGGAGCTCTTTCATGGTGGCGAGAGCTGGCTCTGGCTGCCCCAGGCAACAAAGATGGCATGCACTTTGCTTCCTCGCACAGCCAGGCTCATCCCGCAGCTCCTCAGGGGAGCTCCTGGCCCTCCCAGCCCAGCCCCCGGGAGCCTGTCTGAGGACTCACGGAGCAAGGTCACAGGATCACCTTCGGTGGGAGAGAAACCTTTTTGCTGAGAGGGCAGGGCGAGCACGGCAGGAATGGGAAACAACGACCCAAACCAAATCACCCGAGCTTCGTTGTTGCAGAAAATGCGGCGCTCAGCACCGACAGCTCTAATGGACCGACCTCATTTTGCCAAGTTGGCAAAACCAACGCACCCGTCAAAGCAGACTTTGCCTCCTGCCCTCCACAAACATTCACTGAGTGCCCGCGTGTGCCCACTGCCAGGGCCCCGTGGAAGCCACGGGAAACCTGTTTCCATGAGGTGGCGGGGGTGGGGGTCCTTACAAGCCCAGGGGCCCTGGGAAGGAGAGGACAGCCCTTCGGCAAAGGGGCGCTGGGGAGGCCAGCGTGCCTCTGGGTGGGAGCCAGGGAGCCTCTCGTCTGTCGCTGTCACTTCTAAGGTGTCCACCCACGGGTTCGGGCCCAGGAAAACTGTCAGGTGGCAGCAAAGGAGCTGAGCTCAGACTCTGACTCCGGGCCCCCGGCCACACCTTCGGTAGCGAGGGCTGCCCTGACCGAGGAGCACTCGGAGTGTCCAGATGAGCTCAGCGTCTGGGAAGCCCTGGCCACCGCCTGGGAGGGGGCGGAAGCGGGCAGGGCCTCGGAAGGAGGGCGGCCAAGGGCAGAAAGGAGCCGAGGCTGGCTGAGGCGCTCATTCCGCCGGCCTCCCTACGTTCACATGCACTCATAGTTTCCCTAAGATGCGGTCGAGAAAAGGGGCGGCAGCCTGGGCCCCAGCTCTACCCCCATGGCCACAGCCAGCGTGGTAAAGGCTTCTAGCACTCGGCCTCCCTGCGTCTCGGCGGGATGTACTCTTCTCTGTGGGAGCAGAAATCCCTGTACAGCCAATCTCTGGATCATCAATGGTTTGAAGTGGAGATATGACGGTTGCAGGAGTCCCCGTCATGGCGCAGTATAAAGAAATCCCACTAGGAACCACGAGGGTGTGGATTCGATCCCTGGCCTCGCTCCATGGGTTAAGGATCTGGCGTGGCTGTGGCTGTGGTGTAGGCCGGCAGCTGCAGCTCCGATGGGACCCCTAGCCTGGGAACTTCCATATGCCTCCAGTGCGGCCCTAAAAAGACAAAAAAAAAAAAAAAAGACAGTTGCAGAAGTCCCAAAAGGTAAGCTCTCGATGTATGTCCCCAAACTGAATCCAGCCCCCAGCCCACGAGGCAGAAGCCACCAGCCCGCAGAGGCCTGGGGGGTCTCCAGGGCACTTCCCACCCCCCGGAATGCGTTAGCCCCCTTCCTTCGGCCTGTTTCTGAACTTTGTGTGACAGGGATCCCAGAGCCTGTGCTTTGTTTCTGCAGGCCCCGGGTATTTTACAACCGCGGATCTTATAACATGTTTGCTACTTCCTGGTCGGAGCCAGTTCCCCGAGGCCAGCCTGCTGCAATCCCGAGAAAATGTTTGTCCTGCCAAATAAACACCGGCGCTCTCCATGGAAACGGCTGGGTAACTGAGGAAAATGTGACTGCAGCCGCCCAACTCCGGGAGCGCAGGGGGCTGGGGAGCGGCCCCTCCCCGCCCAGATCTCTGCTCTGCACATAGAACCTCCCATTTGGAGAAGCACAGCATTGAAACCAACGGACCTGCAAAGACCTCAGCTTTCTGGCTTCAGCGTCGGGGTGCCTGGGGCACCTGTCCCCTCACGAAGAGCGCCAGGGAGCTCCAGGCCTTGGGGGCTGGTGAAGGCCCAGCTCCACCTTAGGAGCTGCCGGCCTCTGATCAGGCAGCCGCCCTGGTCCCGCTCCCTGCTTCCCGCTCACAGCCTGCTCTAGACTTGGAAATACAGTAACAGACGTGTTTCAGACGGGCCTACAAAGAGCACAGAGCTGAAACCAGGGCTTAACAGAAAGGCTCAGGGGGCGGGCCCATCAGAGGCCCTGTCTGGGTCTCTGCAGGCTGGCAGGTGGGCCAGTGTTCCGCAGGGCGGGGACGCGCAGAGCGGCTGCAGAGCTGCCTGCTGCTGTGTTTCTGGTCAGCTCTGCCGAATACGGTCATTTTCAGCGTCACTCTTTCTTTTGACTCGATGCTGAGAGGTCCTGCCGGCCACAGAGAGAGCGGCCAGCCAGAGCCAGAGATGTGCTGAGGCTGGTGCGGTTACATCATCATTTAAAAGCACAGGCGTGCCCCCCAGCGTTTCTCTGAAAGTGAAGGGCGTGAGAAATAGTACCAGTGAGAGGAATCTCTCCTATTTCCTTCTAAGTACGGCAGACCTGCCTCACAGGCTAACGTTAGGTGGCTCTACACGTCAGAAACTTCTGTGTCCTGTGCCGGAAATCGCCCGTAGGGCAAGAGGAATTCAAAAAGCTGGGGACTGAAACAGACTCACCATCTGCCCTCGGCCCCTGGCACAGACCAGCCCCAGGTGGGAGCCGAGTCCCCCAGCGGCAGCCTCGCCAGCACCCCAGCCCCCACAGAAAGCCGGGGCTGCGCTAGTTCTGCACAGTGAGTCACACGGAGATGACAGTGACAGATACCTGCGAACACCCACGGTCCCATCCCTGGTGGCATGTCACACCCACAGCTCCACTTAAGGCAAAGGAGTCCCTTTCCTCGTTTCACTCAGACGCCTCACAAAAAGTGATGAGCCTTGTGTTGAAAAACTCATCGTCCGCTGCTGAAAACCTTCAGGTAGAGTCCTGCTCCCTCCTCAGCCAAACCCGCCCAGGCCTGGAGACCGAGCCTGGGGGCAGAAGACGGGCACCTCCGCTTTCAGCAGAGGGAAGGCCAGTGGCCTTGCTGCCAGGGGCCTGGGAGGCGAGAGGTATTCACGGAGGGGCTTCTGCCATGGTGCTGGGATTCTTAACGTTTGGGGGGCCGGAGGCCCCTCCCCCCAAATTCCAGCCCACTTGAGATGCAGGGGCACCCAATTTTAGGCCCTGACAGAACTTCGGAAGCTGATTCTGACTGACCCAGATCAATTCCTTCCGGATGATGGAAAGACCCTGCAGGCACCCTGAGCCTAGGCCTGGCCTTGCCGTGACATGTGCCCAGCGGGCATCTGGGCCTCAGTGTCCTCGACCGTCAAGCTAAGGATGGTTTCCGGGGTACCTTCTGGCTCTGTTTTTCTGTGAGTATGAATCAGCTTTCCAAACTGTTTCTTCTGTGTAGGTTACAGAAACCCTGGCAACCAGTTGTCATCTCTCACCTTGGCCTTTCCGGAGGGGTAAGCGGGCCGCCACCCACCCCCTGGGTCCTTTCCAGGCCTTGGCTGCCAAAGTACACCCAGAAGCATAAACTGATTGCTGCTTCCCAAAGGAGGATCCACGCTGGCCCCTGCCCCCGGCTTCTACCCCACCTGGGGAGAGAGAATAGACGCGGAGATCCAGGGCGGACATCAGGCGTCCAGGCCCTGCCTGGCCCAGGAAACGTCTTGTCTCTCTGCTCACCCACTCCAGGGGACTCACGGGCCGGCCAGGGAGGACTCCCAGACCAGCGCCCAGCGGTGGTCCTTCCCCAGCCGGAGACTCGACTCTCTGGCCTCTGAGCAGGATGCCAGCTCCCGGAGGGGCCCTTCATGTTCCCAGGGACTGCCATACTGACCCTCTGTTGCCTCGGCCTTTCCAGCCTTCTCTCATGGGGGGCGGGGGTGGGGTGGGATAAAGCAGGGGAGAAGAGGAGGGTGCATAGAGAAATCATGCAGAGAAGGACAGTGGGATATGAGAGTCACTCAGAAGCTCTGTGACCTTAGACATGTAGCCTAACCTCTCTGGACCTCAGTTTCCTAATCTGTGAAATGGGAAGAACAGCACCCACCCCAGGCCGGTTTCAAGACCAGGAGGAGTCAAATGGCCCAGGAAACCCTCGACCGCGCCTCCGCGAGCTAGAGGAGCCTTTGCCGCCGCCTGGAGCCCGCCCGCCGCCGAGACCCCAGACCGCCGCCAGCCCGGCGGCGGTGGTGGTTACGTAACCAGTGAGCCCGGAGGCCGGACGCGGGTCCACGCCCAGGCCGGCAGGCCCAGCCGGCGGCGCAGCGCACTCACCGGGGCCGTGTCCCCGCCAGTCCGCCCGATCGTCCGCGCGTCGCCTGCCGACCCCGCGCCCGCGTCGCTGTCGCCGCCAAAAGCAGCGCGTAGCCTTCAGGGCCGCCCACCTCCGCCACCGCCGCCGACTCGCCGCTGTCACATAGTGGAAAACGTGACCGCTCGCCGTGCCCGCCCCCGGCGCCCGCCATTGGCCGCAGGGCCGCCTCATCTGCATACCGGGAGGGCCGGGCCTGCAAGCGCCGCGCACCCATTGGCTGAGGTGCCCATCGCTCTCTTTACATAAGACGCACATGGAACTCCATGTTCACCGCGTCGGTTCCTCAATGAAGACGCGGGGAGCTCGAGCCTCCCTCCCTGTCCTCCTGAGTGGTCCCTTCCACTTCCGGCCTCGGCGACTTCCATTCAAGACAGCTCGCATCTGTCGGCTTAGGGAGAGCGGAGTGGCGCGTACCACCGCGGGGCGGGGGAGCTGGGCGCGGGACCGGGAAGGGCTCCTGTGCATCCCGGCGGGCTGGGCAGCCGAACTCCGCCTGAAGTCCAGGGCTCGAGAGGCTGCCACCCGGAACAACTGGCCAGAGGCGCACCCGCCCGCGGCCAAGGCCCTGGGAAACTCCCTGCAGGCATCTTTCCTCCGCTCATTCATATTCATTCATTTACTCACTCTTATTCATTCATCGCTGGGCGCTGAAGCTGCCCAGGGGACCCGACAGAACGGCCCTACAGGAGCTTCTGGTTCATGCCCACCTAGACCATTCAGGGTGACAATTGCCCCAGATCTACCAGGACACTAGCTTCCAGGTGGGCTTTCTTATTTTTCAGACCTTGTGTCGCAAGTTTTGGTTTAGCAACGAGGGTCCTTGTTACTACAAGGATGTGCAAAAGGAATAAATGATGTCCTTGCTCTCAGCCATGTCATTAGGGAGAAGGGACCGTCTCATGAAAAGGGAGCTTAATGAAATGCACAACTGGGCAATGTGGATGGTAAGTTAACCAGGGCTAGAGCTATGCCCCGAGGCTCCATGGAGGAGGCAGCACCTGAAGACTGGGAAAGGTGTTGGGGACCTAGGCTGTGGCCATTTGTTCTTTCAGTAAGCATTGTTTGCGGCATGCAAGCCCCCGGCCTTCTGTCTAGAGCGTCAGGAGAGAGTAGAACTTCCTCGCAGACTAGGTAGAGGCCCAAGGCTTTCCTGTGGGGCAGGAACCCACAGGGCCGCTCCGCTCCAGCAGGCTCTGAAGCTGCAGGGTCCAATGGAAGAGGCGAAGCTGGCTGGGTTCTGAAGGGCTGAAGAGGCCTGTGGTTTGTCCCTCCACTGATCCATTCTTCCTAGGCTCTCTTGGGGACCAGGGACAGGAGGGAAGAAGAGTTATGATCCGGGGCCTGTAGCAAACCCAGCTGCCGGTTCCCAAAGCCAAATCCGCATTCAGGTATTCCCATGTGCGAGTCCGTTTTCCCCCTCACCTCGGCCAGGTGCGCGTGCAGCTTCCTCAGACACGGATGTGACATGGGGTGATACCAACTTCAGGAACCTCCTTCCTACATAAGGGCTGGCAGACCCGCCGCTGGGCTCGCCCTCCTTGGAGAGGGTGGCCCCTCCTTCTGCTTCTCTGACAGTCACACCTTGGCACACCCCCCGCGCCCTTCCCTCAGTGCGTGCACACAAACGCCAAACAAATCCAGGCCCAGCTGCACCCTGCACACACCCAAAGGCCTTTTGTTTCCTCGCATACATTGACGTCAGTGGTGAGGTGCATTGTTCTGGAAGCAAGAGAAAACAGGCAGCCCTTTCACTTCCCGCAGAGATTCTCCTGCTCACCTGCTCTGTGGTCTTGCTCTATATTCTGCCTTCAGCCTAGCATCGCATTTCCTCCCTAATTTTAGCCTTTTCTGTTTGCACCCATACATCCAGTAAAAGGTGAAATCCATTCTGTTAGAAATTATCAACCTCATGGGCCTCTAGAACCCCTAGAATCGAATCTGTGCTCAGGGTCTCACCGCTGGTTGCTTCATTCTTGTTATTGGAACCTTTCATTCAGTCCACAGATGGATGCTGACACCTGAGTATTGAGGGGCGTGCCCCTCATTGGGTCCTTGGCTTGGAAGGAGTTCCCGGTGTAGGACGGGTGATGAGGCAGGTCCGGAAGCAGTTTCATCCAAATGGGTTGTGAATCCCAGGTGAGCAGAAAAGACCTGGGCAGAAGCCTCCACCCCAGCTCCAACAGGGCGCAAACCCCTAGGACAGTCCAAGGCTGTGATGACATCCACACTGATGGCAGCTGAGCGTGGGTGTGCGCTCGCGTGCATTTGTGCTTTCAGGTTGTGGGAGGTCTGGGGAATGAATTCTTTCCTGGTGAGTCTACGACGACCTGGGAATGTGCTAGGATTAGCAGTCATCTCTCGCACAGAACTTCTGGCACCGGGGAAGGCAGGCTGGCAGGAAGGATGTCCTGGTGGGGCGATGGTGAGCCAGGAGCCCCAGCTGTTGGGGGATGCCGTCCGTGGGAAGAGCTGGCCTCGGGTCTCAGCCTTCACCCCGCCTCCGAGCTAAGGCCGCTTGCCCCTGCCCCTGGTCCATTTCTAGCAGCCTGTTTCCTCCAGTGGGTCTGGCTCAGGTTCGGCCCTGCCCACTCATGCCTGGGCCCTGCCTGCAGGGCGCCTCTGCACCTGAGCCCCCAGGACACGCGCTGGCTCTCTTGTTTGCATGTGCACTCGGGCAGCCAGCTGTGTGTGAGGCAACTACTGCGTGTGACAAGCATTGTGCTGGCCACTGCTTGCTCTCCTCCTGGGTTACACGGTTTCTGAGCCTGCAGCTGGGGCAAGAGCTGGGAAGACAAAGGCCAGAGGCCAGGAAGAGGACTATGTCCACGTGGAGGGGCCATCCTGTCCTCTCTAAGGAGGTGGCGGGGATGCTGTTGATCTTTCTGGCCCTGCAGAGGCCTTTCCTGGGTCTAGGGCCATTGGAGATGAGACTGCCTGACCCTGACCCTGAGCCTCTCTCTCCAGCCTCCCCCATGCCCAGCACTGGGCAGCAAGGCTGCTCCTGTCAAGGACAGCTTCAGCCAGCTCAGGGGAGGGCCCAAGGGCATGGGCAGGGGTGTCCAGGGTCTGAAGACACGGATGAGACAAGGCCCACCTGCCCCTCGTGGGTGGGAAGTTCCCTGAACCAGGCGGTGACCAGAGGGCCGGAGCTCTGGCTGCAAGTGCTCTGGGGACCAGTGTAAAGAGGTGTCTCTGGTGTGCTAGCCGCTTGCTGAGAAGGGGTTTTGTGTTTTAAACTTGGAGTCCCCCTGTGGCACAGTAGGTTAAGGATCTGGCATTGTCACTTCAGTGGCTCTGGGCACTGCTACGGCACGGGTTCCATCCCTGGCCTGAGAATCCATGTGCTGCAAGTGCTGCCACACAAACAAATGAACACATGAAAACTAAATATAGATCCAGGAAGGCTGTCCTCTGTTTGGGGGAGACGTGTGTGTGTCACGTGTGTGCTCGCACGTTTTCCCCCAGGATGTCGCAGGAGGGTCCATCAGCAATGAGGGGGCAGCCGCCATGTTTCTTTCCCTCATCACAGAGAAGAGACTCTGAAAAGGCACTGAGCACGTCTGCACAGCGCTACTTGGCTGGGAATGTTGGCCTCCGCGTCCCCACTGCCCCTTCACGAGAGACACCCTTGGCATCGCAGTCCTGAAGGCACAGGCCAGCACCTCCAGGACCACGTCGAATGGCAGTGGTGACAGTGGACATTCTTGCCCAGGTCCCAGCTGGAGAAAAAGGGCTCAGTATTTCACTATAAAATATCATGTGAACCTCAGGTGTTTAGTGTTTTATAGGTGTCCTTGTCATAAAGAGAGCATGTCCTTTTATTACATTATTATTAACATAGGTATTATCTCATAGATTATTATAGTTTTTTTGGGCCATGCCCATGGCATGTGGAAGTTCCGGGGCCAGGGATTGAACTCGAGCCACGGCAATGACACCACCAGATCCTTAACCTCCTGAGCCACCAGGGAAGGCCTACCTATTGTTATAGTTTGCTGAGAGTCTTTAAAAATCATATGTAGGTGCAATGACTTTTAGTCATGGCAATTATTATTTTAAAATATTCTCCCCCAAATAAATCTAATCTGTTTTGCAGATCCGCAAATAATCTAAATCACCATAAGTTTGTCTCTAGGCGGTAAAACGCTGCATGCAGACTTGCTTCCCTCATCATTCTGTCTTAAAAGATACAATGAGCACAAAAACTAGTGCCTTTTTTATGTGCTCCTTCTCCATTGCTATAGGAATCCAGGGATCCAATGTGTACCCAACTCAATTCTCTTACCGTTGGTTTTGCAATTAAAAGGCACAGTTTTAACGGGAGCCAAAAAACTGTTTGCTATCGTGTCATTTGAGAAAGGACTAAAACTTCAAACTTCCTGGTCGCTAGGCCACTAAACGATACCCCAGAGCCTTGGGTGAGGAGAGCTGTGCACTTAGCGAGGCGAGGGCAGCGGTGGTGGGCAGGGGAGGTCGCTCGGGACTTGGAGGGCTGAGCTAAGAGTCAGGTTTTCTGGTCTGTGGAGGCTTGAGCGCCCTTCCCAGAGTTTCTGGGCCGTTACTACCCTTTGCCTTCTTGGAAAGGCCCAAAGAAAGACAGCTTGCCAACAAGGCTCCCCATGTCCGAGGTGAGCCCCATGTCTGAGGTGACCCCATGTCCAAGCTGCCTCTTTCTTCAGAGGGGAAAAGTCTGGCACTGGTTGGCTGTCCAGCTGGTCTTTGGGGCCATGGACCTGGAAGGCAGGCAGGCCCCTGCAGCAGCTTCTTGCCCTGTCGCCCTCCACCTGGGGTGTGTCCCCAGGCTGTCGTCTAAGCGTGGTTCTGCCAGCATGGCTGGGGGGGGTGCTGGGGGTGGCCCAGCTGGTGACCCCCCCAAACGTGGGTGTCCTGGGGCAGCGTCCAGCCCTGGGCCCCTGCGTGCTGTGACTCTCCCTGTCAGGGTCTGCGATCCTTCAGGAGGCTGAGGTGGGCTCCGCATTCTCAGACGGGCCTGGACCTCAGGGCGCCCTCAGCCCGTGGACGAGCCAGGAATGAGCACTGCTGGCCGTGTGGGGGGATCGGGCTAAGCACGCTACCTTCTTTCTCTTATTTCTTTTTCTTTTTCTTTTCTTTCTTTCTTTTTTTTTTGTCTTTTTAGTGCCACATCCATGGCTTATGGAGGTTCTCAGGCTAGGGGGCGAATCGGAGCTGTAGCCTCTGGCCTACACCACAGCCATAGCAACACAGGATCCAAGCTGCTTCTGCGATTTACACCACTGCTCATGGCAACGCTGGATCCTTAATCCACGGAGTGAGGCCAGGGATGGAACCCGCAACCTCATCGTTCCTAGTCGGATTCATTTCCACTGCGCCATGACGGGAACTCCATACGTTCTCTTATTTTATCCACAAAAGCCCGTGGGGTGTGTGTCCAGACCCCCGTTTCCCTTTGCAAAAGTCGCCCTAGATGTGGGGACCCACGAAGGCTGCGTCTTAGGTCCTCCAGGACAGACAGCCTGGTCTGCAGAATGATCCCGCAGCCGGGCTCTCGGCCCCGCCCCTGCGGAGCCTGGGAACCGGGCCACCGGAGTCCAAACTCCGATGTCCCTCTCATCTCCAGAGCACTGTCCCCACCGCAAATCTGCACCGGTGCTGAGGCTGGCCAGGTGCTCGTGCACCCTCCACAGCCCCTTAAATACATAGAGGCTCACGGTGCCCACAGGGCTGGGGTGGGGTCTGGCTGGAGGGACCCCCACCCACCACTGGCCCATATGGCCATGCCGCCCGCAGGGCCTCTTCTGGACGGCAGGGCCCTGCGTCCTGCCTGAGCCTCTCCCTCTAAGCTTTCCCTCCAGTAACGCGGCCTTACCGCTTAGCGTGTTACCTGCCATACTGGTTCTGGCTCCTGCTTGTCCTTGGTGCCGAGCGTGGAAAAAACGCCACTTGTGCCCAGACCAAACCTTTTTGGAAGCAACAAGGGGGTTTGACTAGTTCCCTCAGAGTGCACAGAGCCCCCTCTGGGGGTGGCAACAGGTCATCTGGCTGAGTCACCAAGGCAGGAGGCCAGACGACTTAGCTGTGACAGCAGCAGCCTTGGGGCACACGGTGGTCCCTTGGGGAAGGTGCCATGTGCCCATCCCCGACTCCTCCGCACATCATAGCCTTCGAGGGGGGAGGAAGGGAAACTAGAAGACCCCACCCCATGGCCCTGCCGGAGCTTCTGGGGCCCACGCTGCAAGAAGACCCTGCGTTGGTGGGCATACAGGGCTGGGTTCCCTCTGGCACTGCTGCCACAGGCACCCTGGCCCTGGAAAGCCTGGAGGGTTTGTCTGCACGATGAGAATCAGCAGTGGTGCTGGGGGTGAGGCAGGGGGAACTGTGGCACCAAGTCGGTGGTCCAGGCAGCCCCACTTGTGTCTTGGAGCTAGTGCTCTAGGGAAGCGGGAGAACCTCCCCCCTGCCACCGCCCCCCTCCCCCAGGGAGCCCCTTGGGGCCTTGAGATGAACTAGGACACCCCACTGAGGCCATGGCATCCCTGAGGGAAATTTGTGGAACAGAGAGGAGCCCTGACCACATGGTGGGAGTCAGGAAATGCCAAGTGATTTAACCTGGTGGTGCCCTCAAGACGCGCGTCCTTGGCTTTGCTCCTCCAGGCCGGAGGCACTGCCTGGGAGGGAACAGCCCCGCCCAGATCTCTGCCTGAGTAGGAAGGCGGAGCCAAGAGAGGGGACCTGCCCCTCCCAGGCCGTGTGGCCGATCCCTGTGGGGGTTGAGGGGGAGGCCGCCAGACCAAGAAGAATGACTCGGGGCGCAGCAGCAGGTGCAGGACCGCTGGAAGGACGTGGGTGGGGGCAGGGTGGAGGATGGCGAAGGAAGATTCATGTGAGCACTAGGAGGAGCAGCAAGTGCCAGGCTGGGGCCAAGGCGTCCCCAGGGCAGAAGAGCCTGTCACCCTCACCTCCGTGCCCCCTACCCCCCTGCAAAGCTTCTTGCCCCTCTGATGGATTGGGCACTGAAGCTGGGGAGCTGGCACACCACCTGCTGACAATGCCGAAGGGTGTCAGCGGGGATGTCCTGGAGGGGATGCTTGTGGCCGTAGGGTCCCCTCTGCCTGGCTAGTCCTGGTGCCGCCTCCCCACACCCTGTCTGCGTCCTTCGAACTGAAAGATGAAGAACGCGGCCCTGGTCCTCTGCTCCCTTGGGTGGGGAGGGGGATTGCAGCCTAATCATCATGAACACTGGAAAGGGGAGGGATCCAAGGCCCTGGGGGCCCAGGGGGCGCGCCGCAAAGGTCAGGCGTTGACAGCTGTGAGCGGGTTCTCCTGCACCCCTGGGTGGAGCCGTGGGAGGCAGGAGCAGGAGAGAGCGCCTCAGCCACCCTCAGCCACCCATGCCCTTTGCCCTTGGGTGAGCAAAACTCTTAGGCTGGGTTCTCCCTCAGGGGTCCAGAGATGCCCCGGGCTGAGCACGTGAGCCTCACGCTGCATCAGGAGGCAGAGGCCGTGGAAATGCCTTACTCTGCGATTCCGTTCCTGTTCCTTTGCTCTCGCTGCCCCGGGATTGTGCCTCCGGATGAAGTGTTGGTTCTTTGCCTTTCCGCAGGCTCTGTTTTCTAGAGAACCTAAACTAACAGCCTGGAGGCTGGAAACCGGTCCTGAGAGGAGACCCTCAGGGTTTCGTTCTGGAATTGAACCGCCCGCCTGTCTCAGAGCCCCCCCACCCCAGGGGTGAGTGGGCTTGTAACAACCAATGTCCAGCCACCGCCTTGAGCCAAGAATGGTTTCTCTATTAATTTTTAATTTTTTGGCTGCAGCTGCAGCATGTGGAAGTTCCCGGGCCAGGGATCAAACCTGTCCCGCAGTTGCGGCAGCACCAGATCCTAAACCCAGTGCACCACTCAGGAACTTCTGGTTGTTATATTCTTTGAAAGGAAAAAGGAGAGGCAAAAGCCGAAGAATGTGTTGCAGGAGTTCTCTGGTGGCGCAGGGGGTTAAGGATCCGGCGTTGACACCGCAGGGGCTCGGGTTGCTTTGGTGCAGGTTCGGCCCCTGGCCAGGTAGCTTCCACAAGCCATGGGTATGGCCAAAAACCAAAAACCAAAGAGAGAGAGAGAATATGCTACAGAGATGGCATAGGGTCCACAGAGCCTGGGTTATTTACTACCTGGCCACTTACTGACCCCGGGTAATAATCTACCATGTGGTGGCAGGTACAATTGCTCAGGTTTTCGCCTGTGGTCCTTTCAGATGGGGTGCAGGCGGAGAGCCGGGCTCTGGGAGACGGAGCAGGTGTGATGCTTCATCCATGTGGACAAAGGTAATGACACTGATTATGGAGAAGGGTGACGCCTTAGGCTGGTGCTGGAGACCTTGGAAAAAGGAAATGGGAGGCCCGGGGCGGGTCCCTGCCGGCCTGAGACACACTCTGTGAGCCTGAGGGCCTCTTTGCAGCCCAGCAGGTCACATCTCCACAGCCCCTGGGTAGACCCGGGGAAATCAGGCCTAGATTCTGCTGATGAGGTTCCCAAGCTACAAAGGAGACCAAAGCCACAGGCTTGACAGGTCTGCAAGGTCAAGGTCAGGAGTCAGATAGGGAATGATCTGGGGTCATGGATGGGGCCGCTGGGTAGAGGAACCCAGAGTTTCCAAGCCCCAGGTTCCCAGGAGCCTCCTGGATGGCGGATGCAATCACCTCCTCCTCGCAGAGAACAGCCTGGATGCCTCACCTGGAGCAGGTGCTCTGCAAAATGATGCCTGTTTCTTCTTGGGACCGACACTGGCGCGCGTCTTTGGTTCCAGGCCTACGCGGAGGATCGGGGATCAGCGTGGCTGCGGCGGGGCCCACAAGCCCTGTCAGGACCAGGCCCGGGCTCCGGGGCTCGCAAGCCTGGCTGACCTGTGCCTGTGGGACCTGCGGGGTCGTGTGTGGTGGGGGGTCTTCAGAGTCTGCGGGGGTTGGGGGGGCGGGCGGAGGCCTGCAAGGCCGGTCTGGCGACCAGAGGAGACCCCGGCGGCACGAATGCCATGAGCTGGTTCTGGCCATTTCTCAGGATGATGCCCCTGTGGTCTGGTAAAAGTTTAACAACTAAACTTTTGGCAAACGAGTTTGTCATGGTGTAAGTATCCCCACCACAGCCAGTTTCAAGCTCCTACGTGACTCTCCTATGAAAGTGACAATGCTACCGAGGCCACATCTGGAAAGGCCTCCACCCCCCCCCCCCACTCCCACCCCTGCTCCGCCGACCACATGCAGCCCGTATGGCCAATGTACCCATTTCTTTAGAAAATAGGGTGACTTTGGGGTTCCCGTCGTGGCTCAGCAGTTAAGGAACCCCATTAGTGTCCATAAGGACCCAGATTTGATCCCTGGCCTCGCTCAGTGGGTTAAGGATCCAGCGTTGCCGTGAGCTGTGGTGTAGGTCGCAGATGCGGCTCAGATCTGGCGTGGCTGTGGCTGTGGTGTAGGCCAGTGGCTGCAGCTCTGATTCGACCCCGAGCCTGGGACCCTCCACATGCCGAAGGTGCAGCCTTAAAAAGCAAAAAGAAAGAAAGAGAGAGAGAAGGAGGGAGGGAGGGAGGGAGGGAGGAAAGAAGGAAGGGAGAAAATAGGGTGCCTGTGCTGAGTGACGAGGAGGAAGAGGCTGCCAGGGCTCCTCTCCAGAGCTCTGTCTCTAGAAGATTTAAAAAGAGGCCATTGTTGCCGAGTAGCCTCAGTAACGTGTTCATTGTACACACGTCGCTTGGGGTTTTGAGGCCTCCGCTTCTTGTGCCAGGAGGCTGCTGTCAGCCCGCCTTGGGCTCTTGAGACGTTGTTGGTGGCAGGGACAGGCCCGTTCTCAGTCAGGGCACCCCCGCTCCCCGTGGCCACACCATCTATCGTTGGCACGAGGACACCGCTCAGGTGTCCAGCCCCTGGGTGAGGGTGCACGCGTTGGCGCCATCAGGGTCCCAGTGAAAATAGAGTGCCTGTGCTCAGTGACAAGAAGAGGCTGCCAGGGCTCTTCTCCAAACACCCCTGTTTTGTCGCCAGGGAGTGACCCTTGCCCTCTGGGAGGTGTCCTCCTGCCCCTGCCTCTCCCATCTGAGTCCAGAGCCAGAGTCTGGGCTGACCTTGGCATTCAACCCCCAAATAGATTCCAGCCCTCAGGGTCCAAGGCCAGGAGGAGGTCCCTGAGAGGTCCCAGGGTCCCTAACAGCTTGTTCCTCCGTGGTAGGGGTAAGAATGGCCAGCAGGGGACGAGCTGTGCCCAAGCACCCTGGCCTTGGGCACAAACAGTGGCCTGGGAGGTTGAGCCTGGCAGTGTATTGAGAGAATAGGGACTCACCTTCCAGCTGAGGTGCACAGTTAACAGCCTGTGTTTCTAGCAGAGTGTGTTTGTGTGAATGTATCCTGGGAGAAAACCAGAAAGGCACAGCCGGACTTTTATACTGAGAGTTCCCAGTGTGGCTCACGGGGTTCGATCCCTGGCCTCGCTCAGTGGGTTAAGGATCTGGTGTTGCCGTGAGCTGTGGTGTAGGTCAGAGATGTGGCTCAGATCTGGCGTTGTCATAGGCTGGCAGCTACACCTCTGATTCGACCCCAACCCAAGAATGTCCATGTGCTGCAGGTGCAGCCTTTAAAAGAAAAAGCAAAAACATAAACAAACTTTTACAGTAAGAAGGAGAGAAAAAAGCTTTTACATGGATTTTTCTCTGGGTTGTGGAATATGGGAGACATTCATTTTCTTCTTTCGATTTTTCAGGGTCCTTCATATATCCTATAATAAGTATTCATTACGCGATATATATTTATATATAAATTATAAATTCTAGGTAATCTACACTTATAATAATAATTTTATAATTATAAAAATAGACTTTGAGTGTTATAAACTACTAAATGTAAATAAAAATTCATTTTGAGTTTTTGTCACAAACGGATGTTGAATTTTATTAAATGCTTTTTCTTGCATGTACTGAGATGATTGCATGGCTTTTGTCCTTTCTTTTGTTGATTAGAGGATCACTTTGATTGATTTGCACATGTTGAACTAAAAATTAATTTTGAATAGCATCACTTTAAAATGGCTTTCTTGGAGTTCCCTCTGTGTCACAGGGGGTTAAGATTCTGACTGCAGTGGCTCAGGTCTCTGGGGAGATATGGGTTCAATCCCTGGCTCAGCACACTTAGTGAAAGGATCTGGCGTTGCCGCAGCTGCAGCTCAAGTTCAGTCCCTGGTCTCGGAACTTCCACACGCCATGTGGGCATGTCCATTAAAAAAACAATAAGAAAATAAAGCACGATAGCTTTGTTTTGTAAGCCCAGCAGAGATGGAGAGTTGGGGCAAGAACAGGATAAGACAAAGACACTGCATCTTCATATTGTGACGGTACTATTTTTATTTGACTCCTATTCATCTCCTAGTTTTCATCTTCAATAATTACATAAAGATGCGTTTCATGCTATTTTGAACAACCACTTCTGGAGCTTTAGCAAGCTTAGATTTATTATCCAAACCTTTGCAGAAACGACAAATGAAATAGGCGACCAATCAAAAGTCAGATGGGGAAACAGTAAACGATCCACAGAAAACATCTGACAGACACATGCCAGGGGCAGCCACGGGGCAGCAAACCATGGCAGTGAGAGCCGGGGCAGCCAGTGGGATGGAACACACCAGATGCTGGGGGTTTAAGAGTAAGGCCAGGACACACCCGCTACAGAAGGCAAAAAAAAAAAAAAATGAGCAGTTACATTGGTGAAACCAACAAAAGCAGATGTGGTGATAATCTGCAAAGAAAGCAGAATTTGTGCTTTGGGGGCTGTGTGTTTTTTTTTTTTTTTAAGGGCTGCACCTGCGGCATGTGGTGTTTCCCAGGCCGGGGGTCGAATCAGAGCTGCAGCCACTGGCCAACACCACAGCCACTGCCCAGCCAGATCCGAACCCCATCTGCGACCTACACCACAGCTCACGGCAACACTGGATCCTTAACCCACTGAGCCAGGCCAGGGATCGAACCCCGTGGATCCTAGTCAGATTCGTTTCCACTGCGCCAGGACAGGAAGTCCGGGGCTGTGTATCTTATATGCACAACCATGTGAAACATATGCTGCAGGGAGAGCGTGGGGAGGGAAGGGTGCCGGGGACCTATTTCTGTCAGGTGGGTGCTGTGAGAAGCTTCCTGGCTTGTTCTCCAAGCTCTGTTTCGCTTGTACAAACAAGGGCGATAATTCCTGGGCGATATTTCTCACCTCCCTCCCTCTCACCATTTGGGCCACCAAGATTTCAGGCCACATCTGTGTAACTCCAGAGATGGGCCCTCCTCGAAGCCACCCTTTGCTGGTGAGCGCCCTGCGGGCTGGGGGGTGGAGCTTCTGTCCCTGGCAATTGTCCCTCCCGGTCTTTGGAGGGTGCTCAGGTCAAGGCCGCGGGACACGTGAAAGAGCTGTGTCTGTCCCTGGTGGCTTTGGGCCTCCGGCTGCATCGCCCAGAGACACACATGTGCGTGCGTGCGTGTGTGTGTGTGTGTGTGTGTGTGTGTCTGTGTGCGCTCAAGTGCATGCGCCTGTCGTAAGGGACCAGTCTTTCACTGACACATCAAAAACTGACCCATTTTCAGCAACCACCTTTGTTCGCTTTGTCTAGAAGCCCCGAAAGGCCTCTCCAGTTGGGCCAGATTGTTTTTCAGAGAAATGATGGGGGCTTAGCGGGTGGGAAGGGAGCTCGGCTGCGGCTCTCCCCTGAAATCTCACCTCCTTTCTTTCTGGAAAATTTACAAGACTTTGTCTCGGTCATAATTTAAACCTGTTTTGAGACATAAAGTCAACAGGGGACAATGGAAATACCCTGAAAGCCCAGACCCCCACTGGTAACTGGGACTCAAGGTGTGCGAAGGCCAGATTCCCCGGGGGTGGCGGTGCCATGCGGGTGCCAGGCTGTGCTCTCGCACATGGCCGGGTCCCACCTTTCAGAGAGGTTCAAAGAAGGCCGAGCTGAGTGCACGCGGCCTTTGCCAAGATCCTCCTGAGTCCCAGCAAGTGCAATGGGCTTTGGCTGGTTTGTAAAACGTCATTGCATTTCAATAAAAGCACAGCTCCCGCTGTAGCTCAGTGGGTTAAAAGCCCAACATAGTCTCTGCGAGGAGGCGAGTTCCATCCCTGCCTCGCTCATTGGGTTAAGGATCCAGCATTGCCACAAGCTGCAGCATAGGTCACAGATGCGGCTTGGATCTGGTGTTGCGGTGGCTGTGGTGTAGGCCGGCAGTTGCAGCTCCGATTTGATCCCTGGCCTGGGAACTTCCAAATGCCACAGGTGCAGCTCCAAATAAATAAAATAAAATAAAATAAAGATCATTACTTTAACTCAAAATATTGCATGCTTCTGCCAGGGGTGGGCCTGGTCTCCCTTAGCGGCTGTTGCCTGACACGGCCCGGCTTTCTTCTAGATGCTGGCATTGTGCCCAGCGTCATCTGTCCTAACTTCATCGTAATTGCTGGACACATGCAAAATGTATCTCTTGGGACTGAACCAAGTGTGTGGACAAGACTGACACCTAAACTGTTAGCCGAAGAGTGCCCTGCTGAGGAAACGCCCCGTGCCTGGACCTCTGCCTCGGCTTTTTTGTTTGCCTTGCGATGAAGACATGTTATTTTCCTGTTTCTCTGGCTTGTGCCATTTGTGTGTTGACACTGTTGGTTCGATTTGACGGCGAGTGCATCAGAGGGAAGATACCAAGTCTTGTTCAGAAGGTGGTAAACAGGCTTGTTTGGGGGACCAGAGACCAACAGGAGGGACAAAGCAGGGAATGGGAGTGGGATTGGGGGAGGGGCCGGCGCAGGTCAGGGGTGCGGCCGTGTGGGAGGAGGCGGGGGAAGGTCAAAGGCATGTCTGGGGTCTGACCCTCAAAATGATCCCCAGGGCGTGGCCTGAGAAAGGGACTGGGTGGAGGGGCTAAGGGACCAGCTGAGAGGGCATGAAAGGTCTCTCGGGGGATGCGACCCTGGGCCTTCCTGCTTTTATCTTTTATCTCCTCCCCCCAAAGTATGTTGTGTGCACTGTGCACAGTAGTGGCTTGGGTTTCATAATTCAGGCAGCTGAACTTACAGCTTATTGAAAGGTGATTTTAAAAGCACAATCCCAATTCCTAAAGTTTCCATTTGTCTCTGCTTGGGGAGGCCAGATGTTACCCTGGGACCCCAGCTTCTGGGGGTGACTTCTCTTTTGGCCTGCTGTCTCCGGGCACAAAGGAGCCAGAGTGACTGGGGACCGCCAGCATGCCGTGTGGTGGCACTGATGCTGTGTGCAGTGGTGGAAGCGGTTTCCTTCCGGAGGAGAAGCGCACGTTATCCCAGTGAGGCCCGGAAGTGAAGGAAGGATACCGCCTCTACGCCTTGGTCCCCAGACCCGTGCATTTTATCTGCTGGAGACAGTGCGTTTTTGCTTCTGGCCATACCTAAGGCATGCAGAAGTTCCCGGGCTAGGGATGGAACCTGCGCTGCAGCAGTAGCCAGAGCCACAGCCCTGACGATGCTGGGTCCTTCAACCACTGAGCCAACAGGGAACTCCAAGACAGCAGGTTATGCTGCTCACTGCTTTAGGGTATATTCCGTGTCCTGAAGGATGCGGTCCTTACAGGGTATTTTCTCCCACCTGAGACCTCAGGTTGGCCTTGAAGAGGTCCGCTCCACCACTCCCCTGGATGGGCAGCTTCTGGATGGAGTGGGAAACAGACCCCAAGGCTCCCAGACTGACGAGCCCCAGCTCACACCTCCTTTGCTGTCAGGTAGATCCTTTGGTCTGGAGCAATAGGGCGTGGGCTTCCAGATCTGACGTGGAACATTCTCGTAACCCTCAGAGAGGGAGCAGCAGGGCAGGAGAAGAAATCCACGCTTGGAAAAGGCACCGATTCAGTCAGGAGGAAACATGGCTCCCCTTCGGGCCAGCTTTCCACCGAGGGCTGCGGGATTCCTCCAGGGAAGGTGCTAGAATGAGGCTAACTCTGCTTTCGGGTGCTGCCGAGTGGAACTTCAGCTGCTGCCGTAACCGGTTGGGCCTTTCGGTGTAGGCGTCATGCCTCTGGGCCCCGTGTGGTCCTGTGACCCAGCCACCACGGTGCTCACTTCACGGCCCACAGGAAAGGCGTGCTGATTCCAACCCACAGCCAAGCCTGCTGCCGCCTGCTGCCGCCGGCTGCCGCCTGCTGTCACCTGTTGTCGCCTGCTGTCGCTGTTCAGGGGTGTGAATACGCTCAGGTCACTTCTCTTTCTACACAAAATGCATAGCCCAGTGGGCTGCTCCAGGGTGGCGGGCAGAATGATGGCCCCCAAAGGTGTTCACGTCCTAATCCCCCAAACCTACGAAGATGTTAGGGTCCGTGGGCCGGAGGGGCTTTGCGGATGTCATTACACACTGTGGTCTGGGCAGTGTTTCCAAGAACGGCGCGTGCTGCCTCCAGCATCCGAGGAAGCCACCAGGCCTGCGGGGCCTTCTTCGTGGAGGGACATGCAAAACGCAGGGTCTGTCTTTTCTTTGGAGGAGGTGAGTGTTGGGCTCCGAACCGCTGGACTCCTACACACGGACGCAGCGGGCCCCGGGCCCTTCGTAGGCTCTCTCCCGCCCTCTGCAGCACGTGTGTCTCACCAGAGCCCCTGATGCATTGTCCGCTGGCTCACCCAGGTTAATTAGTATGAAATCCGCAAAGTGTTGGAGCAACAGGGAATCACGCAGAACGCCCAGGGAGTCCAGACTCTGTCAGGACAGAGAGATGAGGGTTAACACGACCCTGGGGCGAGACGGATGGCAATTCGTCCCCTTGTCTCCGCCACATGAATGTAAACTGCCGCTGATCCTCCTTTTTCGTAAGGTTGGAAAAGAATGCATTGGCTGTGGACCATGGACTTGAGAATGTGTTTCCTGCTCCAGCAAAGACACCAGAGCTGGGGCTACTACCTGCTTGGGTTTTGCAGGATTCATCTGACTTTCATAGGCGTTAGACTCCTATGATTAATTAAATGGCTATATGATGGTGAAAACGATCCACTTTAGGAATGGGGTATATCCCATTCTTTCTCATTCTTTACTTTTCCTTAAAATAGAGTTTACAGTGTTGTGTTTGTTTCAGGTACACAGCCACGCGATTCAGCTCTCTCTCTGTATGTATATATATATGTATACATTTAAAGATTCTTCTTCATTGTAGGTTATTATAAGGAACTGAGTCTAGCTCCCCGTGCTTTGCAGTAGGTCCTTGTTGGTTATCTCTGTTCTATAGAAAATATATGCAGATATGCAGATAGTGCATATCTGTTAATCCCAAACCCCTAATTTATCCTTCCCTTCCTTTCCCTTTTGGTAACCAGAAGTTTGCTTTCTATACGTCTATGTTTTGTAAATAAATGTCTGTGTATCCTTTTTTTCAGATTCCACATACAAGTGATATCATATGGCATTTGTCTTTGCCTGGCTTACATCACTTTGTGTGATAACCTCTAGGTCCATCTGCGTTGCTGCCAAAGGCATGAGTTCGTTCTTTTTTACGGCTGAGTAATATTCCACTGTGTATGTTCCCCATCTTCTTTACTTCATTCTTAAAACCACTGGCATTCTCAGCAGTGTACAGTGCTGTTTTCAGCTGACCATCTTGGCCAAGGTTGGGGCGGGGCAGCGTTGGGGGCTTCCCTACTATATAGCTCTTATTCCACAGGCCCAGAACGTGCCCCACGCAGAGGTTATTCCACCTGCCACACATACCCATTTTAACTAACTGTCCAAGGGCTTGGGAAATGACCACCAGGTGGGTCCGTGGACTCAGTGGACCTAACAAAGTCTAAACAAACCTAGACCTAACCTAAACAAATCCTGGCCAGGACTCTATTCACCACCCAACCCTGAGCACCCTCACTCTGATAAGGGCCCTGATGGTACCTCAGGTCCCCAGGACCCTGTGCCCCGTGCTCCTGGAAATGGTTGTGTATGTCCCTCCCCCAGTGGAGGGTGACCTGGATGAGGGATCTTAGGTCCCTTTGGAGAAGGACTGGGAGGGATTATGGCCACACATAATGGCACTGATGTTGGGAATCTGGGCTTTCCTTCAGCCACTGGGGTCCGGGGTCAGAAAAGCTGGCAAGGGACGCTGGCATTTTACTGGGACAGGTGCTCTCACCCTCCAGAACATCTGGGAGTTCTTTGGTTGCACACACCTTGTTGGCGCAGCCCGTCCATCCGGCCTCGAGGACCCCGTGTTCCAGGGACCATGTTCACAGCTGTCCACACGTCAGGTCCTCCTGGCCAACACCCCGGCCTGGCCACGCGTCACGGTAAGTGTACCTACCTTGCTTCTGAGCAGGAAGCACCTCGACGTGGCCTCTGTCATCCTGAGACCCTATCACCCTCGCTGTTACCAGGGAGCCCAGACTTACGGCAGCATCTCCTCCCACGAGCCCTGGCCGGCAGAGGACACAGATGTACTGCAGCTACTGCATACACTGTCTGTCCAGTATACGTATCCCATGTATACTATATCGTCCTACATCTGCTCCGCAGGCCTGCTTCCCTGAGCCCTTCCTCTTCTCCCCGCATCGCCCGCGGCAGGGATGCAGGTCTTCCCTCACTTGGTGAAGGCCACAGCTTTGTGCAAGCTTCCAACTACAGACAATGGACATTCCCAGTCCTGTCTTCCTGGGTCCTCGCCAGGGTCATGAGTCCTGTGTTGCAAAAATCCTCCCAATTGACCAACTCTTCCCCATTCAACTTTCTGTTCCAGCAGGACGGGAGGGACTCCCACACGCGGGCCTCAGGCTCTGCTGCGCCCTGCGGCTCCCGTGAGGTCTAGCTCCTTCCTCGCTCCCTTAGTGGCCCCGAAGGCCCAGCCAGGTTGTGTTGTGACCGGACCCTAGCGACTGGTCCAGGGGCAGGAGGGGGCTACTGGGGAGGAGCCTGAGAAAGATGTGTGTCTTGCCCCGCAGTGGCCTCCATCCTGTCTTCGAGAAAAGGGGGAGGGCTCGCCTTTTCCAGGGAGGAGTGGACTGCTTCTGCAAGCCCAGAAGACTCAGGGGACTCTGGGGATTCCAGATATTGGAGCACATCCATCTGGATGTCCTTTTGTCTATTTATTTATTGTCTTTTTAGGGCCGCACGCTTGGCATGTGGAGGTTCCCTCCCAGGCTAGGGGGCGAATCGGAGCTGCAGCTGCCGGCCTACGCCAGAGCCACAGCAATGCAGGATCCGAGCTGCGTCTGCGACCCACACCACAGCTCATGGCAACACCGGATCCTCAACCCACTGCGTGAGGCCAGGGAGTGAAACCGCGTCCTCATGGATGCTGGTCGGATTCGTTTCCGCTGTGCCATGATGGGAGCACGTCTAGATGTGCTTTTACGAGCTCACAGCCCTGCTCAGCTGGGCGTCTGATCTGGGCACAGTAGCCTTCCTGGAGCTGAGAATTAAACCTTCTCTGGAGCCCCGCTGCCCTTAGAAATAACGTCAGGCCTGTCCTCAGCTCTTTCCCATCTTTGGCTGCAAGAGACAAGGGTTTCCCTATGATCTTCCAAGGAGGTCCTCTGACGTCCACCCTTGGCCTTTGTCGTGTTTATCTGCTGGCCTGGCCACCCCACAACTGCCCACTGATCCCAGTCCTTTCAAATGCTAGAGAGAGTGCCCCCTGCTGGGCTCCCAGGCCTCTACAGCGCTGGGGAGATGCTCCCTTACCTCACTAGGGCGCCAGGCCTCTGCCGTCCCTCTTCCCATAATGGGGGCTCAAGGCACCTGGCTAGTGGGTGGTTCAACGTGGAAACCTCAGGTTAGAGGCTGCTTCCTCAGACCACCCCCAGGAGCAGCCAGAGTGGGTGGAGGTTCCTGGGAAGTGGGCTGGTATCAGTCCTCGGAGGCTGACTCTCCCGGGGAGGAGGGCTGAGGTAAGGCCCTTGGTTTCCGGAGCCGGCAAGGACCAGTGCTGCTTGTGGAGTGGGCTTCCGTCCGAGAAGCATCTGGGTGGCCGCCTACAGGGTCCACTATGGTGGCTTCACCCAAGGCGCATGGTGTGCCCTGAGGAGACAGGGGGACTGGCTCCTGCCTTCCTGGAGCCTGCGTTCTGGCGGGGAGACGACCGCAAGGTCCCTCTTCCCATTTCAGGGCAGCCCGAAGGAGGATGACAGCAGCCACGGGGCTGCCGAGGGACCGCGAGGGGCAGGACGGGGAGGAGGGGAGACCCCGGGGCTGCCGGGGGGTGGGCTGGCCCGGCGCGGGGGCCGGACTCAGGTCCTCAGACACCCCTCAAACAGAAGCTGTGCTCTCAGACGCCTCTGTGAGGCCGGGCTGTGCGGCTCTAGCTGGCAGAGCGCCCGGAGGTGGAGCGGGCCCCTCGGGCAGAGCCGGGCCTTCCACGGACTTGGCGCCGCCCCCCGCCCTCGCGTGGACACCTGCTCCGGCGGAAAGATCCAAGTCCATGGGGGGCGGGGGCTTGTCCTGGCTTGCTCTCAGGCAAACAGTGACTGACCTTGGACACTGGTTAACCAGACTCCTCTGGAAAGCGCTTGCTAATGATTCTCACCCTGTATTTGAGAACCAGCCCCCCTTTCAAATAAGATGAGAGCCGTGGACCCCCAACTCCAGGAAAGTGCCCTTAGATAATTCTTCCGTATGTGTTGTCATGGATTTAAGGGCGTCCCATCAGACCCTCAGGTCCCAGGAGACCCTGGATTAGGGGAACCGGGTGCAGGCGGGCTCTGCCCTGATCCTTCCACGGGGAGCTTTTCCAAGGGCTTGTCATTAACCCATGCATGGCCACTAGATGGTCACTGGAAGAGGTGTGTGAGCTCATTCGGTTCAAATCCCTCGCTTCTGGGTGAAATGCATGAGGACTAAAAGGGCCAGAACTGACCACAGGCACACAGCTAGTTACAGGGAAAGGCTGCACTGGCCATCAGCTACCTTCGCTACGAATTCGGGAAGTGCCTTGCGGGGCAGGCCATCTCCAGTCCCCTAAAGGGTCCCGTTAGAGGTGGCGATGCAGGACTGGGGTATCGTGGGCACTGGGACATTTACCAACAAGGTATCAACACAGCGGCTTTCCCTTCATGGGAAAGTGACCCCTTTCAACTTTTGCTTTTCATTGAGAAGTTATTATTTACGGAGAGATAAATCTAAATCACAGTGAGGTATAAAGAAGCAGAAGAAATGTCTCATCCCAACTCCAAGGTCATTTCTGAAACCTTGAAACTGCTGGACTCTCGCACAAACACACACCCTGAACGTCGCTGAGATGGCACTGAGTACATAGCATTATGCTTTGATTTTTTTTCACTCAAAATTGTGGTGAAGGAGTTCCCGTTGTGGCTCAGTGGCTTAAGAACCTGACTCGTATCCATGAGGATGCAGGTTTGATCCCCGGCCTCACTCAGTGGGGTAAGGATCCAGTATGGCTGCAGCTGCAGCGTAGGTCACAGCTGTGTCTCGAATCCCACGTTGCTGTGGCTGTGGTGTAGGCTGGCCACTGCAGCTCTGATTTGACCCCTAAGCTGGGAATGTCCATGTGCTGCAGAAAAAAAAAAAAGAAATAAAAAGGAGATTGTGGTAGAAGCAAATCATATTATTAAGAGCCCTTAGTCAAGGGCAGTTTTCATAAGAGCGTAGTCCCTTCAGCATTTGACAAATGGGCATTGGGAGCCGAACGTGTCTGACCAAACTGAAGGTATCGGGGATTCGGGAGGGAGCAAATCTACCGGTGCCCATAGAACTCGCTTTCTGGGGGTGATTGGGGTGGGAGAGGTGACAGAAAACAAAAAATGGGAATTTTAAAAATCGCTTCCAGAGTGATAAGTACTTCAAAGAAAATAAAGATGAACAGGCTGGAGGGCTCAGATGTGGTTTACTTTTCACATCTTTGAGGAAGTCCCACGCGAACTGAGATCCAAATAACAGTGAAGATGCAGCCATGTGGAGCGTGGGGGGACCAGGGCCATGCCTACTGAGCTGAAGGGAGCAGCACGTGCGAAGGTCCTGGGGCAGAGATGATCTCAGCACATTTAAGAGCAGAGCAAAGGCTTTGCCTTCTTCTTCTCTAGGCTCCCCTGGAGCAGGGAGCACAGGGCCTTCTAGACTGGCCCTTTGGCTTTCACAGAACCACATCAGTCGCCTTAGATGGCAGAGTGGACAGCAAGGTGCTTCACTGATACTGGCCCCTCTGAGCCTGTCGGGGACCCAGGGCTGGGGAGGCCAGGGCTCCGGCCACTTCTCCTTCTGCTGGGGACAGCCTCCCACCCTTCCCTCTGGCTGACCTACATCCTGGGCTCTTCGCAGGTAGAGAGCTCAGGGTTGGCCCTCCGCAGCCTCTGTGGGCCTTTGTCTCCAGGAATGTCCGCCTCTCAGGCAGGGGCGGGAGGGCCTGGAAGGCACCCTGCTTTGTGACGTTCTTTCCCGGGGTGAGTCACGGCCACGGTTGGGCATCGCAGTCATTCATTCAGAAACTGCTGATTTCAAAACATCTCCTGCCAGGTTTTTATGTTTCTACCACTTTCTCTGCTGTGGTTTTCTCTAGTTATTTAATCAGCTATCTTTTTTTATGAATGACTTTTTTTTTAATGTTCTCTGGCTTTTTCTCTAATCTTTTCATGACTCTGAGGCGCTCGGGGGGGAATTCAGGCTACAGACTCCCCCACCCCCTGCAACCAGCCCGCAGGACCGGAGGCTCCGGGCTGGCCTCCCACCCCTGCTCCTGAGGCCTGGGTTCCAGATCTCTTTCTTGGAGTCAGGGATCCTTGGCTGTGTCCACGGGCTCTGCTTTCCTGGGGCCCAGAATGCCTGCCCACCTGCCTTCTGTGCTGGGGTGTGTGTGTGTGTGTGTGTGGACTGGCCTAGGGGCAGTTAAGGATGTGACCTGCACGGATTCACATCCACACGACAGCCACCTGCCCCCAGACAGGCCCTCAGCGGGGTGTGGTGACTCTGCCCCCTTCCCGGGTCTTCCCAGCCCTCAAACCCCTCTCGTGACCCTGCTGTCCCACGGAGAGCAGCACAGCTCATGCCCTCAGGCCTCCCCAGGGCCTCCCCAGCCTGAAACACCCTGCTCTGGAATCAGGAGTCCCCTCATGCGGCACTGCGGGGTCCTGGGTGAAACCTCACGAGCCAAGGTCTCTGTGCAGTCAGCCTCCTGCCCCACCGCACACAGATAGCTGTCGTGGCTGCTCCGGGCCCTGAGGAGGATCCAGCCTGGTGGGAACTTTCTGGACAGGAGGCTGGGAGGGTCTGTTGAGAAGGCAGGATACCTGGGGTCAGAGGCCAGGGTCAGTGACCCCCACCAAGCTCCCCTCTACCCCCACTCCGCGCAGCCCCGGCCAGCGTCCAAAGCTCAGAGGTGAAGGCTCCTGGCCGGAGCCTGTGGGCTCCCAGTGTGGCTGTGGGGAGCACGTGGGGGAAGAGGTGTGGGTGAGACACTGGCTCACAGACGCCACAGCACCCTCGGCACCCGATGCAGCCCCTGGGGGGCTCTGTCTGCCCCCAACCCCACCCCCGGTGCCAGGGACATCCCCTTCCCTCTCCCGCTAACGCCTAGAGGGCAGGAAGCGGGGGCAGCCTGTCTAAGGGCCTAATCGCCTCAGAGCATTGGGCCCGCCTTCAGGCCCAGCCTTCAGAGTTCCTGTCATGGTGCAATGGGATTGCGGCCTCGCCGCAGCACTGGGATGCAGGTTCAATCCCCAGCCCAGCACAGTGGGTTAAGGATCTGGTGTTGCCACAACTGTGGCATAGATTGCAACTGGGGCTCAGATCTGATCCCTGGCCTGGGAATTCCATATGCCACGGGGCAGCCAAAAAAAGAAAAAAGAAAAAAAAAAGTACATACTCTCACTATGGCCCGCTATTTATTTATTTATTTAGTCTTTTTAGGGCTGCACCTGCGGCATATGGAGGCTCCCAGGCTGGGGGTCCAATCGGAGCTGCAGCCGCTGGTCTACACCACAGCCACAGCCATGTCAGATCCAACCAACGTCTGCGACCTACACCACAGCTCATGGCAACACCGGATCCTTAATCCACTGAGCGAGGCCAGGGATCGAACCTGCATCCTCACAGATTCTAGTCAAGTTCTTAAACCACTGAGCCACGATAGGAACTCCTTTTTTTCTTTTTTTTTTTTTGTGTGGCCCCCCCCTCCTTTTCAAGACTTTCGGGGCCTCAGGTGGGGTTGGGGGGTGGGCAGGGAAGGAAGGGCATGAATGTCACTCTCCACTGTGAGGTGCAGGTAGGTTTCAGGGAGGGTCAGGGGGCTCAGAAGTGACGAGGCCCTTGAGAAGCGACTTTATTCTTTTTTACGGGGTTTGACAAATTGCTTCAGAATGCATGTCCTTGGGAAGCAGGCCATGTGCGTGATAAAGATACGTGCGTGGACAGTCGGAGAGTAACAGGAAACCAGGAGCCCTGGAAGGAGCCTGGTTCATGGAGTCTACCACTGGCCTGGACGCCTCCAAGGGACCAAATGCCACAGGGGACGGTCCTGCCCAGGCCTCGCGCTGTGGGTCTGGACTGCAGACCCCAGACTCTGCCAGATGCACAGCTGAAAGGGGGTGGATGGGAAGACAGAAGCTCCCACGGCCAGCGTGGTTTCCAGAAAGTCAGGAAGGTCTGATAAGGCAGGCGTCAGAGGTCAGAAGTGCTCTGGCCAAGGGTTGGACCAGGAGGGTTGGACGTGGGGCCACCAGGAGAGCGTCTCTCCGAGGGTGCGATTCTCAGGGGCTTTCCTCCCTAAGGACTGAGGAATTGTACCCTGGTGTGTCGTCAAATTCCTTCCCTCGTGGGTTCTCAACTCTCAGGCTTCTCCCAACCCCTCAGTAAAGTCTCTGACAGCCACCCACCTGCAGAGAGAGGTGTGGAAAGAAGTGAGGTCAACAGGGCTGGAAGGAGATGAACCCTGGCTGTTCACCTGGCCTCTGGCGACATAACCAGTGCTCACAGGGTCCCAGGTGCCATTGGCAGCAGAGAAGTGAAGGAAGGTCCCAGGAGCAGAACTGCGTTGGATGCTGTGGAAGTTGCTTACTAGAAGGTACGTGGTCCTGCACGAATTCCCCAGCACCTAGAGAGGACTCGGCCCAGAGCAGTGAGTCCATAAATGCCCGAATGATACTTCCTGGGCCATCCTCACCGAGTCTCTACGAATGTCCAGTCAGTACATTAGAAGTGCTCCAGATTAATAATCACCAGAGAAATGCAAATTAAAACCATAGCGAGATACGATTATACTGACCAGCATGACTAGAACTAAAAAGACTGACATTGGCTGGAACAGGGAGCAGCCGGAAATCCCATATGTTGCTGGGAGGGATGAAAAATGGTGCCGCCACTTTGAAAACAGTATAGGGGTACGTTGTAAAGTTAACCATATTTTTGCCCTATCATCCCGCAATCCTATTCCTAGGTATTTACACGAGAGAAATGGGAAACTTATGTTTATGTAAAGACTTGTATGTGAATGGTGTTAATAATGTTATATATAATAATAATAATAAAAACCCGATGGAGAGTTCCCTGGTGGCCTAGTGGTTAGGATTTGGTGCTCTCGCTGCTTCGGTCCAGGTGCAATCCCTGATCTGGGAACAGAGATCCCACCTCAAGCCACTTGACGTTGCAGCCAAAAAACAAACAAATAAAACCTAAAAGCACTCAAATGTCCAGCCATTGGTGAACAGATAAGGTGTACTACTGAATACTACTCTGCTTCGAAAGGGAATGACATATGAATGAATCTTAGAACATTATAAGAGAAGTTCCCCTGTGGCACAGCAGGTGAAGCATCCAGAGTCGTCACTGCAGCAACTTGGGTTGGAAACTTCCACAGGCCATGGATGTCGCCCAAAAAACCGAAAAACCAACCAAAAACATTGTAAGAGAAAGAGTTAACACAAAAGACTGATTCATTGTATATGAAACTCTAGAAAAGGTATGGTTATAATGACAGAAACCAGATTAGTAGTTCCCTGCGGCTGGGGTGGAGAAGATGTTTTAGGATGCAGGAACTGTTCTATATCTGACTGTAGGGACGGCAGCATAATTGCACATAATTCTCAAAAATGTGTCAGGCTGTACCTTTAAAATGGGTGAATTTTATTGACTGTCAATAATAATCAAGTAGAGGGGTTCCCATCGTGGCTCAGTGGTTGGCGAATCTGACTAGGAACCATGAGGTTGAGGGTTCGATCCCTGGCCTTGCTCAGTGGGTTAAGAATCTGGCGTAGCCGTGGGCTGTGGAGTAGGTCACAGACGAGGCTCAGATCCCGAGTTGCTGTGGCTGTGGCGTGGGCCAGCAGCTACAGCTCCGATTCGACCCCTAGCCTGGGAATCTCCATATGCCGCGGGAGCAGCCCTAGAAATGGCAAAAGACAAAAAAAAAAAAAATCAAGTAGACATTTTAAGTAAAAAAAACCCCTCCACATCCAGACAGATCACACACAAAGAGCACATAAAAAATGAAGAACACTGAAAATGGTAAAAATGAATGTAAATAAGTTATAAAGATAGGAGTTCTCGTCCTGGTGCAGCAGAAACAAATCTGACAGGAACCATGAGGTTGCAGGTTCCATCCCTGGCCTCACTGAGTGGGTTAAAGATCCCGCGTTGCGGTGAGTTGTGGTTTGGCTTGGATCTGGCGTGGCTGTGGCCGGCAGCTGCAGCTCTGCTTAGACCCCCAGCCTGGGAACCTCCATATGCCGCGGGTGCGGCCCTAAAAAAAAAAAAAAAAAAAGGCAGGGAAAAAAAAAGTTATAAAGGTAGCCATCAGAAGAACTAAAACCAGACCACGATGCTTTCTAGAAGCTAGAAATTGCTGGGAGGCTCTGCAGTGAGCCTGTGCCTAACAGATGGATGACAGGTGAGACAGAACCACAGACACCTGGTAGAACCACAGGGCGCGGCTTCGTCCTGCTTACAAAGCCCTAGAGCATCTCTTGGTCCTCCCCTCCCTGGGAATTTTAGGGAGGCTGGCACATATCCCCGTGTAGAGGAACAGAAACAGAGTCTCTGAGAAAAGGAGTTGCTCGCCCAAGAAGCCATATTAAGTAACACACAGAGTAGGGTATTTCCTTTCCCCGTCTTTTGGGAAAACTCGTTCCAGCCCCCTGAAATCTGCGGAACAGTCGGCACGAATCTCGGAAGTCGTGTTGCTGTTACCCGGTGCTCAGGCGGGTTCCTCTAACGCGGAGCCAGCATCTTCTCCCCGAGGCTGCCGAGCGCGGCGGGGTTGGGCGCTGGGGGTCCGCGGGGAGGCCGAGGCGGCCCCGCCCCAGACGCCGCTCGCGTGCGCGCGCAGCCGGGCAGGGGGCGGGGCGCCGCGGCGCGTCCGTTGCTAAGGCCGCGGCGCCCTAGCGACCGAGGGCCGCGGCTCCGCGCACGCGCCTTGGCGGACTCCGGTGCACTGTGGGATGGAAACCCTGGCGGCGCGTCGCGGCCGGAGCGGGCGGCGGCGGCGGGGCCGGCGGCGGTCGGGGAGCGGGGCTTAGACTCGGCGGCCGGCGGGGCGCGGACGGCGCCGCCATGAACGCGGCGGTGGTGAAGCGGACGCAGGAGGCTCTGGGGAGGGTGATTCGAAGGCCGCCGCTGACGGAGAAGCTGCTGAACAAGCCCCCGTTCCGCTACCTGCACGACATCATCACAGAGGTGGGCGCCGGGCCGGGCCGGGGGCGGGGGCGGGGTCGCGGCCGGGCGCGGAATGGGCCAGGGTGTGGGCCAGTGTCGGGGTGCGGGGTCCGGGTGCGGGCTGAGCCGCGGGCTGGGCGTGACGGCCCACGCGGGGGTCGGGGTGCGGGCCGGGGGCCGGGATGCGGGTCGGGGGTCAGTGGCGGGGTGGGAGTGGGGTCGGGATCAGGGCTGGCCCCGGGGTCGGACCTCGCGTCGCTGAGCGCGGCCCCTGCCGGATAACCCCGGCCTTGGCGGACGGATGACTCCTGGGCCCGATGCCGCGGTGCCTCTGCTCTCACCCTTGCGCTTCCTTCCTCACCATGCCCAAGGGCCGCCTCGTCTAAGAAGGCTCCAGGCCCCTTAGGGAATATTCTCATTTCTTTCCATCCTACCCAGTACATCTTAGAACTCTCTTCCACTCAGCCTGGCAGAGCTGTTTCTGCCATTCCGTCCCCCCATCCACCGTGTCTAGCACGTGGAGGGTGCACAAAAATCCGGGAGAATGAGATTATCCTTTGTTATAAACCTCCTGCTCCCCCAGTTTCCTTCCACCTGCTCTGCACAGTGGTCACCACAGATTGGATGCTTAATTTTTTTTTTCTTTTTTTTGGTCTTTTTGTTGTTGTTGTTGTTGCTATTTCTTGGGCCGCTCCCGCGGCATTTGGAGGTTCCCAGGCTAGGGGTTGAATCGGAGCCGTAGCCACCGGCCTACGCCAGAGCCACAGCAACGCGGGATCCGAGCCGCGTCTGCAACCTACACCACAGCTCACGGCAACGCCGGATCGTTAACCCACTGAGAAAGGGCAGGGACCGAACCCGCAACCTCATGGTTCCTAGTCGGATTCGTTAACCACTGCACCACGACGGGAACTCCTCCTGGATGCTTAATTAATACCTGTGGGTGAAGTATTGAAGGTGGTTGTAGGGGACCTGAAAAGAAAAAGCTGAAAGAGCAGGTGAGTGTATGTTGATCAGTGGTAGAGCCTGCGTCCAGGGGCCGAGGTCTAACTTTCCCCCACTGGATGGTGAAGTCCTGAGTGTGGGAGATAGTGACTGGTTTGTTGGCATATCCTGGGCATGGTACCCAGACGGTTCACAACAAACATTCGTTGTTGAGTGGAGTCTGTCAAGGCTCCTGTAACCCCGGGGTGGCCGCACCCATTCTCAGGGTACATCTGAGAGCGGTGTTGACCTTGGGAACTTGGATGTGGTCTTTGGGCCTTAGGAATCAGGTTGACCTTGCAGGTGTCGGGGTTCGGTGGGATGCGGGCAGTGGGGGCTATTGCTCTCCCCCCCATGTTAGTCCTTAAACTTCACTCCTCACTCTTTCCAAGAGGTTGGACGTGTTGCTCGTCCACAAAATTTGCTTTACTCATTTTTGCGATCTTAGCTTCTATTGTCTGCCTCTCTGCGTTAAAAACCCTAATTGTACTCCTGACTTTCGAATCCCACCCACATTCCAGGGACGTCTGGACTGGCCTCCCCCTCCTTTTAAGCTAGGGCAGCACTTACACCTGCCCTGGACCGTGTCGGGGGAGGGGGTGGCTGCGTGGAGAGCCTGGTGGGAGCCAGGCCTTGAGCTGTGTCACCTCTGCCCTGTGGAGGAGGCAGGTAGGGTCCTCTTCCCCAGGAGGGATCAAGTCACTTAGCCCCGGGGGGTGAGTGGACGACTCTGGCCTGACACTGTCATTTTCTGTGTTAGTCCTGTCTCCTCACTGAAACAGAGATCCCGGAAGAAGGCCGGGGGCATGCCTCGTCCTGTGGGTCTGGGTGTGGCCCTGGCTCGTGGTGGCTGCTGTCCCCACCTCCTGGAAGGCCAGGTGGGACTTGGCTTGGTTGGCCAGGTAGCCAGGCTATGAGGCAGGCATCCCACCTTCCCAATCAGGATCCACTGGTCTGCTTTTCTGCCACAGGTTTTTTCTAATCCAGGGTCGCAATGAATTTCTCTACCTGTGTAGAGATGAGTGTGTTGATGTCACCTACTTGATCAAGATGTCAGGACAGGAGTTCCCGTCGTGGCGCAGTGGTTAACGAATCCGACTAGGAACCATGAGGTTGCGGGTTCGGTCCCTGCCCTTGCTCAGTGGGTTAACGATCCGGCGTTGCCGTGAGCTGTGGTGTAGGTTGTAGACGAGGCTCAGATCCCGCGTTGCTGTGGCTGTGGTGTAGGCCAGTGGCTACAGCTCTGATTTGACCCCTAGCCTGGGAACCTCCATATGCCGCTGGAGCAGCCCTAGAAATGGCAAAAAGACAAAAAAAAAAAAAAGATGTCAGGACAATTGACATATTGGAAAGCACTTTCAGACAGTATGTGAAGCTCCTCTTAATGAAAATTCTCTGCTGCCCCTGAGTATTGTATTCCAATGGCCATATTAGTATTTTAGTTACTGCTAAACTAACCCTGCCTACATCGAAGCCTTGATCCTGTGAAATTAAGGTCTCTTTGTTGCTTAAATTATTGCTCACAAGTTTAACTGTCAACACACTGGAAAAACTTCAAAAGAAGCAAAATCAAAAAGTTCCAGGAATACTAAATGCAGGATGCTCTTAATATTCCACCTGTCTTCTTAGGAAAAATAATGGCACAGCTCTTACAGCTCTTGAGTAGTTTGCTGAGGACTGAAAGAGCTTAATTAGTAGCTAGTTGTAGTTTGGTCTCAGAGAAGGAGCCCGATGTTAGTGTAGGACTGTCTTTGACAGTTTTTTTAAACACTTCTTATGGTAAAAAATACTTTTTATATCTGACCCAGGACTCACATGTACAGGCATAGTCATCCTTGCCCGATGTTTTCTTTTCTGTTTATTAACTTTTCCCTTATTGCTGCTCATTACATTGACCTTGTAGTGAGCTGCCGCATTCTGGAAACCTCTGGTCTGAGAGAGCCCAGGGCCCTGCCTGGGTCTGGGGGTGGGAGGAGCCGAGAACATCGCCCCCCCAAAAGCTGGACTCAGGGGTCACTGGGAGGTCCAGGTTGACTCAGGAGAGGAGAGGTTGCAGGAGAACAAAAGTGATGCGACCCAGAGCACCCCGTCCCTGGAAGGGAGTGACGGTGATGAGGAGAAACCCCTGCCCGGGAGTTCTTCTTTCCAAACTTCATCCTCTTCCCTGTCCTGAGGGACCCTCTTAAGAGGCTGTTCCTGCTGTGGGACCTCTCAGGGCTGCCTGGTGGGCCTTAGGCTGAGGCCGTGCTTCTGAATGGCTTTGCAGGCCAGCCCCTGCCGACTCCCTGGCCTCAGGCTCCTCCTGTCCGCGCAATTCTGGTCCTTTGAGCAGGACCCTCTTGGCCCTGGACCTTGTGGGCCTGTTTCTTTTGTCGGGCACGTGCTTCCTTGTACCCTCTCCCCCGGTTCCCTGTAAGCTTCTGGGCTCAGTTTCGATGTGAGTGGCTGGGGAAGTGTGTCCTGACACCATGGGGCCCTCCTGCTCGTGGGTCGTGGGTGATCGTGTGCTCCCTGGGGGTCCCTGGCCAGGCTGAGCTCTGGGAGGACCGGGAGGGCTTCTGCCCGCGGTGCGGCCTCGCCGTGGCAGACACGCAGGTGTCTGTCGCGGAAGTGTGTGAACAACCTCCTGCGCGTGGACGGGTTCTGGCAGCCCTTTGCTCAGGGCAGTGGGTGAGGCTGATGGACGGGCTGTCCCGTGGGTGCTGACCAAGGCCTCACCTTCTCTCTGAAGGTGATTCGGATGACCGGCTTCATGAAGGGCCTCTACACGGATGCGGAGATGAAGTCCGATAACGTTAAGGTAGGTCCGAGGGGCTCTCCTGGCCCCGCCTGCGTGAACGCGGCTCTTGTGAGCCGGGAGCTGCGCCAGCTCTCGCTTCCGTGCTGACCTGTGGCTGGACCGCCAGGCTGGTCCCTCCCGGGGTCGCCCTTGCTCTTCCTCGTTTCGTGGTCTCCCTGGCAGCGAATTTTATCCTCGAGAGATGGCGTTAGTCTTCTAAAGGTTCATGCCAGCCCATCAACCCAAATGCAGAGCTTTCTTGGACTTCGGTTCCTGGTTGTTGTTGTTGTAAAGAGTCAGTATCTCTAAACTGGACGTATATCTGAAAATCGCTTTTTATCTAAACCGGAACCGTGTCTGTTGAATGTACTGAAGGTAGCGTACCCTCCTCTTCAGGTGTTTTAATATTTGCCTTTTATGTGGAAATCTTGCAGGATAAAGATGCAAAAATTAGCTTCCTCCAGAAGGCCATAGACGTGGTGGTGCTGGTCTCCGGAGAGCCACTGTCGGCGAAACCGGCCCGGATCGTGGCCGGGCACGAGCCTGAGAAAACCAACGAGCTTCTCCAGAGACTTGGAAAGTGCTGTCTCAGCAAGGTGCCCCCTGCCCGCCCCCTCGGAGTGGGAACCCCCCGGCAGGAGGATGGCAGACCCCAGACGGGAGGGCAGACCACGTGGTGGGAGGTGTTCCGGGGGAGGGACTCCAGGCCAGCTCGGAACCTGACCCTGCCCCGAGTCACAGAAGTAGCTTAAAACCATAGGGTGTTCCTGTGAGCTCTGTGGCTGGGAGTGTAAGGCAGGGACTTGGGCGCTTTGGGCGGGGGACACGTGGCTGGAGGCCCTGGGTGCCTCCTCCTTTGGGGCCTCCTTTCAGGGCAGGTGACTGTTTCCAGCCAGGACCCGGGTGGCCGAGGAGCTGCTTTTCTTTGCCTTTGGGCCTTGGGGGACGTCCCTGTTCCCTGCCTCCTCTGGGGTCTGCCTCCCTCGGCCCCGCCCTCCCCCCAGGGCGTTTGCAGAGCTGTGCTGCCTCTCAAGACCCTCTCTCACTTGCGCAGGGGCTGGGTTGGTTACTCCCGAGATTTTCTCCGTGGGCTAGAGTCTTGGCTTCTCTGGCCTCATGGTACCCCAGCACCCCTGGAGCAGGTTATCCCCAAGGCCTGCCTTCTTTGTGGGAGCTGAGGGGGAGCTGAGCCCCCGGGGAGTGGCCATGGCCCTTTCTCGCGGAGCTGATGGGCTGCAGGGGGGGCTAACCTTCGATGTCCCCAAGGTGGGGAAGGCAGCTCTCGGCTCACACAGCAGCGTGGAAGTGGGAGGGGGCTCAGGCTGGGTCCCAGGCCTGGGGATGCAGAAGCTGATTTTGCCCGTTTGCTGGCCCCATCCTGGTTCCCATCCCAGGCCCTGTGCGTTGCCTGTCTCTGAAAGCACACCTGACTGGTGCTCCTCCCGCGTCCCCGCCCAGCTCCGTGGCCCCAGCTCCATGGCCCAGCTCACGGAGCCCTTGAGACCTGCTGCTGCTTCCTCCCTGGTCCTTTGCTGTCACCCCTGTCCCGCCCGGCCGCGCTCCCACCACGCTGCTGGGCTCTCGGCTGGTGCTGCTGCAGCGGGCAGTGGGCAGCCGCGCGGGATTGGCCTGTCCACCCTCCCCCAGGCTGTCTTGGCATCCTCGTCACAGCGCACTAACTTTTGACGGCTGTATTGGGCCCCTTGCCCATATGCCGTGTGTCCCTGGCCTGTGGTCGAGTCGCTCACGTGTGCTTGTGGAACCCGTGAGTGTGTGGGCGACGGGGTTCCCGGCCGCACAGGGTCAGGGACCGGGTGGCGGTCGAGCATGGTTGTGCCCTGGCTGGGGCTCGGGTTAGAGGGCTCCGTAGGGGCCTTTCAGGGCCGGGCCTCTGTGGCCCGAGCCAGGTGGAAGGCGCTGCTGGGCCGCGTGGGCTGGCGTCCGTGTCCTTGAGCAGCATGTGTCCGCTCTTGACCGCTCGGGTGGAACGGAGCCGGCCTCGCGGAGCGCGGTGGCCTCTGCGGTGAGCGGGCAGAGCGCCCCAGGGCACGGCCGTGGCCGAGGCAGCACGTTGTCGGCAGAACCTCTCCTTTTAACGTCCGTCCCTGGCGCACAGAGGACCCGCCGGGCGGGCTGCTCTGCACGCCGACGTTGGGGTCTGTTCCGCGCACGGATGTCGTTGTCACCTTGCGTCTTGTTCCTCCCACGGGGTAAGCTCTCCAGTGAGGACGCCGTGAAGAGAGTGTTGGCCGGAGAGAAGGGGGACGTGAAAGGAAGGCCCTCGCTGGCGGCGAACCCTCGAGAAACGGATCATAAGAGCATGAGGGACGGAGAGTCCGGGGTCCCTAGAGGTAAAGAGGTGAGTGCAGGTGACACGTCTGGACCTGAGCCCTTGGGGCCTTTTGTGGTCCAGGTAAATACAGCAGTGGCAGCGCTACTTGGCCTTTCTTTTCAGGAGAGGAGAAGAAACTCGGAAGTCAACGTGGGAAGTACAAGCCGAGAGAGGAACCAGAAAGAAGAGCTGAAAGAAGAGAGCCCGCCGCGGGACAAGGAGCGGGACAAGGAGAAGGCCAAGGAAAAGGCCAAGGAGAGGGAGCGGGACAGACGTAAAGAGCCCGCGAGAGACGCGGCCGGCGGAGGGGAGCGCGAGCGGGCCAAGAACAGGCCCAGGCCGGGCCGGGACCGGGACGCGGAGCGGGAGCGGGAGCGGAAGGTCGAGGCGGGCAAGGAGAAGGAGCGGGGGAAAGGCCGCGAGCGGGAGCGGCGGAGGGCGAGAGACGGGGAGCACGCCCGGGACCCCGACAGGGAGAAGAGCCGCGAGCACGACAGGCCGGAGAAGGTGGGTCCTGCGTGGGAGCCGCCGCCCTTCTCCCCAGGGGGCTTTGTGTCGTCCTCCCAAGGGGCCTTGGTCCTTGTGTGTGACTAGGAAAGTGGCTTTCTCTGTCCCCGATTCAAAACCGTGACCAGCTTGGCCCCTTGGCAGAAACCTGCAGAGATGCCAGTGTTTGCCAGGCGTTGGCAGAGTCCCTGCTTTTCCCGTCTGTGCTGGCGTGTGTGTTTGGGGTGTTTTTCTGGCGACCGGGGTGCAGCCTTGGCGGTGAGCGGTGTTTCCCGGCGGCCTCGGGGCA